>NC_089312.1:15873316-16214566 GCF_036669915.1 Pocillopora verrucosa
TAAGATTCATGGAGCTATTAATATAGAACTGTCAGAGTTTGCTCAACAGATAATTTGCATAATTCTTCAGTCACGCTAGGAAAGTCGCCTTAAGTTTGAAGTCACCACGGCAAAGGAAATTAAATAGTGCAAGATGTTTTTATGTTTCTATGCCATCGAACATCTTATTTGAAGAAACGAACCGGAGTCTTTAGTGGCCTGGTCTGGACTTGAGAAATAACATCCAAGAAAGAAAGAGTACTTTTGACCAATTTCAGAAGCTGTCTGACGGGTGTTTTTAGATAAATTATGGCGAACCTCTAAATAAACACACGTCAAAATTGAAATGCTTTCCAACCCCTTAGATATTACAAAATGTAGGAATGCAAACGATTTCTTGCCGCATGCAGTATGTTACGAGAAGCGAGCTTGTCAACTTTTGAATTTTCGAAGTCGCAAGGTCGAAAAAGGGCCTTTTGCAGCTTTGATTATTGAGAGCCCTCAAAATTATTTTAAACGTATTTCCGGAAACCAATGTGATTCTATTTCCTTTCTACCAAAGATAGTTAATGGTGAAAGTTTGTGGCAAAAATTTATTCCGATGCGGCCTAGACCGCTCTTACAGAGATCGCCATTTGAGGGAGCGCTGACAATTTGTCACGTCATTATGGATATACGATGAAATATAGAAGATGCTCAGAAGGAATTTTTGGGAAATTAGTAACATATATTTTATTTCCAAGAGGGTGTAGTAGCGAATCTTGAAATCTGACTGGCTCTTAGTACGGTCCGGATCTCTACCCACGGGTACGATGACGCTTAAGTGAGTCGCTGAGTACATCCCTCGCATCGTTGCCATTTTTCATCGCGGAAAAGCAATTGCGTGACGCTCGGTAAGTTGCAAGATGACATGTTATCACGTATCAGACGAAAAAACAGTATAAATTCTCAGTCTGCATTTTGTACCCGGTCTGCAGTCAGCAATCTGCATTTTTTAATGACCGGATTGGTATTGCTGTTTTTGTTCGAGCGAGCCTCAAGTCCGGACCAAAATATTGGAGCTCGAAAAAAAATTCTAGGGAGACTATCTTGGCCGCTATGACTGATGTGTGGACTGTATTTTGCAGAGCTCACGAGGAAAAGTACAATGATAGAGCTATGATTACTTTATACAGACTGAAGACGAACGCAAATGCGCGGCTTACCAATATGGCAACTTTTGATGCTCTTTCGCGGGTCTCCTAGGTGTGGACATTTCGGCTTCTTGATTCAAGTTGCATTTTCAGAAGTTCGAAAATGTGAATTGAGGTTATTATTTTATTAAACCATATAAACATTTTATTTCTTTCAACGTGAGTTTCTGAGCTTCAACGAAATTAATTTTGACTTTCACTAACTGGGGAGGGGTAGCACGCGAGTTTACTTCCGTTCACGGTCCACAATGCAACTTCCGTCCACGGAATACAACTTCCGTCCACGGTCGACAACTTCCGTCAATATCTGCTCCACCACGATACGTCATTCATTGCTTTCAGCATGAATGAGCTAAAAAGAAAAAAAAGACCTTATAGTTTCATTGTGAGATTTGACTAGAAGTCTAAGGTAATTTAGCATTTTTTTAAAAAGCTGGAAAAACATTTCAATGTACACCAACTTAATCACAGTTTTGATTGTAACAACTTTAATTTCACTGATTCAACACTCACCTTGACAAATTGTATATTGATCAGAGTTTTATAGATAACATTTATTGCGTAATTTCCGTGGGTGTATGTGAAGTTTGATTAATATTAGGGAAAAATGATCAGCTTCGATCTTATTTATTATACATATTTACAGTCAATAAGGAACGGTATCAAGAAATCTTGCAAATGCGGAGAGTATTCATCAGCCACCTGTGGGTTGAGCGCTATTTTAATGATCCACACGTGCATCAGCTGATGCTAGAATTTTTAATTAAGCTACCCAAGCTAAATTCCTTCCTATCCTTCAAGCGATAGCGATCCTTCATAATGTACGTTATTATAATATCATGAACGTATTGTGTAATGTAGTCCACTAAATCAATTAATATATTTTTACATTATTACGGTAAGTTTATTTTATAATGATATGCTGGATAATACGTTTATTTATAGCTTATGTTATCAACCCACTTACATAAACATTTCAGTATATTGATTTAGAATTTGTTTCAACCCTCGCGCAGGATTAAACTGAAAGCCATCACATATGTTCAACTTATTTAAAGTAAATAAAATGTCTAGTTGTCTCTATACGTAACGTGCAGCTACGCTACAACAAAGACGAAGTTTTAGGAGTAACCTTGTCTTATTGATAGATCAGTTCAAGTCATTCGGACTGTCCCAAAGGCAGAGGAAAACTTTTTTAATTCCGTGGACAAAATAATCCGATGGACTCACACATTAAAGTTTAAATCCAACCATTAAGGCCTGTCACCTCTTTGGAATGGCAACGCATTTAAGCCGGCAGACTTTTTGTCATGTCATTCAAAGATGCAACTATCCTTGCTTGTGAACCAAGGAAAACATCTATAAACCAGCTTTTAAGACAAACGGTACACTTGGAGCATGTCTTCTCCGCTTTTACCAGTGTTCTATGAGGAGTTAGGATTCTGGTTCTGAGGTGGTGGACTATTTAGGTACGAGTGGCCTTCTTTGATGCTCATCCATGACAAAGACAGGTTAGTGTGCCCTCTTTCCCGCTTCTCTGAGGGACTACGCGGCAACGTGTACGCCGTTACTCGACCAAACGACATCATTTTCCACATGGTACCTCCAGTTGTAAAACTGTTCTCCTCCTCATTCTGTGACGAAGCCGACAAAAAGCGTGCCAGCCTGACTCGATAACGAGGACAGCAAGTCACCGTGATGAAAAGTTCTTTGCGAAATTTGCTGTTCAGCAAAATATAAAGTGATGGATTTATTGCACTGTTTGCGTGCGCGAGCCACAAAAACATTAGCTGTGCTTCCTCCGGTATCGAGTACCGAAGGTCAGGTCGCACGAACCAAATGTAATGATCAATATAATTTGGGAACCAGCAGATTGCAAAGACCAAGACGATTATGACTAATAACCGAACAACTTTGCGTTTGGATTTTTCAGCCGCAGCATGATTGGTAGTTGTCACATTTCCTGGGATCTTTCGAAGCCATAGTTTGCGGCAAATTAAGAAGTAGATGACGATGGTTATTGAAAGGGGCCATGCGTACAGCACAACGAAAATCGTGATGTGAAAGATCTTAAGTACGCGATAGGTTTCAGCATTTGTAACATCGTTTTTGTCTTGCCATGGCCACACTTGTAAACATAAATGCTTGTTCACTTGAGGACTATACTCTATTTGGTACAACATAGGATATGGGACCATCAGCACTAAAGATAGAATCCAAATTGTGGCGGACAATATTTTTGGCCTTCGGAAGATCTTCTCTCTGAGTGGATAGAATATGGCGTAAAATCGATCGAAGGAAATGAACATCATCGTGAACACAGTTGCTGCTATTGAAACTGGGATGATGTAGGACACCAGCTTGCATGTGACGATTCCCAGTGTTCCCGGAATCCAAGAAACACCCTTATGAATGAAATTCACCTGAACTGGCATGAGTGTACACGTCAACATCAGATCTGCAACGGCCATATTGGCGATAAACAAGTTCGTGACGCAGGTGGAAGAAGACCTCTTTAGCACAACGTACAACCCAAATGAATTTCCAAGGAAAGCGATGATAAAAATAACTGCATATGCACATGTTATGCCAGTTTTGAATTCCTGAGAGATGTCTTTTGGAGGGGGTGGGGTGCTTGATGCTGCAGAGGGAATCAAAAATCGCCAGATTATGAGTTACCACTGCAAACGGGAAGAGAAATTAAAAAGCTGCTTTTGGACGTTTATGACCCTTTTTTTTAATCACTGCAAATTCTTTAATAAAGGTTTTCGGCGGATGTAGTAGTGCAGATTAGCCTAGAAAAGGATTTCACTCATAAGAAACCCCACCCTTAAATCACCTCTCTCTCCTTTATATTCAGTTTTTAGTGATCGACTGCGACTATGGTGGACTGTCTGCATGGACTGTCTAAATGATAGTTGACCCCAGCTGGCGAAAACAAATTATCTTGGAAAGTTTTATTCCCGCCATTGATGAATATGAATATCCACGGGAGCTAAACCAACGACATTGAAGAACATAATCACAATGTCCCGGATACCATCCTTACCATTTGGTATTGATGTACTGGAGCTGTTGTTCATTTTGATGGCGAAGTTTCTGCTGCCAATAAGCTAGAGGATAAAAGAGCAACATAAACCATAACAGAAGTGACACAAGTGTAAAGCTGTGGAAGCTATGACTAGCAAAATGTAGTAGTACAGATAAGTATTCTGTGAGAATAAGTTCAGATTCAAAACCTGCTCTCAAAAGTTGGTATAAGTGAGGAAAGGGATAACGGTGCAAATCTTAGCTGGTTCAGGTCTTTTTCAGTGTTGTTTCCTGATATGATGTTTTTCTGAGCAGGGGAAACAAGAATCATCTTTTTGTGTCTGCAAAGTTGCCACCTTAGGAGAACTTGCTTACGACACACAGTTGTTGTAAACGACACGATGCAACCTGGTAATATAATAACTATTTTCAAATAGCTTATTTTGCTAGGCCCGTTTCCAACCTGGATGCAACGCGCGCCTCGACCCAATTTCCTGTAACACGAAGTTCCCCAGATCACTGAAAACCTTCTAAAATCGTCTTTCTCAAGAGCCATCCTGGACATATAGTTAACTATTTTACGGTAAATACATTTACCATTCGTCATTTAACAGTTTCCTTGCAGTATTTCGAATTTTGTCCGATAGAATCCGAAGAAAAATTTTTTTTAGTGTCACGCTTGGATCTCTTCGTACTCTGTGAACAGAGGACAACGTTCGAATTTTTTCACTTTCTAGAAGCGCTTGAGGATTCTAAATGAAGATGAAATATTTTCCAATAGAAATTGATATTTTTCAAAGAGAAATATGGAAAAATATCAGACTGCCGGACGTTTTGTTCTTCGAAGACCGTGTCCGGTAGTGTCCTGTGAAATTTTCTTAGTGTCATGCTTGGATCTCTTCGCACTCTGTGTACAAGTTAGCGAAACAGACGTTGGAATTTTTTAACTTTCTAGAAGCACTTGAGGATTGTAAATGAAGGTAGAATATTTTTCAACGAAAAATTGGTATATTTCAAAGAGAAATATGGAGTTATTTGAGGACCGTGTCCAGCTGTATCATTGAAAAGTTTTTGAGTGTCAAGCATTCGGATGGCTGTATACAAGGTTAGTGAAAAACATCAAGTTCGATTTTTAGGCTGCATAGAAGCGCTTGGGGATTGTAAATAAAGGTAGAACATTTTCGTATAAATATATTTTGGATTTCGAAGAGAAATATGGAAAATCATCGGACGACCGGACATTTAATTATTTTAAGTTTAGTCACTTCATTGCCGCGGGAACGTCAGCGACACTGACGGTTTGCGTTACAATTCTTATTTGCTGCTTTGCATGGACAACAACCTCGACCACTCTTTCGAGCGCAAGCTCCTCTCCACGGGCAGGAAACTTCAACTGACCCTTGATCCTATTTAACAAGGATGGCAAACTTCAATTAAAAAAAATTGATGAATGAATGAACACGTGATGGATTAACATTTTCACATTCTTCGAAATGCTCGCAAGGATTTTCGTGTTCCTCTTTAGCAACAACCGATCCATAAGCGTTTAGTGCCACAGAATCTACTAAATCATTGGATTCATCTGATTCCATACCAGATTAAAACGTATAGAACTGTTTTAAACACAATTGTTTTGACAAGCTCTTCAAACTCATCGAAGGAAACGCAGTAGGTATTTTGAGACAACGTGACACGGTAAAAATAACTGACCAATCAGAGGCGGTATTTAAACAAAAGCGGTGGTTCAAAACAAAAACAAACGACCGCATTGAAGGTTGGAAATGTGTCTTTAAAGACAGTACTTTGCTGGAAATAAGGCTTTCACCTCAATTTCCATTTTTCACAAAACTTGATATAAACTTTGCCAAGTGCTGTATCTCTTTATTTCGATTTCATGAAAACTTCCTTTTTCTTACCATCTCAGTAAATCTTGATAAATGAAAATTAAAATAATTTCTCGGTAGATTTCAAGTGTCCGTGTTATTGTGAGTGCTTCAAGGGATGTGTCCTTCAAAATTTATCGAATATGAAAATATGAAAAGTGTTTTAATTATTGTAATCCTGGCGGACGGAGTCTAAATGACCAACACTTGCATGTTGGTTAAGGCGCGTTAGAATCTTTGTTCATTAGAAAGCGGCATGGAAAAACCAGTTATTGCTTTTGAGAATTTTCATTTTCTGTCTCTCAGCCCGTAGGGAAGTATTTGCCAGTAAACTATTCATTACAAATTTATTGAATAACCTGTCTTTTACTGGGTAGATTATGAGCTACATTTCTCTGAATATGAATCTTAGTTTTTCCATGTTTCCAACTTTTAACCTATCAAGAAGAAATAAATATCCGAAATATGTCCTTTGCTTCTCTCTCACTTCAATTTGGATCAAACACCTTTTTGCAAAAATGAATTCGTATATAGGAAACCTGTCAGTAGAAAGCTGCACCCGATCATTAGCCCATGCAAATATGAAATGTTCTATCGGAAAGGAGCTGTCCATTTATATCACGCCGCCATGCGCCACAGTGTTAAAAAAACTACGCCTCTGAAAGTAGATCTGGTTTGATCAAATTGTAGCCGTTTTATATACCATAAAGAGATGAATACCACAAATATGACTTTTGCTGCTCCCTCACTTCAGTAAAGATCGAACACCTTCTTTCACAGCTATGAATTCGAATATAGAAAGCCAGTTTTAAACAGGCGTTCGAGATCATTCTTTCAAACAGGAACTTTTTCTAAAAAAAAAGCGCTATCCATTCATCCTGTGCTACAACGGACGACACTTTTCAAATATTGAGGATGCAAAAACGGAAGTTTGAACGACAGTGTTGATGTATTTGCCTTTCTTTACGCAAATTGTTCAACGCAATGCAGCCTGGCAATATTATAACTAGTCTTAAAAACTATTCCTCTTACTCAGCACATCGAGTGCCACATTTGACTGAAAGTAGATCTAGTTTGATCAAATTGTAGACGTTTTACTTACCATAAAGAGATGAATACCACAAATATGACTTTTGCTGCTCCCTCTCTTTGGACACCTTCTTTCACAGCTATGAATTCGAATACAGAAAACCAGTTTTAAACAGGTGTTTGAGATCATTCTCTCAAACTGGAACGTTTTCTAAAAAAAGCGCTATCCATTCATCCTATGCCACAACGGATGACACTATTCAAATATTGAGAATGCAAAAACGGTGGTTTGAACGACAGTGTTGATGTAGTTGCCTTTCTTTACCAAAATTGTGTCACATTTCATTGACGTTAGTACTTAACTATTTAGCTAATTGACTTCTTACATATTAAATAATAATAGAAATTGAATTGTGCTGGTCCATCACTTCAATTCAGATCGAAAACTATTTTAAAGCTAGTCTGTAAAGAGGTATTCTAGATCTGATTAGCTCAGAAATAAGCGTTCTAGTTAAGGAGGCACATGTTCTTAACCACGCACATCATGTGTCACATTTTACCGAAATTAATTAAAATATTTTCTCTTTTTACTCCTTTCCAAGATAATTTAACTGTTTACATTCTCTTGTTCTTGTATATTAAAACACCCCTTTGACAGGTACGAGTAAAGAGCATCTGTTTTCTCCTCACAATATCACCCCTGAATCAAAGGTCACAAGACTGAAAGAAAATAATCACCAAATAAAGAACCTCCCGATTGTTAAACGAATTTTCCTCGTCAGAACCTAGTGACATTTCTAGAGAACAGAAAGGAGAAACATGAACTGTTTAATCAAGGAAGAGTTGTCCATTCATCTCACGTCACGATGGACGATATTGAGGATGCAATAACGGTTGTTTGTGCCACGGTGTTAAGAGAGTGTCTCTGTAAGAGCGGTCGATTTTGCTTGAGACACGGATTTCACTCGTTTCTTGTGTGTTGTAAGGCATTCATGTACCTATACTAAAACAACAATCAGTTTGATCGGATCTCTTTACTTTTCGGAGTTTTACGGAAATTAAATTTCACTCGAGCGAAGGCTTGTCGTGACACTTTTCAAGACTTTAATTTCATACAACTTTGGAGGACAATTTACAAAAAACTACGGAGCTCAGAAAAAAACAAATACCACAGCCATGTATATTAACTTTATCTTATCTATCGAGGCGACTTTCGCAGACATCACGTTTCAATCAAGGAAACAGGAAGACTTGAATCACACCTTATCGGTTCGCCTAAATCACACACGCCAAAACCGATCAAATTCAAGGTAAATTTTTGAAAAAGTGAGGCGTTCTAAACTGATCCAACTAACATAGCTAGGAAGTAGTTGTCATAGAAAAGGTAACTACAGAAAAAAAACTTTGCAGCCCGACCTTTACGAGAACTTTATAACTCCGTGAACCCACTTAATTTTAGGTAATTTCCAAGACAAGCGACTAAATACAGGAAAAGCTCCGACCTGTGATTGGATGATAAAAGTAGTAAAAGTTAATAAGTTATATTTTAACTCCTTGCTCGTGAGTATTGTTAACCGCGTGTCTAGAAGCGGAACGATGAAATATCAATGCGAAAGAAAACACCGATCTGTCCAACAAGAAATGCTTACTTACGTAGCGAAGGAAGGCAGCCTTTCTCGTTCAGCGAAGTCGTTCAGCGATATTCCGGCGATGAAAAAGTCATCTGCTGACTAGCTCTGCTGACTAAACTCATTTAGTCAGTTCAGGCGGACGACCAGAGACTGGAGCCATTCCTGTATTTCACCGCTGACAGGAATAGCTCCGACTCAATAATGTAATAAACTCAAATAATTTTTTCAATAATGTTTTAATAATTTTTTAAACAATTTTTTTTTCAATAATGTTTTAATAATTTTTTAAACAATTTTTAAAAAAAAATTTTTCAAAAAATTTAAAACTAAACTAGTGAGCAATTGTTAAACTTCTTTATTCTCTGATGCGTTTCGTCTGACTGTCGTAAACTTCTTCAGGGAGTTTTACAAGTTGCGACTAAACGCCTACATTTATAAGCTATTGTGAGCGGCTATTGCGGGGGCCAATGACCATATGAGCCTTGGCGAAATAGGTAAAGTTGTGAAAATTTTGAAAATTTCTTTTGAAAATTTTTTAGGCAAGGTGAGAAATATTTCTGGGAGCCACCGTTTTAGCTAAAAATTTTCAAATTTGAAAAATTGAAGCGGTTTTTTACAGATGATTCCTGGAAAGCAGTTGGCAAATTAAGTTAGGATGGCTCGTGTACTTTACAGAAAATATGGTTCATGTTCTACTCATCCTTTCTTAAATTTAAGTGGTATAAATACCTTGTCTAAAACAGTAGTGTGATACAACAGTAAACGAAATTTACTCGTTCCAATACAGCGTCATGTGATGAACAGCCTTCATTAATTTTAGAACAAGTTTTATAAAATCATTGTACTCTTTCTTGTTCCATCACTGAAAACAGTCAAGGTACTTCGACACGATTCAGTGCGAGAGCTACTGCCACTGGTTTAACTGGTAAGACGTTTTTTTGGTTTGTTTTGTTTTTTCCCTTTTTAGGGCTAGTGGAGTTGTTAGAAATTACCAAGCAAAATCAATCCGCGACTTTCTTCCTTTATATGTTGTGCAAAAATAGATGAAGAGCCCGATGAATGGATTTGTCCTTCATGTGAACAATAACCTAAAAAAATCAGTTTTCTATGAAAAAACTCCCTCGATTGCGGCCAAGCCATATTTCTCTTCCAGAGCATACTGTAAATTAAAAACATCGGTCGCAGCGTCACGCAACATTGCGTGATTTTCCAAACGTGACATGCAGTTGCTGCATTATTTTAAGACTTGGAACCTATATGGCCCTGTAGTGATAAAAGAGGGCTTCATTTGCAAGCACTATAGACTTCAACATAAGAAGAACTTAATAAATCGCTCTTTCAGTTTTCATCTCCGTGTATAAATTATCTAGCCAGAACGAAAAATAATTAATATACGCATGAGTTGGAGCCATTCCTGTCTGAGGTTAAATACACGAATGGCTCCAGTCTCAGGTCGTCCGCCTAAACTGACTAAATAAGTTTTGTCAGCGGAGCTTGTCAGCGGATGACTTTTTCATCGCCGAAATATCGCTGAACGACCTCGCTGAACAAGATAGACTCTGCCTTCTCTTCGTTATGTGAGTAGCCATTTCTTGTTTGACTCATCGGTGTTTTCACATTGATATTTCATTGTTCCGCTTCGAGACACCAGGTTAGCAATACCCATGAGCAAGGAGTTAAGATGTAACTTATTAACTTTTACTATTTTTTATTATCCAATCACAGGTCGGAGCCATTCCTGTATTTAGTCGCTAGTATTTCCAAGTTTGGCCGCCATTTTGAGAAATTCTATAATTCGGCTAAATTTGGAATTAATGTGGTTACGTCGGGTGAAGAAGGATTTTCTGAGCTAGAAATCATCAAAATGCTGTTCTTTCTGAATACCAAAATCCCTATCACGTCTGACCATGTCGGTTGTCGGTTAGAATTTATTTGTCGCTAGTCGGTAATTTTTTCCCCGTTTCGTCGGTAGTCAGTAATTTTTTACGCCCTTTGTCGCTAGTCGGTTAACCCCATTCACACCCTCTACTGAAGACTACCTGATTCAACTGGAATAATAACTCCAAACAGCTTTTGAATGTCCTGAGACATATGCAAGGTAATTACATCTCTGCCTTGGATACGCTTCCTGACACCATCATGATCAGGATACTGACATGTTACATTTGCTTCTTCTCTTCCAAAACTTCCCCAAAGTGTGGCGATTCCTATAGCAAATCCACATTTTTTTGTTTATCCTCCTGAGCGAGGTGAAATAGGCCAATCCTTGCCAAGATTAGTACATTTTCACGTAAGACCTCGTTAGACAGGTGGCAGCTTATCAAATGATGTTTTACTTCGTCATTGCATTCAGGCAGTCGTACCAAACCACTTAAGCCACGCGATCAACCAAAGTTTTTTCCATCTTTGCTATTCAAAAAGCAGTCCTCAGGTCCTGAGACATAATGAACGTCTCGCTAACGAACTACTTCTTCCTGTACTTGTAATTGTTTCCAACGCGATACAAGTTCGGGAGATCTAAAGGAACTCACTATAACTTTGTATACTCGATACCATTTCAATTTCCGCTTCAAAGGAGAAGCCTACTGTGGTCAGTGGTTACGCTCGTGAGGTAAAGAATGGGTTTGTGACCTTCTCACCCAATTGAAAGACTCGCGTCACTCTTATGAAATGGTTGAACGAAATACAGACTTCGGGCAGTCTCTTATTTTTCTTAAAGATAGTGAGGTCACGTGTATCCTGTGAGTATAGAGAAGCCGCGAGACCCGAGACTCGTGTCTCGCGTCTCTGCCGCTCCACGCTCTCAGAGTTGCGCGAAGACAAGACACGTTATTTCTGGTGCGATGCAAGAGGTTCAATGGTTATCTCGATTATCTAAACACATTTATTTACGTGGTAAAGATTTGTTTGTAAATCTATAAATTGATGCCAGTCCCATTTGGAACGAAATGTATTTGAAAGAAAAAAGGAATACTAAGTAAAACAAAAGTTGTCTGCAACACAAAGCATGCCTTCACATTAAGACTGACAGTCCTAATGTTTATCATGATACTTTAATGCATATGTTCGAATGTTCCCAAAAAACTTCTGATAATCTGCCCGCACCCACCCCTCACCCCGCCCTCACCACTGAACCGTACTGTTTTCACTCAGCGGCTGGTCAGCGATCACGTTTATGAAGTAAACATGGCGATCGCTACCTGATCACCGTTCTTGTCGATCCGAATGTCAAAATGCCAGCGTGATATTGCCGCGAAGATGAAGCAGTTATGTTATTTTATTTGTACCTCACATTCGAGTCGAAGCTTGGGTGGCACAGGTTATTTCTTACGGTGGAATCGACGAGGGGAATTCGAACACTAGTTATAGTGTTTAAATTGTTGGAAGAAATGGTCGCATGGGGATGGTAAGTTTAACGAACAATTTCAAATTTTGCCGCTTGAATTGAAAGTAAAGTTCATCTGAATTGCTTTCGTATGTATTTTTGACGATTTTAGACCTACCTGCTTGATCTATATCGGTTACGCTTCATGTTGACAAGTCCCTCAAAATGGCGGCCAAACTTGGAAATTACCAAAAATTAGGTAAGTTCACGGAGTTATAAAGTTCTCGTAAAGGTCGGGCCGCAAAGTTTTTTTCCGTAGTTACCTTTTCTATGGCACCTACTTCCTAGCTATGTTAGTTGGATCAGTTTAGAACGCCTCACTTTTTCAAAAATTTACCTTAAATCTGATCGGTTTTGGCGTGTGTGATTTAGGCGAACCGATAAGGTGTGATTCAAGTCTTCCTGTTTCCTTGATTGAAACGTGATGTCTGCGAAAGTCGCCTCGATAGATAAGATAAAGTTAATATACATGGCTGTGGTATTTGTTTTTTTCTGAGCTCCGTAGTTTTTTGTAAATTGTCCTCCAAAGTTGTATGAAATTAAAGTCTTGAAAAGTGTCACGACAAGCCTTTTCTCGAGTGAAATTTATTTTCCGTAAAACTCTGAAAAATAAAGAGATCCGATCAAACTGATTGTTGTTTTAGTATAGGTACATGAATGTCTTACAACACACAAGAAACGAGCGAAATCCGTGTCTCAAGCAAAATCGACCGGACCGCTCTTTTAGAGACACTCTCTTAACCCTTTGACCTCTAAGAGTGAGTGGCATCTAATTTCCTCTTACAATAACCCCCCCCTGAATCACACTTCTTCATACAATCATTTCCCTCAAAACTGATAAAAAAATTAAGAACTTGGTTCGTTAACGAAGACGGCAAGTTATTGTAATGAAGACTTCTTTACGAAATTACTTTTTAATAGGATATGGATAGAGACATGGATTTATTGCCCTGTTTGCGTGGGCGAGCCACAAGAAGCATAGCTGTACCTCACCCGGCAACAAATTGCAAACTTCAGGTCGCACGAACCAAATGTAATGTCCACATAACTTGGGAACCAGCAGATTGCAAAGACCATGGCGATCACAACTAATAACCGCACAACTTTGAGTTTGAATGTTTGAGCCACAGCGCGATTGGTAGTTGTCACATTTCCCAGGATCTTTCGGAGCCACAATTTACGACAAATTAGGATGTAGATTACAATGGTTATCGAAAGAGGCCAGGCGTACAGCACGACGAAAATCGTGATGCGAAAGATCCTAAGTACGTGATAGGTTTCAGCATTTGTAACGTCGTTTTTGTCTTGCCATGACCACACTTGTAAACATAAATGCTTGTTCAATTGAGGTCTATAAATTTTCTTATTGGGAACTTATAAGTTCTTAGTATTACGTCACAATAAAAAATATCAATTTAGTATAGAGGATGCAAAAGCAGAAGTTTGAAGGTAGATCTAGTTTGATCAAATTATTGACCTTTTACATACCACTGAAGAAGAAGTGAATATTACAGATGTAACTTTTCCTTCTACCTCACTTTAACTCTTGACGAACGCCCTTTTTCACAGCAGTGAATCCGTATACAGAAAGCCAGTCTTTATATTGGTGTTCGAGATCATTAAATCAGACAAGAACTGTTTATCAAGAAGTGCTGTCAATTCATCTTACGTCAGGATGGACGATATCATTCAAATATTAGCGACACAATGATCGTAGTTTATACGACGGTGTAAGTAAATTTTACTCCCACTACGTTCATTATGCGTCGTATTTTACTAAAATTAGATCTAATCTTTTTCCTCTACTTGATTTTTTTTTACATACTGATGAAAGGAACACTTTAAAAATTGATTTGTACCGCCCCTTTTTTTTTGCAATAACGCCGTATGCAGGAAACCAGTTTTTATATAGGTGTTTGAGAACATTGACTCAGACAGGAAAGTTTCATTAAGGAAGTGCGTTCCATTCTTTTCACATCATGATGGACGATTTAATTCAAATATTGATGACCCAATAATAATAGCTTATGCGACAGTGTTAACAACTTTGCTTTTGACTACGCCCACTGTGTCACATTTCACTGAGATTAGATCTTCTCTTTTTTCCTTAATTGTATTTCTTACATATTGATCAAATCAATACCTGAAAAATGGTTTATGCCTGTTCGTCACATGGAACACAAAGTTGTGTTCAACCTGAATCCATGATCATTAGCTCATACGTTAACTTGCTCACTGAGTGGCGATCTTTGAAACAGCGGTCCAGGGGCATTTCTCATCGAAATAAAGTTTTGCCTCAAACTTTGCCCATTAAACTATCTTTGGTAGTAAGTAAGTAGTACCACATTAGTCTCTAGAAATACGTTAAAATTTTTTTTGAAAGCTCTCAATAATCAAAGCTGCAAAAGGCCCCTTTATGACCTCTTGCAGCATCGAAATTTCAAAAGTTGACGAGCTCGCTCCGTGTAACACACACTGCATGCAGCAAGAAATCGTTTGCATTCTTAAATTGTGGATCTTGGACAGTAATTTTCCTCTCGCTGATATGAAATCCTGTATTTCTCTGTTCTCATCAAGTGCAAACACGGCTGATAGCCTGGAAAATCTAGGCTAGACTTCCGAGCCAAAAAAACTCACGTTATCGCTGCCTTATTTAGAATAAATAGATTAAATATTTAGAATTACGCGACTGAGCCATTGCATGGTCAAGGTGAATTTTGGTATGTGCTGTTATAGACTACGTGCAGTCCCTTCTTTGGCGTGAATTCCGTCGCGCGAGTCAGAAAATAACCAGAGCTGAAAATAGAGAAAAAAAAGATGTCAGCGCGCCGCCGGGAGCTCTTGGAGTGAGGCACTAAAATTTGTTTGTCCTCACTGATTTTTTTCGACCTGCGCCACGACCGTCGCCGAAAAGGAGGGACTGCTCGTAGTCTTGTGCTGTTATCGCTGTTAAATAAAATCCTTTAGTTTGGTCCTGAAATGTTCATACAAGTTTGAATAACTTAAGCTCTCTAAACTCAAACATAAAATAACACACACCATTTTTTTCTAAAGAAAGAGTTGCTTATTAAAAGGTTGACCGAACGCTAATCAATACGATATTCGATACGTTTTGTTCACCTTTTTCGTGAACATTTGCCGGATTTTAGCCGTTTGAAATGTTTAGAGTATCAATCAGTGTGTTGTAAAAGCTCTTTCCCACTATCTATTTTTTTAAACGGTTTAAATCTAAGATTCATGGAGCTATTAATATAGAACTGTCAAAGTTTGCTCAACAGATAATTTGCATAATTCTTCAGTCACGCTAGGAAAGTCGCCTAAAGTTTGAAGTCACCACGGCAAAGGAAATTAAATAGTGCAAGATGTTTTTATGTTTCTATGCTATCGAACATCTTATTTGAAGAAACGAACCGGAGTCTTTAGCGGCCTGGTCTGGACTTGAGAAATAACATCCAAGAAAGAAAGAGTACTTTTGACCAATTTCAGAAGCTGTCTGACGGGTGTTTTTAGATAAATTATGGCGAACCTCTAAATAAACACACGTCAAAATTGAAATGCTTTCCAACCCCTTAGATATTACAAAATGTAGGAATGCAAACGATTTCTTGCCGCATGCAGTATGTTACGAGAAGCGAGCTTGTCAACTTTTGAATTTTCGAAGTCGCAAGGTCGAAAAAGGGCCTTTTGCAGCTTTGATTATTGAGAGCCCTCAAAATTATTTTAAACGTATTTCCGGAAACCAATGTGATTCTATTTACTTTCTACCAAAGATAGTTAATGGTGAAAGTTTGTGGCAAAAATTTATTCCGATGCGGCCTAGACCGCTCTTACAGAGATCGCCACTTGAGTTAGCGCTGACAATTTGTTACGTCATTATGGATATACGATGAAATATAGAAGATGTTCAGAAGGAATTTTTGGGAAATTAGTAACATATATTTTATTTCCAAGAGGGTGTAGCAGCGAATCTTGAAATCTGACTGGCTCTTAGTACGGTCTGGATCTCTACCCACGGGTACGATGACGCTTAAGTGAGTCGCTGAGTACATCCCTTGCTTCGTTGCCATTTTTCATAAAATGTATTGTGTTTTACTGGCTAGGCGCCATTTTAAAGCAAAGAATTCGGTCATGATCTCAATAGTTCTCGATTTGGATAACTTAATAATTCAGTCCACTACATGTGTATCTTCTCTCAAATCACTTTGGTTGCCTGCAAAAAACTGGTTTCGAAATTATCACGCCGAAAAAAAGAAAAACCGTCCTTGAGGTAATAATCTTTTATAAAAAGTAATTCATGATCAGAAATTTAGAAACTTACTTTTTTGATATAATTTCATTCATTTAATATCTGAATTCTCCAAAACAATTTATTCGTTGTAAAAAAATTTGAGCGAAGATTTGAATTCTACTTCATGTTCAATATCGGGGAGCAAACTCGTAAGCTTAATTTTCTACCGTTGACGTCAGTGCTATGACGTCAGTGATTGAACCATCCTTCCGTTTTGCATTATAAAAAAAAATGATTGACATGAAATGTGTTCAGGAAACAGTACAAATACAAGTTTAGTTATGTCTGGTCAAATTTCCCAGCAAAGCTGTTTCAGTCGTGGAATTCGAACTCACTACTTTCCTGAGCAGTGGTGAGCTGACGCTTACTCTTGTCTAATTAACATTTTGGTGTCGAATGCACGAGGAAATCAAAGCCAGGGCTCTTAGAGCCAGCTCATTCATGTTTTGGCTTAGGTTTGTATCGATTTCTTGGATTTGTTGAATATAGGTACAGTTGAATTCGGTTTATGTGAACTTTCAAGACTTTAAGAATAAATTCTCTCCTATTTTTGGGCAGTTGTGAGATAAGGAAACTTGTGCGTTCGTCGTGATGAGAATTGGAAAAAAGGTTGTGTGGGCTGTAGGTAGGATGAACAGAGGTCATTAGGCAGACAGTGTCCTTTTTGTTGGTGTGTGTGTTTGCGTAGTAACGAAAGAGATGAGAGATAAAACCACCAGAAAAGTAAGCAAATGGCCAGTCACGAAAGCAACTTTTCGCTTTTCCCTTTAAAAATTCGCTGGTTCCTCATGTACTAAGCCAATAACAATATAAGGCACATGATATGGAAAAATCAGTTGGTCTTGATTTTAATGAGTTAGTAAATTCTGTACCGACATCTCACCAACCAACTCGCGCGAAAAGTGAGAAGACTATATGAAGGCTTGAAATTATATTAAGAACGACTGTGATCAAGAAACGGGCAAGGAATTTTCCACAATAGTGCAAATAATCATGAAAGACAATCGCGGAAAAGCAATTGCGTGACGCTCGGTAAGTTGCAAGATGACATGTTATTACGTATCAGACGAAAAAACAGTATAAATTCTCAGTCTGCATTTTGTACCCGGTCTGCAGTCAGCAGTCTGCATTTTTTAATGACCGGATTGGTATTGCTGTTTTTGTTCGAGCGAGCCTCAAGTCCGGACCGAAATATTGGAGCTCGAAAAAAAATTATAGTGAGACTATCTTGGCCGCTATGACTGATGTGTGGACTGTATGTTGAGGAGCTCACGAGGAAAAGTACAATGATAGAGCTATGATTACTTTATACAGACTGAAGACGAACGCAAATGCGCGGCTTACCAATATGGCGACCTTTGATGCTCTTTCGCGGGTCTCCTAGGTGTGAACATTTCGGCTTCTTGATTCAAGTTCCATTTTCAGAAGTTCGGAAATGTGAATTGAGGTTATTATTTTATTAAACCATATAAACATTTTATTTCTTTCAACGTGAGTTTCTGAGCTTCAACGAAATTAATTTTGACTTTCACTAACTGGGGAGGGGTAGCATGCGAGTTTACTTCCGTTCACTGTCCACAATGCAACTGCCGTCCACGGTCGACAACTTCCGTCAATATCTGCTCCACCACGATACGTCATTCATTGCTTTCAGCATGAATGAGCTAAAAAGAAAAAAAAGACCTTATAGTTTCATTGTGAGATTTGACTAGAAGTCTCAGGTAATTTAGCATTTTTTTGAAAAGCTGGAAAAACATTTCAATGTACACCAACTTAATCACAGTTTTGATTGTAACAACTTTAATTTCACTGATTCAACACTCACCTTGACAAATTGTATATTGATCAGAGTTTTATAGATACCATTTATTGCGTAATTTCCGTGGGTGTATGTGAAGTTTGATTAATATTAGGGAGAAATGATCAGCTTCGATCTTATTTATTATACATATTTACAGTCAATAAGGAACGGTATCAAGAAATGTTGCAAATGCGGAGAGTATTCATCAGCCACCTGTGGGTTGAGCGCTATTTTAATGATCCACATGTGCATCAGCTGATGCTAGAATTTTTAATTAAGCTACCCAAGCTAAATTCCTTCCTATCCTTCAAGCGATATAGTTGTCCTTCATAATGTACGTTATTATAATATCATGAACGTATTGTGTAATGTAGTCCACTAAATCAATTAATATATTTTTACATTATTACGGTAAGTTTATTTTATAATGATATGCTGGATAATACGTTTATTTATAGCTTATGTTATCAACCCACTTACATAAACATTTCAGTATATTGATTTAGAATTTGTTTCAACCCTCACGCAGGATTAAACTGTAAGCCATCACATATGTTCAACTTATTTAAAGGAAACAAAATGTCTAGTTGTTTCTGTACGTAACGTGCAGCTACGCTACAACAAAGACGAAGTTTTAGGAGTAACCTTGTCTTATTGATAGATCAGTTCAAGTCATTCGGACTGTCCCAAAGGCAGAGGAAAACTTTTTTAATTCCGTGGACAAAATAATCCGATGGACTCACACATTAAAGTTTAAATCCAACCATTAAGGCCTGTCACCTCTTTGGAATGGCAACGCATTTAAGCCGGCAGACTTTTTGTCATGTCATTCAAAGATACAACTATCCTTGCTTGTGAACCAAGGAAAACATCTATAAACCAGCTTTTAAGACAAACGGTTCACTTGGAGCATGTCTTCTCCACTTTTACCAGTGTTCTGTGAGGAGTTAGGATTCTGGTTCTGAGGTGGTGGACTATTTGGGTACGAGTGGCCTTCTTTGATGCTCATCCATGACAAAGACAGGTTAGTGTGCCCTCTTTCCCGCTTCTCTGAGGGACTACGCGGCAACGTGTACGCCGTTACTCGACCAAACGACATCATTTTCCACATGGTACCTCCAGTTGTAAAACTGTTCTCCTCCTCATTCTGTGACGAAGCCGACAAAAAGCGTGCCAGCCTGACTCGATAACGAGGACAGCAAGTCATCGTGATGAAAAGTTCTTTGCGAAATTTGCTGTTCAGCAAAATATAAAGTGATGGATTTATTGCACTGTTTGCGTGCGCGAGCCACAAAAACATTAGCTGTGCTTCCTCCGGTATCGAGTTCCGAAGCTCAGGTCGCACGAACCAAATGTAATGATCAATATAATTTGGGAACCAGCAGATCGCAAAGACCAAGACGATTATGACTAATAACCGAACAACTTTGCGTTTGGATTTTTCAGCCGCAGCGCGATTGGTAGTTGTCACATTTCCTGGGATCTTTCGAAGCCATAGTTTACGGCAAATTAAGAAGTAGATGACGATGGTTACTGTAAGGGGCCATGCGTAAAGCACAACGAAAATTGTAGTGTGAAAGATCTTAAGTACGCGATAGGTTTCAGCATTTGTAACATCGTTTTTGTCTTGCCATGGCCACACTTGTAAACATAAATGCTTGTTCACTTGAGGACTATACTCTATTTGGTACAACATAGGATATGGGACCATCAGCACTAAAGATAGAATCCAAATTGTGGCCGACAATATTTTTGGCTTGCGGAAGATCTTCTCTCTCAGTGGATAGAATATGGCGTAAAATCGATCGAAGGAAATGAACATCATCGTGAACACAGTTGCCGCTATTGAAACTGGGATAAAGTAGAACACCAGCTTGCAAGTCACGTTTCCCAATATTCCTGGAATCCAAGAAACATCCCCATGAATGAAATTCACCTGAACCGGCATGATTGTACACGTCAACATCAGATCTGCAACGGCCATGTTGGCGATAAACAAGTTCGTGACGCTGGTAGAGGAAGACTTCTTTAACACAACGTACAACCCAAATGAATTTCCAAGGAAAGCGATGGTAAAAATAACTGCATACGCACATGTTATACCAATTTTGAACTCATGAGAAGTACCCTGTGGTGGAGCACCGGCGGTTGTTGCTGCAAAAAAGAAAAAAAAAAACACAAATTGCATAATTATATATAACCAATAGCACGCCTTATTAAGAGCGGTGAAAGCAACCATCCCTATTTACACTGTTTATAGATGAGTGTTAGATTAAAATGGCGAAACATTCCCCTCCCACCCGACCCTGCAGATCCTTCTTATTATTCATGCTCGGTTTGAATTCATCATGGCGACAATTGTATAATAAGTCATCACTCAGCAACAGGCAAAACGCATGACAACAATGACGGAATGGACGGCATATATAGAGCTACGAGATCCTTACCGTTTGTCGTTGATACATTGGAACTGTTGTTCATTTTGAGGGAGAAGTTTCGCAGCCTACAAACTATTGAAAAATAAAGAAACAAAAAAGGCATAAGAGAAACTATGAAAAGACAGAAGTAGCTTTAGCTCATATGAAATTAAATTGGTTGGAAATGAGGCAAAAGCTTTTGCTCAATACTTCTGCAATTTCTTGATGTCATATTTGATTTTGGCTTTGGAACGTTGTTTAAATAACTTGAATCTGTTCTTTACTTTTGTTAAATACCATAAAGTCAGAAACAGGGAATGTCTAATACGAATTACATATTGTATAGAGACATTACGAGTCTAGCTTTTTCTATTTGTAAATAAGTCATTCTTTTTTTTGAATGGAGTATTTTATCTTTTTGCCTTTTTTAAGTTCAGGGTGTACAGAGATAACACAAAAATGATATAGTTTTTTATATTTATAAATAACATTACATTATGTCAAAAAGATCATTTTGAGCAATGTATTATGTAGGTAGAATTTTGATTTTCATAAAGCTGTATTTCCTTTATTACAATTGTTATTATCATTATTATTTTTATCATCATCATTGTTCTTATAATAATTATCATAAGGCAGGTAGAGTGACGCGAATAACAACAAGAGGAAGAGGAAGGTATTTCTTAGCCCTTTACACCCTAACATCAGTAACTATTTTCTCCTTGTTCTTCTCTGTACATTTCTTTTAGTGCTGGTAATGAGAATTCGTTTAACCATTAAAGTTTCTTAGGTTGGCGATCATTTCCTTTGTTCTCATAATCTTAGTGAATCATTCAGCAGCATTACTTTAAGGAGAAATTAGATGCTGGTACAGGTAGCTTCGGTCCTCTATGTTTCGCGCCTTTGTTGTTAAGTCCCTGCGCACGGAAACAATTCACGGTAAACGCAATTCATAATTGAACAAAATGAAACTTTCCTCTTAGCACAGCGCGACACATTGCTCACAAAGGTATAAAACGGGTAACCCTTAAAGAAAGTTTATTTGCAGAATAGCTCTTGAAATGTCCAGAGCAAAGATACCTCTGTCAGTCAAAGTGATTAAAAATAATTTGTGTAATCCTAGGGAGGAATTAGCTTTAATATATGATCTCGTTAAAACTATAGGCAATGACCAGTGATGCAAAAATTAACGAAATAAAAAAAAAAGTTTTTAGTTGATAATGCTAAATTAATCGAACTGCAAGTTTGACAGAAGTGAGTGACAACGGGCGCGGAACACACATTAGCCATCATGAGAGCAAACAGTAAAAAAAAAAAGAAAAATCACGAGCGACTGACAACCCTTATTGTTGTATTATTTGCAATTGTTGTGAAATGAGCGATGGGAAAATATTTTGCTTGACCTATTGTAAGCCAAAGAAGACAGTGAGAGAGAATATGATCATACATGCAGTGATTAGAGGTTTGCAAGTCAGGGTGCCCTCTTTTTAGTTCAAATTATTCTATCGTTGCGGTTTAAAATTCGGCATTTTTAGATCTTTATCGGAAGTATATGGAGATTATTTATTCAGTTGACACTGGTTCTTTTTGGATGCTTTCCTTCCCTGTAGTAACAAGAAAAGAAAAATAAAACAAAACCCTGTTGCTGAAGAACAGTTGTCGAAAACCGGAAAACAGAATGTTTCCTAGCGTGACAGTTTGAACCAGAATTACTAGACAAGGCAAAAGAAATGCCAATAACGAACCAAAAAAAAGGAAAGAACCTCTTTAACAAGTTTTGTTCTGACCTGATTTGTTTGTTCTTGTATCAATTTGTTGCACAGGATGTATTTGATTTACTATATAAACAGATTGATCTCCTTTGATTCTCTAACATGTTTGCCGCAGCACGAATCATCCCTTTTTTGAAATGGTGAAAAAAAATCGCACGCTGCCTCCTTTGTAGAGATTATTTCTCCTCTTTGGGTAATCTTCCCTTCGACCGTTTTTTAGGTGGCAGTGGCGTTTAAAGCTCTTTACTGTTAAAGAATTGATTTATACTTCGAAATAACACCGGATTGCAATGTCAAATTGACTACAAAATACTCCAACTAGGTAGTTTTCGGGAATGCAATTTTGGCATTGTAAGACGAAGAGAATTCGGTATGTTAACTCCAACATTGACGAAATAACACAACCATTTCCAAAAGTGGGTAAGCAAGAGGCTCTTTGTGAGGTGTGAGATTAGAGCTGAAGTGTTAGGACGCAAGTGAAGTCTAAAATATGACATCGCTTAGAGTATTGTTACAAATCCGGCCGATCAAACTAAAGGTCGGTGCAGATTAATCTGGTTTTGCAGCTTTGCTGGTAGACAGGTTTTTTGTTTACATTTTGTACTTTAAAGTTTGTCTAACTGATAAAACTCCCACAGATAAAACCTCACGAAACTTTCGCCTTGAGAAATGTTTTTGTACAAAAATAAAATCACAATCGAGATTTTTAATCCTGATTTCGCGGTCATCGTGTGCCCAATTACCTACACCGTTCGGTGTGAGTAGATATCTGCGAGAAGCACATCTTCTTAAGTGGCACGAAGGGCCATCTAACTTCAACTTACATTACCACAGGTTTGAATTTGATTTCACAACTAACCTGATGTAGTATTTTCAAGCTTTTCTCGGAAAAACGATCGCCCAGCTGAAACTCTCTAATTTCTCAACTCCGCAATTAGAAGCCTCGACGAGCGTGGATAATAAACTGTGTCGTGCTCTGTTTCTCTCTGACTGACAAATCTGCAAACAAGAAAGAAAACAATGTGCGATGTCGTTACACTAACAGGAAATTAACCTTTAGCAAGTATGTGACCACGTATTCAAATTACAAATTTGTTACAAGTATAGAGGAAGTAGTCTTTGGCACCTTGAGCTGCATTCATCCAAGACATAATTCCCCATCAGCGGTCTTGCCACGTTGGCACAACAATCCTTAATATTCGTATGCACTTCGCTTAAAACGTTTTATTGTTTTTAACGCGCTCAATATGAAAAAAATTAAAGATAGAAGGTAAACATGTACGCCGCAACTGTCACTGAAGATTGCAATATCGTGTCCGGTGTTTAATCTAAAAACGAGAGGGTTTTAAAACCAAACGGAACCGAGATGTGATGATGCTTTTGTTGGCAAAGAAATATTCTCAGTTGTTGTCCTTGAAGCAACGTGACTCAGGGGTAAAACGTTGAAAAAAATGAAAACTCAACTCATATCATTGGGATGAAGTAAAATAAGGACTGTTTAATGAACGAATCGGCAAATAGTGACCACTTTCAAGCCTAGTTTACGATATAGAATATTAAGTCGAAATTGATAAATTTCAATTGGTCTATCTGTCTTGTATAAATAGCAGATTTTTTTTTCTTATTATTTCATCTTTTTTACATTTGGTAAACACTTTTTTGCAAAATTCTGTTTGTTCAAAAAATCATGTCTTGGGTTCAATTTTCTCAATTCAAAGAAGTTGTTTTCTCTCTTTAGGTAAAATGATTTAGTTATGTTTTCAGTAGCGGTACCGCTTGAGATTGAACCAAGTATCAGCTTTTGTGGCAGAAAGCGGAGCGCAAACCTGATGAATTTTGAGCGCTATTCATAGAAACAATATTTATATTCAGCAGGATACTTCTAATTAAGGTTATAACTGGTACTGGATTTCGGGCGTTTCAAAAGCATTGTATACATGATTACACTTGCCACCAAAACGAGTACCACATAATCAGGATTTTTTGTTACGAATCTGAAAAAACTGAGAAAAGGTGCTAATATCACAATGTCATCGATATCAAATGCTACTAATCCTTATTAAAGTAATGTGGCGTTGAATATACCCACTATAGCATTTTAATCGT
Source organism: Pocillopora verrucosa (assembly GCF_036669915.1). NCBI lineage: Eukaryota > Metazoa > Cnidaria > Anthozoa > Scleractinia > Pocilloporidae > Pocillopora > Pocillopora verrucosa. The sequence goes on from NC_089312.1 coordinate 15,897,831, forward strand.
TCGGTAATTTCGGGGACATCGGCAGAATTTCTGAGCTTCTTTTTTAAGTAAAGATTCAAATAGGCATTCTGTCAGGAAATATATGTTTTAACCTTTCTTAATCAAGAATCTGCAGGTGCTAAGTAGCACTTAGCATCTTCTTTGCGTTCGCAAAACATGAAAGGCAAGGAGGACCATGTCACGTGCATCAATTTCGCCATAAAAGAAGTTAGTCTTGATACCATGAAAGGCTATTGCGTAGATGGTGTATAGTGCTGCTGTTAGGAGCTTTAGAGCCGGGGGGGAGGGGGGAGGAAGAAGCGGCGCATTTTTAACTGCGGTTTATAATGCGCCTATTGTCAGAATGAAATTTTGCGCAATTACAAAGAAAACGGTGACGATTTTATAATGTAAATAAGCCTTTGTCCCTAGCAAGATGTTCTTTGTTACCTAGGGCGAATGTTTGTGGGCGGCGGAGAACAATATAAATAAATACGTCATTACTAGATTTTTCTTTGTCGTTAAGTTATTGCATTTATCAATAAACTTCCATTTCTATGTAGTCTCCCTTGTAAAAGCCGAAAACTGCCTGTGGCGGAAAAGATCTAGTTGTGTCTTCAACGAGCACAAGTTACTGCTTTTTTTTTTAGGAACACGATCGTTATGAAAAAAAATTGTTTTCCACCTCTAGTTAAGTTTATAATTGGTGTTGACAACAGCTTTTATCATTATTTGCCAGTATAGGAATATATGATATAGCAATGTTGTGAACCGCACACTAAACGAGAATCTACCGAGTATATTTCTGTTTTTCTTGATGGGGAGTCGGAAACTAGGGAAACCTGTTTTGAATGCTTTTATTTCGTTTTTACCCTACGTTCTTTCGAATCGTGTTTACGAAGTTGCAAATAGAACTTGCAAAAGGTGATACAACAAAAAATCATCATGCCTTTTGTAGGGAAAGTGAATTTGACAAACTGTCATCCTCACATGTTATCCTAACATGTTATGCTAACAATAGGATATTTCTTAAATTCGGCAGACTCTTACTATGTAAAAATTTAGCGAGAGAAAGGGTAATTGTAAATTAAAATTGTTTCCTAAGAAGGACTACGATGTTTTTCTGAACTTTCAAGTGACTGTGGCAATTTTAACACACTTTTGAAACGGAGTTTACATTCACCTTACAGAAACATATTAAGAAAACGATGTTGGTTCACATTTTCATATTTAAGGCATTAAGTACACTGCAGCTCGAACTGGATAATTTCTATAAGAAGAGAGTTCTACACTACTACCCATATTAACGTATTCAATATATGACAGACCACATGCTATTCAGTTTTTTACAACCTTATCGTATGAAGGTTTGAGTTATGATGAATTATGAGAAAAGGGCTCTTGAATGAAACTGAGGAATTTGAAAAGGGTAAAACACTTGTATTATTGAGCTCTGACCCATATGAAAGGTTCATACCGGTGGTTTAGCGACGTAAGCGTCTTAGTGAAAGAATTACCATAACCGCCGACGTAAGGATTAACAGTTCACTTTTTGAAGCCTATCTCTTCATTGGGAAATTTACTGAAAGATGCTGCTCTTGACTGACTTTACCTTTGCTCCTTATGCTCTATTCGTGTCCAAATCACGTCACGAGCCTCTTTAACCACTTGAGTTCAGGCGACCGATCCAAGTCGTTTAAGAACTTAGCGATCGCAAGATGAAGTGTGGCAACTGGTCTAAATCAAAATTTGCAAAATAACGTTCATCTTTTTAGCGCAAAAAAAGGTCATTGGCTGCGCTTTGCGCTCATCTCAGTGCGATCCATTAGGATAAGATAACTGTCATAGGAGTGAGCCGCGTTCATATGAAAAAGTGCTCAAAAACAAAAAAGCTGATGCACACAACACTTAAATTGGATAACTGTGCATAATAATTTTAAGAAATCTATTATTGCATGCGTTAATTCCTTACTTAGGAAATCTCCAGAGAGTAGTGTGCGCCAATTAACGAAGACTTGGTTTTGTGGCACCCGCAAAGCGGTTTCCCCTCAATGACGCAAACAATCAAATGTAATTTTGTGTAAATAGGTTGCAGAATGCGAAAACAAGACAATAAGAGCAAGTAATGTTTTTATTCTCCGAACTTATCTCTTTTCACGTAAGCGAGTAGGGTCTAAAGTTTTGCCGAGCGGGAAACACCATCTTTTTCTTCAATGTTTTGCCTGATAGTGATCATAAAAGCTGACGGCTTATGTTTGAATGATATATTAAAGATGGTTGCATGGAAGTCAACATTAACAAAACAGCCCAGCTCTTCTTTGTGATATCGTTATTGTTATAAAAAAATATCCACATTTACTCGACACTTTTTTGTTTGCTTGTGTTTTTCAGTATTGACCTAACAACGGGCTCAATTTTTTCAGATAATTGTAAGCCTAAATAAATTTGAACAAAAGAGTGGTGTCGTGGTACGCAAGATGTGACTGCCCAAAGAAAGGACTAGTTAATCTTTTAAGATTTCAATTTCTGTGGAAAACTAATTCGGAATTATTATTGAGATCAATTGACACTGATATGTTTTTGTTTTTTTGGACTTAAATTGACACAGATAAATCAGATGTACATTAATGACAGCTTCTATATAGGAACAATGCGGCAGAACGACCTTTGACTAACTAAGCCTACAAAGGCAAAAGCCCTAGGCAAATGCGTTCGATTACTTTTTCGCAGTTTTAACATAAACCGGGATGAATTACCTCTCAGGTGAAAGTACAGTTCTAGCTAGAGCCCTTTCGGCTGAATATTCAATGACCGCCTATTCGAGTCACATCAGAGTTATTCATGTTTAAAATAAGCTTGGAAGTATTATCATATCTATGTCAAGTTAATAAAATGACCGGGATGACATAAGAAGATATAACCGACTTATTTTAGGCGAAAGCGTTGACGACAACAAAGATTTCTTGTATGATTCGTGACGGAGTTATTTAACCACGGATTTAATTCGGTTATGAGCTATAGTCGAGGTCATGGTGTGTATATTCACCACCCGAAAGATACGAAATCTTTCCACATTTATACTCCACTGAGCGATTACCGTTTGTCAACCCCTTTGGCTGGGATGTATTTTCTCTTTTAAGATAATTTCTGGAAGGCCACTGATTTAACTCGGTACTGGACTATGGCTGGGGTTTCAAAATTTTTTTTTCCTGAGCGGTAACTGATGCTGTGGCGGGCGGTTGTGCAATAAACCAAAGCACGAGATCCTGCCTGAAGGCTAGACATACCACAGTGAGAGACGGTAGACCACCTGGGACCGACTCTTATTGAAACCTTTAAACCATGGTTAATATCATGCTGTGTGTATTCACTTTCCACAAGATATAACGTTTTTTTCCACATGTATAATTTAACAATTGTACTTCGGCGGAGAACCACTTTGGCCGAGATGCCACGTTATGTTTATGGTTATGGTTGGGTACATTTATTTTTCCATCTCCTTCTCCATTTTTTCATTTTTTTTTTTTTTTAAGACGGGAATCGAACTTTTGCACACTCGTGAGTCAACGTTAGGTTCCCTCTTTGAAGAACTTGCTTTGTTTTCGATGCATGGAAGGTTCTAATTTTTCAAATCAAATGTAACAGTATCTAAACATTGGAAAAGCATGTATCTTTTCCTTTGAATTTTAGCCCCTCTGAGGAGTGAAGTTTTCAAATGTAAAGTTTACGGGGACACCAAATAGATTAATTTTATTTTGCTCGGTTTTCCTCTAATCCTCAGAATCAAAACCATAGAAAAAAATTCCTTAACTAAGTAAATTTGAATACTTTCAATTCAGTGTACAAACAGCTGAAAGGACACGACAAGAAGTTTAGTTTTGTATTTTGCCCCAATGTTAAGCAAAACCTTTGAGTAATTTTTTTAACCGATGTTTTGCTGTGTATACTCGTTAAAATTTTGTCTCACTGAGAGCTTTAGGCCTTTTTAACACGAAGAATGTTCATGTTAATATGCGGCATTATTTTTTCAATCAACACAGCAAGCGTTGTTATTTCTGCTGGTGTCACCAGAAATGCAAACCTGATTCGTCTAGACACCCACAGATTTATAAATTCTTTTAAAGGTTGTTTTTCTCGCTTTACACCGAGAAGTGCTTAGGCTGAGCCATGTTTACAAAAAATATTTTAGAATAGACATTGATTCAAACTTTAAACGGGGAAAGATGCTTTTTTTTTTTAATTCTATTTTTGCTCGTAGAAGTGTGAAAAGGGAATTGGAATCAAAATGTTGCGTGAGCGTAAAATTGGCCGGATGTATAACAGTAATAGAAAAAATCCCAAATCTGTTAACTTTATAATACACTCAGTGAGTAGTTGTGCATAACATGGCCACCATATTTGCCTAAATAGCAGGAAAAAGTAGTGAACTGGATTGCATGAAACTTCAGGTCACTTTGCATCAAATTGCGACATAATTTGTTTTCCAGAAAGGAAATAAAAGAAATCGGTAGAACAAAAATTGACCGACTGTTTTCTCGCTGATAACCGAATATTTGTTCAGCAAAGTTTCATAAATTAGTCTAAAAAGCTGGGGGAATGCGTTTCTTGTAAGCTTGAGCTAGAGCATCTGTGAGAGGAACAGCCTGTATTTACCTGTAAAGGGCGGTGAAAATTCAGTATCGTATAAAAGTTATTGCAAGGTGCGCTGATGTTGTCCATTGTCAATCGGTGTTACAGACCAAGAGTGGTTGGGATTTACAACAATTAAGTTACCTCTAATATCAATAATAAGATTTCGAGTTACGACTAGCCCTACCTTGTAACTCAGTTTTTTCGATTTCTTTTCTTTTTTTTTTATGATAACTACCAGTAAACGGTCTCTCGCCTAAAAAACCATAAAATGAAATTTAATCTCGAAGCCCAAAATTAGATCAGGGAAATGGTTATGTCAAAAGTGTATGCAAATGCTGTCACATTACATATCAAAATAAAATGTCGAAAAGACTTTTCTAATTACCAAATAGTCTTACCTTGGCAGTTGAAAAGAAAACAAAAAATGGATTAAGTGTTTTTTTTTTCTTCTGATACCATTTAGGAAAAAAAATTAAGTTTTCTGTTGGCTTAACCACTTTGGTAACTCAAGGATACAAGAACCAAGTAAAACACAATTAAGGGGATTTTCAAACAAAAAAAAGGTTTTCAGGGTAAAAAAAAACAGTATAGGTATATCAGAATACATATGAGCTCAAGTTCCATAATGATTTTAATCTTCCTTATCACAGAGAGATGTGATACCACAAGGTGAGAACTGGAAATTTGCGACAGCCACTCCTAAAATACCCTGAAGGTGCAGTGATTTTATTTGCTCTCTCGCACTTGATATCTCAGTCCATGCATGATTCTAGCTCATTTTCTGTCATTAACAGGAGGAAGATCTTCCGGAACATTTATTAATCTCTCCTTGTTTTGGTTTGAAGCTTGACAATAAACGCAAATACTAAACGACGAAAATACTAATTTGCGAGAAAAAGTCTAAGGGCTTAATGTCGGCTTTAAAAGTGCAAAAGAACATTTTAAATAGTTTTCAACTTTAAAAGGAGCTTTTTTATGTATGTGGTAAGGAGGGTTTGATTCAGTTAACTTCAGCCTCATTTCAGATGGCAACAAATAAAATCAAATGCCCTAGGCTAAATACTTAATGAAATTACATCTTAAATTTAATATGTGGCCTCGCAGTTTCAATTTATCGTAATTGTCACAGATAAACATTTAAGTTGAGACTACCGGCTTAATGCATTCATGTACGGGTTTTTGGAAGCTAACAACTTTGACAAACGGAAACTGTCTTTCAAAATTCATTGAACAATATTTCATCACAGGATGTTTGCAATCAACTCACCCTTTTCGGCGTAATATTATTTGCGTTAGTCTGTGCAAACTATTTGTTGCGTACATTTGAAGAGAAACTTGCGGTAAAATTCTCGTCTGTCGTGGTGATTTGTTCTTAAAATTGTGAACTAAGTCACTTTTACCAATGACAATAAAACAAAACATGATTTTCCACTTCTACAAATTTATTTCTGACTGTTGAAGCTTATGTCTTAAATCTAATATCAACCAAAGACATGAAAAATGTTATGTAAGTGGAAAAACGTTTTAAAAGAACGTAAGTGTTTCATGGGCAAGCACATGTTTAGCTCAACCTATCATTTTGCGTCTTGGAGATCCTGCACTTAATTTGCTTTTCAGTCTTCACCAGCGATTTAATTTGGACAAAGGAGAGATGTTACTGTTGGTTACGGAACATCTTAGGAAAACATTAATGAAGCTTCGCGCTGCTTTTGTAAGATCAAGTTTTTGTACCACCTTAAATGGAATCCTGACAGTTTTGTCAACCTTAACCGAACGAAAAGAAATCACCAGGAGAAAATTAAAGTGGTCGGAACTTTTCTTATGAAGTTATTTATTTAAATTTGACTTTTACGGTCAGTTATAGAAATGGCTGTAATCCGTAACATGACACCTCTGCATTTTACTCTCGTTTCTTAACTCTCGTTCTTTCTTTTATTTTGAGGTTTGTTTTGCTTATTTTTTCAGTATTTATTAGCTAAGGATGCTAAGATTCTCTGACGCAAATTATCACAAAAAAAAAAGACAAAGTGAATTATTAAAACCTTTGTTTTGGTTGTTAACAACAGGGAATAGCAAACTTAGAGGTTTTTGTACTAGCTTGAAGTTTTACACCCTCCAAACGTCACAATAGGAAAAGTGGATAAAAAAATATGCTTTGTTTGTCTACTAAGGAAGAACTCGGATTTAAAGGAAACATCGACAGCTTCTTGTTTACGAATCTAGCGATTAGTAAGCTTAATTAATCCTTTGACCTTTAAGAGTGATTAGCATCTAATTTCTCCTAACAATATCACCTCCGAGTCACACATAAAGGTCACGAGAATAAAGGAAATGATCACCAACTAAAGAAGCTCTTGATTGTTAAACAAATTATCCTTGTCAGTACCAAGAAAATGTATAGAGAAGAGTATGGAGAATATTGACACTGATGCTAGGGTGTAAAGGGATAATCCATGTTCCTAGTTATTCTCCACAGAATTTGATTTCAAAGTCAGCGTTGAACTATCACCTTTATAACCTCCTAATGTTACTCGTATGAACTCAGCCATAAGGAGGCAGAGGAAGAAATATGTCTGAATAAATGATTTCATGACAATTTCGTATAATTCTATACTGATCTTTGTTTTTTATTTCTGTGAAGACGTTGCTATTGTCGTTCACTGCCATCGCTGTCATATCTTTTTTCCATTATTAAACGAATTACCTTTTTATTTCATTTCTACTCTTAATTTCTGAGTTAGAATGGAAAGTTTATTTTAAAAAATTGATTTTCTGATTGTAATATTGGTGATTTAGTTTACATTTTGGTCCTGAAAATTTATACATTTTTTATTGAAACAGATTAAGAGAAAACAAAACGCCAGGTACACATTTAGGAGAGTTAGGACCAGGAAAATGAGAAGACGATAGTTAAACCCATTGTTGTATTTTTATCTTTCCTCGGACTTTAATTATTGCAATATAAGATCACATAAATCTGAATATGACAGAGCAATAATTAAGAATTTACAATTCGTAATTTGCAGAGTACTGTTTACAAAACATGTAGTATTTCCTTTCATTTTGCCCTTTGTTCAAAACTATTTTTTCGAAATCAAATAACAGTGCAGGAACTCATGAGCGTAGTGATTTGACTACACTTTGCTTGGTCCTGATATAGAGAACTAGAACTTGTACAGTTGAAATTTGAGAGTATTGATTAATAGATAAAGCGAGATACGTGAACTACTGCTGTTTTGCAATACGCCCTTATCCTCTGTGCTTGGTTTATAAAGAATTAAAAATATCAAACAAAATAGGAAACTGTTCAATATTACTCACTTGTGCCGGTATCAAACTCTCTGAGCGCGAGCTCTCTGGTTATTTGCCGTCTGCCCATTTTTGCCAAACGATAAGTTTTGCACCTGCGCGCGTATCTTTGTCATTAGGTGCATATCAAACAAAGGTAAACGCATTTGAAGAATTAACACATGTTCAGCAGGTAGTTTAGCTGATAAAAACCACTCCACCAGTTTTACCATTATCTTTCTTCTTTGTTGTCATTGACACAGCAAGACCTCGTCACTCTTACTCAGTCAGCTTTGGCAAAGCTACACTTTCCTGAGAACGCTTTGTTAAATTTTCCACTTACCCACCAAACCGCAGTTAGATCTACAGGTGTTTTACTTCATCCCTTAAAGCATCCGTAAACCTGCGCGCAGAAAAGCTAACGTTTGGAAGCCGGTGGAGAATGCTCTAGTTCCATTGCGATTTCAAGCTTGTGATTTTTTTTAAAATTTATTTTAAAGGATTAAAAAAAGAAAAGGATTACTGAATGAATCAATTTTGGCTAGAATATCTTTGACGTGCGGTAAATTATCAATTTACTGCACTTTTAAGTACCAATCGCTCTGACGAAGGACTGACGCTCGAAACGTCAGCTTTTTTACATTTTACGGTGGCCAATTTACGTTTTCAACTCTGTTGTTAACACTTAATTACCTGCTATACTCTCCCACCGACGCAGCACCCCCTTTGTACAGGAAGTTAATTTGCCTCCTGGTGGCAGAAACGATAAGAAAAATTGAACGTGGATCAAATTCTTACCTGTGTTTTCACCTCAAAAAATGCTTCACGGCGTGGAGTTGGCCACAAGGAGATTTTCTCTTTAATTTTACAAGTTCGTTAAGACTGCTGTTAACCCTTTTACTCTCAGATCAAATTTATAATTCTCCTTACTGTCAACCAAACAATTCCTAGAAGTTTAGTTCAGAGAATTTAGTATCGGATTAACTAATCATCCCCCAATTGATATTTTTCTTTATTCTCATCACTTATCTGGTTGATATTGTATTGATGTTGTAAGGAGAAATTCTGTCTTGGTCACCCATGGGAGTTAAAGGGTTAAACGAACGAAACGTACCGCGTAAGCTATTTTGAAGAACTAAACTTGATAAAAATTAATAAAAATTCCGAATTGCCAATTCATAGTTTTCGTTGATATAACTCGCCCGTATGATTACAAACTAAAGAACTACAGAACTAAACTTGATAAAAATTAATAAAAATTCCGAATTGCCAATTCATAGTTTTCGTTGATATAACTCGCCCGTATGATTGCATGAAGCTTCTGTTTCGTAAGTACGATCAGAGCTACAATCTTTCCTGGATCCTTCCCTTTGACAGGCGTTAACAAATCACAAATACTTGAGCATAAATCGGGCTTTCAATACCCATCGAGCGTCAGTGAAATGGAAAATGTTTGAACGTATTAACTAATTCATACTCGGTAGCGATAAATCAACCCACGTCTTACATAGAGACAGCTGTGTGGAAACGTGAAAAAAAAAAAGTTTAAACAATACTCGGCCGCTATCTATTGATCACCTTTCTGTAATACAAATAAACGTTAAATTTTTTGATTTAGAGTTTTCTTTTCTTTCGTGCCAAAAGTCTAATTTGATGAGGAGTGTTGACGCTACTTTGTTATTTTTAGATCAACTTCTCGCAATGCGCTTTTAGAAAAATACTAATTTCCGTTTTTGCCTTTTGCTTTAATTTTTTCCTCTTCCATTTTGACCGCTCGAGAACTGAGTACGCACATAGCGCGAGCTTTAATAGTATAAACATACATAACAAACATGGAAGCTCGATACGATCGCATGGTTGTTAACTGAAAAGATGTGTTAAAACATTTTAAAACAATACAGTTTTTGTGTAATGGAATCTAGGGTCTCTAGCAACTGCACCTGTAATATTCATAGGCCTTCTACCCCTGAAAAAGAGGTCAACCGAAAAGAAAACACCGTGGGAAAGATTGCCAAAAGGCGACAGATTCGAAAGTTTACGCATGCTCATATATTGATCTTGACGAAGTTCTATTACATTACGTAATGTTTTGCGCAAAATAAAATAGGGATCTTTCGAGTAAGATTCATCACGTTTCCTTCGGTGGAATTTCCTAAGATTTAATGGACCGTTAAACATATCTGTGCCCTTCTTAGAGCTTGTTGATGAAAAAAAATTCATAACACAAAATTTGAGATAGAGGACGAAAACACAAAATTGCAAATAGCAAGGAAACTACCTAGGTAACCCCTATAATTTTTGGCTTTAAAATGATAGGCAGGACAAATTTCACAAATTGTGAAAATTTTGTGAGATTTTACCTAAGCAAATTGAAGAAAATCAAAAGCAAATCCGAATTATCGCTGACGGGCGCCTCCCTTCGTTGAGCCTGAGCTTAATAATGAAAATCATTTTGATAATATTCACTAAAGTAAACGATAATCCGAACCTTGGTCATCACCCTTCTGATGGCTTTCAGTGACCTTAAAATGCCAAAACATAAAAAAATTTTTCGAAAAAAATAACGCTTGCGCGCGTGCCAACATTGAGTAAAAGCGCTATAGAGCCTCCAAAGCATTCTAATGAAATCTATTCCTCAAGATGTAAAAAAATACGTAGTTAAAAAGGCAATCCACTTTGATGGTTCAGAAATATAGGATGTAAATGATTAAACATTCTCTGAGAAATTTAAAGTATGGTTTATTGTCGCTTATGGTTTAGAAGATGGAACGTTAAACAACTGAACAAACTATAGAACATCAAGTCAGCAATAGAAGTGAGGAAACTTGATCTATCCTTTAACAAAACTTAGGCACTGTCGCCCGTAAAATGAGTCGGAATTACTTAGATGGATTGTTGATTTGCAATTCTTGTACGCGGACAGTAGAAAAGAGATTCTGAAGCTTTCTTAAAGCGAACATTGGGAAAGAATGGTCAAAAGCTTGATCAACGTGAAAACTACATCTCCAAAATGATGTCTTAGATTTAGAATTAATCATCGGAAGAAGTAATTCCTATGGCATGGGATATCATTGTTCTGTCAGTAGGAAGGAATGACGATTTGAAACTGCTCTTCTTTTTCAAAACTTGTTTTTTACTTGGTATAAAGCAGTTGTATTCAACGAACAGAAAACTTAACTTTTAGAACTTTTTAACTATATCGGCATTATCTCAGAGTAACAAAGCGCGACAATCGATGATGATCGTGTGCATTACTTTTGCACTGTGCTGTATGTTTTAGTGGCAAAGTTGAGATAATTACAATTTGCGTCAAAGTGTTGTTCCAAATTGCGTATCGAGATGATTATTGAAAAATGTAGCAATGCATATTATAAGATGCGTAGGTTATTGAAAAATCCCACAACCGTTATTATAAAATGCAAAATTAACAAAATGAGTCGTTATTAAAAAATTGCCGTAGAAAACGGTGTTCTTTTTAAAGAAAGTAGTGCACATGGATAGTGCAGTTCAAATGTAAAGGTTTTGATCGAATCCATCCGCTCTTCAGTATTGATATGTGTCTTGTATTGGGCGGAAAACAAAAAAGTATAACACATGGCTTACGTACAGAATTCATTAGTAGAGAAATGTAACTCGCTAAGCTTCGTCTTTGCTACGAGAACTGAGTAAATCGCGATCAAACGTGCTTGCCAAAAGCTCATACAGAATAAAATGAATTTTTTCCTTCAATGGATTAAAATAACAAATATGAAAAAAAAATAACTTGGAATTCTGTGACAGTGAGACAATTTCACGATATGGCGTGTGGGTATTTTGTATTCTGTGCCTACCGAACCGAATGATTTCATAGTTATTTTTCATCCCTGATGTTTTCACACCCCAAAAAAGATCATCAAACAATAATGTAAGCGCCAATTTTGACCTGGTGATTATTTTCATCGAAGAACGCAATGAACAAAATGAAGAGAAACTTTAAGCTGCTGACCTGTATCTGTAACTCTCCGGGTCTTCACAGCATCCTGAAATGAATGTCACAAACCACTCATTAGTGGTTATGCTATTAACTAAGACCATTAAATTTGCTTTTAGTAATAATTTTTTTTTTAAGAAAAGTAAAGTCCTTCTCAAGCCGCGCCATTGGGCAGTGACAAGGCTGACATTTGCTAAACTAAAGAGCAATAAAGCTTTGGTCGGGTACCGTCCATAAGTGTCAGTTCGGTCCGCAAACTTGACACAATTAATAAAAGTACAACACATCCTGACACGCGATGCGTCACAAGATTTAAAAATGTAAACGAGGGCAAAATACGCTTTTAAGATCAAGTACATTAACGTGCGTCAATATAATAACAGCGAGATTATCTTGACGAAAAACTCTCTTGGCCGTGTTGGAAGAATTTAAGGTGATGATAGGCTTTGCGGATTGTATGCCCGTCAGCCACTTGATGAAAGTAACAACATGACACTGTGGTGAGACTTACATAAATGCGCTTATTTTGATTGGTTATTTGATTTACTTTCCTGAAACGGAGTTTACCTAGGTTATGACGTCAAGATATAAATTGACCTTTTATTGCGCTCTGTTCATAAAAACAGATTTTAATCTTTACTAGACGAAAAAAAATTTTTTGCCGCCAGCGCGTATGTTTAAGTTACACTTCGTTAACGAGGAGGATGCTATCTATTTCCTCAAAATTTTCGACAAAAAGCCTTGCTTATAGTTTACATTATAAAAGATGAGTGATTTTAATCGTGACCACAATCTCTTAATCCAAGGTTTAGAACATCAACTGTTTCAACTAAGTAATGCAATTGAAGAAGTTTAAAGAAAGGAAGTTGAAGGAGAAGATAACAAACGAGCGGGGGCTTTTGAATTTATGAGCAGTGTCACATGGAGGTCCAATCTCTGTGGGGATCATCACGCATCGTGACACGGTGAGGAGCAATTAAGAGAATTAGAAACTGTTCATTTGGGCACGAAAAATTCACAGATTTTCAAAGATTTCAGGAGTTTCAAATTTACGACGAATTGTGGTGATTGGGAGCCATATATATCAATCTGCTTTTGCTTAATTTCTACTCTTCTTCCGTTGGCTTCTCCTAGGAGCAGACATCACGTGTCGTCACGATGTCTCGGCCATTTGTATCTTGAAAATTTCAATCAAAATGTTGTGATATTATCATTTGCAATCTGTCTAGATATTTTCAACCTTTGATCCTTTGTTGGTCGTTGACAGGAGCCTATTTGGCGTTATTTTATTTTGGTTAAAGTTAAAGTTAATTTTATGCTCTGTAGGTCAGAATATCGTATCAGACCTCTTTTAATAATTATCCCGTACATCCTACAATATTCAGTCTGAATTAATGATTATCAATGATATTGTTGTTACAGCTATGATGTGGGCAAAGGGAATGGCGTGGGGCGGATGAAAAGGTTTCTAAAGAAGATTTATTCTTGGAAATTAAAAGGACTGCACTTATTAGAAGGATGGTTTTAAAAATTAGGAAGGAGATAAGTGCATTATGTACAGCGTGTTAATCACCACCACGAGTGTTTGGTTGTATAAAACGCGCTTTGATTGGATGTTATAATGTAAACAACGAGAATGGGACAGGAAAGTATGCCGTCCAGAAATTATGTTTGTTCGTGTACGCTATTGCTATCTCAGCCTACAGCAATCTTAAGCGACTTGAATCAAATCCTTCTATGATAAGGTTGCGGCTACAGGCCATTAAAGTAATTACGGCTTCATCGGCGCACTTTGTGACTTGACGTGAGAGGCTTTTAGACTGAGGAATGTGATGGTGAGTGATGAAAAAAAAATGAACGAAACACATAACTTGGAATTTTCCCAAATCTCTCTTTTTGTTTTCAAATGAAACTCCTCCAACGAAAGCGAGCCAAAGAGAGCACTTTTTGTCTCATAAACACAGCTGTCAAAGGCTTCGGTCTTTGACGAAGTCAACCATATTTTTAATAACACTTTTGTAAAGAGGAAATTTTTGAGGATGAAAAATATGGCTATGTGTACTTGCCTCTTGAAAATGAATATACAATGTCATTTAGAAACATTTTGTTGGGTTCCCTTAAAGTGTATTTTAAAATTATTAACCAGGCGAGAATTTCAAGGCAAATTTGGAATTCTTCGACTCTTCTACTAAATTAAGAGTACGGTATGGACATATAACAAAAATGATCGGAAACTTGTTAGAATTTGATCCAGAACACGTGCAGAACTTGACCAAGCGATTACCGAGATCATCAAGTTCATTTCTGTTCGCTCGTACAGAATCTGGTTGCAACAGAATGAGAACGACTTCCGTTATACAAAATCAAACTGAATTAGAGAATTACGAAATGTTCATAAAACTCACCGTTTAATGATTTGCTTTTCCTTTTCGCGTCCTGGAGTTCCGCTTTTCCGAGAACTCTACGGCGTTTATCGGAGTCACACAAACGTCAAATGACGGGGATTAAATTTTAACTTGTGTAAGAACTCTCCTTTATAGTAAGAAGCAAGTTTGTAAGTTTACAACGCCAACGGTTTGCCCTTGACGTCAAAGAGCTAGTACAAAAAGGAGAAATATTGTAATAGTTAGAACTACATCCGCTCCATAACCTTATCCGTTTTCATGCAACTTAACACTAGACTATAAACTTAAGCTCTCTTAATCCGGGTCAATATTTTTTCGTTGGTGAAATGTCAAATATATCCTCAGTCAACGTTGTTATCATTATCTCAAGATATTTCAGGCACGTACCGACTCTTCCGAGATAGATCTTGTAAATGCGATTTTTTCTTTGATATCACTTGTCTTTGGGCTGTTTTATCAAATAAATTCGGGCAAACAAACATGTAGAAGTATTGTCGCTAAAATTCCTAAAACGAGCGGCTGCGTTAGATCACTGGTGTCCTTTAAAATGTCAGGCTTAAACTATAAAAGCTTTTTAGTTCATGGGTGGCTCTCCAAGTGATTATATAAACGACAAGAAAGACAAAAAATGTATTCAGTAACATTTCGTCCCTTTACCTCCCTTGAGATCTTTGTTATTACACTTTACTATGACCAGCCAGTTCAGGAAGCCACCACTCATTATTTATCACGAGGGGGGGGGGGGGGGTTGGGGGGCCGGATGATTTTGGGTGTGACAGAGTAAATAAACCTGATACTCCCATATGGCTCTGTATTATTCTAATGATCCCTACTCACCCCACTCATAGGCAGTCAATTTTCTGTAGTCCCCTCAGTACTCTGTCAGTGACGACTGATATTCCTCCGTTCTTCCGGAAAACCATGTGATCCTTTAAAATCCTCCTTGCCCCCTCCCCACCACCCCCCCCCCCCCAGCCAAGAAAGAAAAACGGGTCCCTAACAGACAATTACTGGCATTCTGCCTCATGATATATTTGATCGCCCTCTTCATAATTCTCCAGTGTGCAATTAGGCCAACTGCTTGTTGACTGCGTTATCGAGCTTTTCAATCATTTACCATTCTTTCATCATAACCCAAAGCCCTATAATAACATCGTTATCTACCTGATGAAAGATATTTGAGAGAAATAATCGAGTTCAGTGTGGGAAACAGATATTATCTGCAGACCATACAGATTTTTGTCGGGCTGCTCATTGATCTTTTAATGTGAGTCGCTAGAATTTTTGTTTTGTTTTGGTTTGTTTTTTAATCTAGCTGAGTAGTCGAAAACTGGAATTATCTTAAACGTACTGCTTCCGTCTTTTGCATAATCTGATTCGCGCCAGTTGATGTCGTTTGTGGCTTCATTTGCAAGAGCCATCTCGGTTCTTTCCGCCAAATCCATCATAAATGATAATTTCTATATTTGGCATTCGAGGGTCTGTACCTTCCCTATCAAATACAAAGACACACTGTAATCTAAAGGTTACATTTATAGGAATCGTAAGTATTGATCATTTTGACAAGAAAAAGAAAGCATTTTTCATCACTTCCATCGGAGACCAGAGTTTTGAAACTCCCAGACATATCAATCCACAAGAATTAGATATCAGTTCCACCAGGAGCCCATTACAGTAATGGACTACTGGTTCCAGTTAATTACCACCCTCTTTTAGCAAAGTATCAAATTAAACTCAAGTAGGGGCCCTTAGTGCATGCAATGAGATATAACGAAGTTGATAGATCGTGTAAGGGTGAAACGGTTTTACTGGGGAGGGGGAAGGGAAAAGCTAATTCGACAGGGAAGCGTCAAATATTTTGCCTCTCAAAAAACGAATACCGCAAATTAAACTTAGAGTGATTATTTGTACGAGTCGTTAGAAAGGAAGTCACTGTCTTTCATGATCTTGGAAAGTGGTCACGGTAAAATTATTTTCACTAGCAAAGAGGGTGGGATTCAAATAAAGAATTTCAAAGTTCCTGATTCTTAGTTTGTATTGCTGAGTTCGTAAATCGTAGTTTTTAGGAAAAATCTGTGTGCATTGCTCTGAATTCCGTGTTCTAAAGTCCAGAGTCCGGAGTAAATATTTGGTGATTCCGTCAAGACGGAGGGCCAACTGGGGAGAGCCTCCATTTCAAGTTGAACGCCTGGCGAAAATGATGTGTGCCAGAGAAATATGGAGTCACGAGGTTTGTCACGGGAAAGCTTATATTTCGATTTGTGACTACCTGGAGGCGTTCCTCGAAAATTGAACTAAACAGAGAGACAACATAATCCAAAAGATCAAGAAGACCTCGCAGACATTGTCAAACGTTCGCTTGAATTCGTAGGCATGGCTTCACCTGTCTTCTCGGCGAGATCAAGTTTAGTTGTGGTTGTGTTAATACTGAGTGTGTATTTGCTTTCAGCCAAATCCCAGTTCACTGTTTTTGGTAGGAAAGCGGTAGAGCACAATGTCTCGATAAATTTGGATCGCGCTGTGTTCACTGTGAACGAAAAGTTTCTCTCCGTTGCCATTGACTCTGGTATCTTGAGGCATCACTGGTCACCGTACGTAAACTTTACCTCGGAGAAGCTGTATACGCTTGCTAAAGGTCTCTCTCCAGCATTTCTCCGGGTTGGAGGAACTTCAGAAGATTTCTTAATCTATGATGACTCAAAAGACTTCCAGACGTTCCAAAATTTTAGCAATTTTACAATCTCACATGCAGATTTGGACAAGATACACCTTTTGTCATCAAAAGCTGACTGGGACGTCATGTTTGGCTTGAATGTGTTTTTAAGGGGAAAAGATGGATCTTGGAATGCAAGCAATGCAAAAGAAATCATGCAATATGTTGCAGATCATGGATATCACTTTGGATGGGAGCTTGGGAATGGTATGGAATATTTATGATTAATAGATATTCATTATTTTTGTTAGTGTCAGTTGTAGCAAATGAGATTTAGTTGGCTGAATCAATGTAATTATTAAAATGTAATCTAATCAGATCTAAATGCCACAAAATACTCATTAGTACAAGTCATATACCTTAAGCATGTGGGTGTCTTTGACTATAATCAAACCTTCAAAGTGGCTTTTTTATATGCATGCTTTTCTTCCTCAGAGCCAAACTTGTTTAAGAAATTTAACAAGTCTATTTCACCTGAAGAATTGACAGCAGACTTTACCACACTCAGAGAAATACTTAAAAGCAATCCTGGGTTTGGCAACTTTCTTGTTGGTCCTGATGTAACACGCATATTAAATCACTCAAAAAGTGGCATCTATTTGGAGAGGTAATCACTGCAGTCAATATTAAACAGTACAAACATAATAGAGTTTATTTTTATTACTAGAGCCTGACCTTTTTTGGAGGTTTGGTAGGTCCATTTCCTCAGAGGAACTTGCTGAAGACTTTCACACTTTAAGAGCAATACTTGAGGGCAGTCCTCAGTTTGGTAACTACTTAGTTGGACCTGACATGGCAACAGTAACATCTGAAAAAACAGGAAGCTTTTTGAGGAGGTACAGTTGCACTCAGCTGTATGCATTGCAAAAATATAACTCCACTACTGTTATGAGAACAACTTGCACTTTGAAAAAGCTCATGTTTGCTTAAATAAATTCAGCACTGTAAATAAATTTACTTTTATTGCCAGTGATTTATTGCATTTTAATGTAAATGGAGGCTTTTGTTTGAAGTGTAACAATGCATCTCTCAAAATTTTAGCTTTTTTACCCATGCCAAGGATGTCATAGATGCAGTTACCTGGCATCAGTAAGTAATTTCCATTTATTCTATTTAGGGTTGTATGACAGTATTATATTTTGTCACCAATGAGATTCCCCTTCTCTTCTGCCCAATGAAACAAAATAAAGCAATAACAAGCAAAAAATTGAAAGCTTCTTTACTCTCTCAACCTTCATGAGTGATTCAGTTGTGATATTGAAAGGAGAAGTTAGATGCTCTTAGGAGTCAAACTAAGTGCTCAAAGGGTTGATGGTAGGTAGGCAATGAGTGTGCAGTGCTGAGTTAGGGTAAATAGAGTGAAAAATATGGGAAAGTTAATGTTGAGGGGTCTCTGTCCCCACCCCACCCCCACCATGCATATGGTTTTTCTTTTCAGTGATCTGATAGTGTTAGGGGGATTGACCAGGCATGGGGCTGGTGTTTAGTTCTGAGGCTGGCTGGACACAATGGATACCAAAAGCACTGATTTTCCTTTAAAGCAATTCGGTAGGCTAAAATGTGAATTGATGGACACATAAGTACCATTTGAACAGAAGTGTTGTTAGTAGACTGAGTATTGTACTGTAAACATTGTACTAGCAAATTTCAGTAATCCTTGTCAAAAAAGACAAATGGTTTTGTGTATATTTTATGAGAGAGAAGGCAGTAGAGCCACAGAAATGAGCAGAAGGGCTTCAATACAGCTATATTTTCTTTACTCCTGGATTCAGACTTTGATCTTCATACCTGTTTTTCAGCTTCTAAGGCTGGGGAATCAGTTTCCAGGAGAAGATTTGAAAGTGGAACATTTTTCACAATCTTCTCTTTCTACAAACAAAAACACAAACAAAATTGCAACAAGGATCCTCAACTAGCCCCTGTGCTTGGCAGTCACACAGCAATCTGTTATGATTTTATTACTTATTATTATCAATTTCTATTTCTCAGTGCATAGTATGTATGTTAACTTGTTTCATGGGCTTTGCCAACACTAATGCTGAAAATAAACTCTCTGTGTTTCTGTTACAGGTATTATGTCAATGGAAGAACATGCTCTGAGAAAGACTTTTACAATCCAGAGGTCCTGGATTACTTTTTGCATGAAGTGAGTGAAGCCAATTCGATACTGGATGGAATAAAATCAGGATTTTCTCGGTGGCTTGGTGAAACTAGCAGTGCATATGGAGGAGGAGCAAGTGGATTGTCAGACAGATATGTGGCTGGATTTATGTAAGTTGTTCATTTTGATTGGCTGTAAAAATTGTTATAAAGTTGGTTATTTCTTTGGGTTTGCAATCATTTACTTTATTCCTATGACCTTACTATTTGGAGGTGAGGTGAATATTGTTGAATAATCCTCAAGACAAAGTCAAGGGGATTATTCCACATTGTTATATACATAGACTTTCACTCAACAAAACAAGCACTGTGATTGGTTGATTGTTGATCACGTGCCCCTGATCAAAGTCAAATGTATCCTGACCGTGATACAAATGCGCAGTTGTTACCTGTGCGCCGAATACAGCAGCATATGATTGTTTAAGGGAAAGTCTAAGTATATAACAAAGCACTTAATGTATAGTCCCTCGGGAAACTAGTCGGTTTTGTTTTCCCTTGAGTCCTGAAGAAACCTCTTGACTCTCGGGAAAAGAAAACTAACTGTTTCCCTTGGGATCATACATTAAGTGTATAATATTCACTTAGCCTGAGGTGAATAATTGTCTTAGTATAATTGCTCAGGTGCCCTTGAATTCTGTTATAAATTCATTTGTTTGTTGATACCACCTTGTCACTGTTGTTTTGATCACTCATATCGAGATAAGCAGCCAGTTTCCACTATAATTTACCAGGTTAGTTAATTTATTAAGCAAAACCTCGTTTTTTCTTTTATTGAAAAGTATTATGCCAACTTTAGTAGCATTATTTTTGTTCCTTAGAACTATAGTTGTTCCATCGCGTTAATCACTTCCAGCTCAACTTTAACAAAATACAAGACAAGGCTTTTTTCCTCGCGGGAGGTGATTATAGCGAGATATGGCGTAATCCTCGACCAATCGGAGCGCGCGCATCTCTATAATAATCGCTGCAATTATACTAAATATATATTCATTTTCGAGATAACTTGTGGCTATCGTGCAGGTCACCTGTCCCTTTACTCCATATGTCTCTTACTTACCGAGTTCGAGGTCCGTGTTGTAAGTTACGGACTGAATTTTTTCCTCTCGGATTCCATTATAGCCCTCGCGCTTCGCGCGAGGGCTATAAATCCAAGCGGAAGAAACGAGGTTCCGAAACTCACAGTATGGACAGAGTTGACGAGGTTAGTAACTGTTATTTATTACGCACTGTTTATCTCTGAGTTAAGGTAGAGGGGTAAGATTTCAATTCAAACAAACTTTTCAATTTAGCAAGCCGTATAGACCATCCTACATGTATCTTGAACGATTAATTTTTTTTGATGACCTTCCCCCTAAAAGATTCATACCAAAATCATGTTTGGGCAATTCCCTGGTCGAGAAAGGTTATTTTTTCTTATGTAGTTTGTTTTCCTGTGTTGTCGTTTGATGGAACATGATTTCTTTGTCTTTGTTTTCAAGGTGGCTAGACAAGCTAGGTCTGGCAGCTCGGTTTAAACATGAGGTTGTTGTGCGACAGACGTTTGTTAAAGGAAACTACTCTTTATTAGATGACGATCTGGATCCAAATCCGGTATGTTCCTAGTATGAATACGATATGGCAAGGCTCAAAAGTACCTGTTTGTTTATTTTCCGCAGCAGCTTTCCTTGCTTGCTTGCCGACAGAAAATTCCACGAAGGCTGGAGTTTAGCCTTAATAGGTTTATTCCATGGCAACAGAGGATTTTGAAGAAAAAATAAACATAACATCGTTTTGCCACATTTTCATCCGCGTTTACGAACGACAATAAGCTCAACGTGAATTGAGTTCACCGAGTGATAAAATTTAGTGCAGCATACGTGTCGATGATTTAATGGAGCAAATTTAACCAAAAAATAGAGGTAGCATCGATACATTGAAAAAGTTCTGATTAAATCCACTTGCTGACTTCGCTCATCTGCCCGCTTTACTGACTTATTCAGTGCTTATCTTTTTTATAAACAGGCGGTTCTGTGCCTGGGAAGTCACTGTCGTCTCGTTTCTGGTCTCGTCACAGACGGCCCGAGCTCACGTCTCGAGAAAAAGCAAACGATTAATCATGAAAGTGTCACGCGTTGTGTGACTCTGTGTTAAGTTACGTTGAGAATTTGAACACGTTATAAGGAAAATTATAGGGAACGAAATATGGTCGATTTACGACGATAAACATTTCGAAATATGAACATTTTACACGTAAAATCAATAGCACTTACTCTCATCTTTTGTGTCTGCTGTGGTTTTTGGTAATTCCCGCCGCTCTAATGAGTTAATGGTTGGCTTTTTCTCGAGACATGAGCTTGGGCCGCCTGTGGTCTCGTTTTGCCTTATCTTTTCTCGTCTACTCCCTTCTCTTATTCTCTCCTCTACTATTCCACTTCCCTCTGGCTTGTGATTGTATGATATGAACAAAGGGAACTCGCATTAAGTTTTAATTTTTCTTGTCTTTAGGACTACTGGCTCTCTCTTTTACACAAACGTCTTGTTGGAGAGAAGGTGCTGGACGTGAGTGGTCAGACAGAAGAGAAACGAAAGGTTCGAGTGTACGCCCATTGCTCAAGCAGGTATTTCAAGGTTTCGTTTGCCTTACATTAATAATAGTTTGAGACGAAGTGCAATTTAAACAAGCGAAGATCAGAACAAATTACGATTGAGTGTCATGGAACTAAAACCAGCGTAAACAAAACGGCCAATCAGATTTAGGGATGATATTGCAAGCGGCTAATGAGATCTAAATTTAGAACACGCATACTATAGGAAAAGCAAGCCACAAAATACGATTTTTTTAGCATGAATCTGATTGGTTGAGATTGTGGTGCGACTTTTTTGAAACCAGCCACACAGCAAACCAAAGCAAAGCAAAACAAGAGAAATCTCAGAAAACCTTTGACACTTAATTGAAAATAAAACCAAGCCAAT
The DNA here is from genome assembly GCF_036669915.1 of Pocillopora verrucosa. Lineage (NCBI taxonomy): Eukaryota > Metazoa > Cnidaria > Anthozoa > Scleractinia > Pocilloporidae > Pocillopora > Pocillopora verrucosa. Next base: position 15,919,930 of record NC_089312.1, read on the forward strand.
GTAGCGATTTCACTGATGGGATGTATGAAGTCCACGATGGGTTTGTAGGGCAATGCTATGTGCTTTTTCATGGCTAGCTTTGGTCCTTTGCTTGCTTTATTTCTCCTCCCTCCCTCGCTAATTTTGGGTTTGCTTTCATTCCAGTGTTGTGTCAACAGGTGCCTGGAGCAAGGCTGTGGCTTGGTTACCATGGTGACCTCGCTGCAGAGGAGATTCTTGCATCTATGTGTCTGTCCCCCAGTAAATCACAAGTAGAAAAATGCGTGCGTAATTCAGCCTTATATGTATACTATTATTAATTTATTTTGCTTGGCTTGGTGACTAAGTTTGTGAATTTTCTTTTTGCGCAGTCAGTATCCATTGGGTTCTGTCACGCTTCTTGCTCTCAATGTCCTCTTGGATACGCCAGTCGTCCTGAAACTCAACGGTGAACTTAAAGGAAAAGATGTCGACGTATATCTTCTTACTCCTGAGAACGGCGACCTATTGACAAAGTAAGTAAAATCATGTTAGAATTAACTTGCTGAAACTCAGTCCTCTCATCCATGGCATAAATTAATGAAATGGTTGATAAGAAAGTTACTTAGTTACTCACCTGTGCTTTGAAATGCGATATGAAATGGTACCTTATGAGAGACAGACGTCAACACACCAGTTGATGTTCAAGTTATAGTCAGGTGTCATATGCTGCTGTAAAGCAAAGCAGTATACAGAACACGTGACACACACTAGATGAACTCAGTAATGACAATATCTCACCACTGAGTTGTCTGTGGCACAGTGGTAGAGTATCGGAGCACGGAATCTGCAAGCCTCAGGCTGAATTTCTCGAAGGAGGTTAAGATTTCTTCTTTGCTCCTCGCTCGATGCCTTGTTGTTCGACCACCTTCCCGCCATGTCCATGAACAAAACACGATACATAGCCCAACAAAGAGTAGGAATTTCGAATCATGCCATTGAATTGATAAAAGATCAATTGACATCTTTCTCCCCTTAATTACAAGTGCTGCTGTTTGAGAACTTTCTCTCAAATGCTTCGACTGATTCAGACCAGTATATCACTGTAACGTTTTCGTCCCAGAAAGTATTTTATTTTTGTGTCGGTTCTCTTTTATCCTAAAAAAGACAACAACAAAAAGAATGTTTCTGATTATTTTCCTGTTAAGACTCAAAGAAAAAGCAAAAACAAACAAACAAACAAATACAACGATGCTTACTTTTGAAACAGGACCGTCAAGCTTAACGGTAAAGTTCTCAAACTAGTGGATGACCGCACGCTCCCAGACCTCGCGCCGAAAAGTGTGCCGGGAGACGAACCCCTCAATCTTCCACCTCTGACCTTTGGCTTTTATGTCATTCCAAAAGCCTCTGCGAGTGCTTGTGGTTAATGGATTAATTTAACAGCTTATGCAGATACGCAGAAAAAAAAAAGTTAATATGCACGACCTGTCATATTTCGTCAAATGCATTATTGTGAGCACTGGAGTTAAAATATTGAATCACCAGTGGGTATTAACGAATAATATATGATTAATTTATTAAGGAGTAAGAAATGAAACCTAAAATCTCTCTGTTTGTGTGGTCCTTACAATATACAATTTTAAAGTTACAAAGTTTTATGTCAAAACATAAAGTCAATGGGTAAAAAATTAAAAATAAACGAGTTGAATCAGGGCAGAATAATATTGGGTCGTTTGTGAAACACTATTTAGCCAATGTCTTGCTGATGCTAGATTGCACCTCAGTATTGTATTATCGTTTACTGTTTGTCATTGAAGTATGTCGTGAAACAGACTCAGGAAAGAGCTTTTTGAGAGGGAAGAAAAGTTCACATACAAGTAATCATGTACATCTTCGTGTGTCCTTTCAGATTGACTACAAGGGCTCATTTACAATCGTAGTTCGGAGTCCGAGGTTTGTAGTCTGTGTTCCATGTCCCGAAGTATGTGGTCTGTGGTCAGAAGACCGCAACTTGAAGTCCGATATCTCTTAGTCCGTAGTGTCAGGTATAGATTGTCCGAGGTTTGTGTTTAGTAGGTTGTACAGCTACAGTTTGTGGTCCATAGTCTGTGGTTCGTGATTCGTGGTTGCCGGCTGTTCACGGCTCGTGGGCAATGTTCCATGGTTCGTAGTTCACAAACTCGTAGTTTTACTTTTCTGGCAGAATTTCCAGCAACGGCCGCCTCTTTTGAACGCCCTCTATCTTTCTCTTAAGGGACAGGTCAGTTATTCTTGTTTGTCTTCCCCCCCCCCCCCCCACCCCCTGTCGATGAGTGCGCAAGGTTAGAAGGGATTGCGAAAGAGAGAGAGTCATAGACAGATTTGGCAAGATATCGCGACCATCCTCGCAGGAGTTCGCCCTGGTAACCGAGGAAGTAAAAAATTCTTTGAAAATTGGAGACACGGTAACTGAACATGGTGATTGATGTAAAACACAGATTTTATGCTGGGGGAAAAGAACAGTGAAAATTGATTACAAAATCGCTTTCATCTGGGCTAATAGCGGGAAAGTATCGAGTGTGGTCGAAACTTCGATTCAAAAATTGATTAAAACTCGAAAACTGCGACAAAAAACTGTTAAAAAGAGAGTTTAAGTTTCCGAAATACTATTAGCCACGCATGTCAATATGCACGTTTGTATTTTTTCCCTGACGAAGTTCAAGCCGCAAGTACCTTGTAAGACTGAAAATTTTGTCGTGGATAAGTTTATGCCTCTAGTTGTTATAAATTTGGCTGATGCCAAACTGTGATTTGTATCAAAATGTACTTTATCATTTCATCTGAACCTGAATAACGTATGAACGATTATCCTTTTTCATGGAGTTTGACGTGTTCACCTGCTGAGACTCGCTAAACTGGAATCGGTTCACTAATTTTCAGAGGGGTAGCTGTGGAAACTCATCCTGTCTTTCTCGCTTGCTTTTTCCACAACATATTCATCGAGTACACATGGCAGTTAAAAAGTGCCTTCCGCGAAAATCTAAGGTCGTATTGAATTTATTTCATAAAATTATACCAAATACCATTAGTATACTGGTATATTTTTACCCCAAAGGCTAGATGATGATTTTCTTTTTTCAATTTAATCTTACATTGTATGAAAACCCCCCTTCCCCACTCACACACACGCACGCACGCACACACACTTCTGCTCTTATGTCCGTTGTTCGTTTTTAAATGCTAAAAACAGCCTGAAAACTTTTTTTTACCTTCTGTTTGATATAATACATGCTATGAAGGGGTTAATCCTTGCCGCCGTGGTCACATAAGGTTAAGGGAATTTAGTGATTAAAACAAACATTTATCATTAACTCTTTTTTTCAAAAACGCAAATACCGGTCTGTTTCATTTTACTTCTCCCTTTACAAAGACATCGATGAAAGACATAAATTTGCCATTCGTTCTAATTTGCTTGAATTTTTTCCACTTTTCATTTTAAACCATTTTCAATTTCAATTACTTTAAATGCAGGTACACCTACAGGTAAGTATTTCATTAAATGTATTCTTTTAAAAGTTAAGTCTTATCGATGATAACGATTTTCTTTAACTTAAAGGTAATTTTTGTGTCATGTTCAGTCTTTCGAGGCTGTGGCATGTGCCTCTCGAATACCTAGTGAGTGGCCAGAGTGAGACGCTGTCAAAGCGATGGAATCGGCGCAGTTCAACCTGTTCTGGTAATTGCATCGCAGAATGCTGCGCACTTTAGACTTAAAATTTCCCCCATAATAGCCGTATAATAAAGGATCGAGCGCCGTATTGAGAAATACCATAAGTTGAGCCGCTCTCCAACCCAGGCCGTGGGAAGCCAGGTTAAAGTACATCAGCGTTCTAAGAATCATAAATGAAGACCAACACATAAAAAAAGCAAGAGATAGAGCTGCAAGTGTCTTAGCAACTCTCTTTTGTCTTTGGTTTGATTTCATGATATGCGAGTTGCGCATTGGAACAATGTTCGCTCGAAGAGAACGAGAAATTTTTCGTTGCGTGACAATCATATATGTCAATGGAATAACGAAGAAAACTATTGCATGCACAGTGTAGTATATTTGCCTTCCAGTGCTCCCCCATGTTGTGTTGGCACACACAAGTTTGCCATCCTCGTTGGGTTCGACTCTGTAAATATGTGCTATTGGTAAGCAGATGACCAGGCAAATACACCAGATGGTAACTAGTTTCATATATTCTCTACTCGAGAATCTTCCACTCCTAGAATTGAAGGGATCTGTTACAGCTTTGAGTATAAGGTAACTTATAACTACAAGGGTTGTGATTGAAGAACTATAACTCGTTTCGATGAGAAATCCTTGAAGTTTGCATGTTGCCGCCGACCCATCGCCACATAACACTAATGGCGTTGAAAGGAGTTAAACAAGTAAATAGAAGATCCGCAGATGCTAAGTTGGCCACGCACCACATTAAAGGAAACTGATTTCTTTTTAAGTTCCGATAACATGTCACCAAAACCCATATGTTACCCACAAGTGAAACAATGAAAACGGTGCCGTAAAATAACAAAAAGAAGATTAGTAGCGGAGAGAAATTGTCGTTATATGTCATCTCTAGTGATGTTAATCACTTATTTCTTCCTTGCCTCAATCAATCTAATTTGAACGATTTTCTGTGGAACCTCTCCTGTTTCTTGTCGGTCAGGTGTACTGCAGAAATAATAAAATTACAATATTTTTAAGTTCGCTTGTTTGCTCGATTAGTGCTTTAAGGACTTCATCCAGCTTAAGTTCTCTTTTTTTTTTTTTGTTTTGTTTTTTTTTTAGTTTTTGTTTTTTTCTTATCTACCGCAAGAAACAAAACAAGAGTCCATTCAAATCGCAAAATCACTAATTATGTAAATAAGTGTGGCTAAATATCATGGATAAGCAGTGGTTAAGATTTAAGCTTACTTGCGAGTTTCACACATTCATTATCCTGTTTCTTTCAGCAATTTCACGTTCGATTTTGTCGAAACTGCAGTGTAAGCTGTTACTTAATGACCTAATGAAATACTCAGTAGTCAAACGGTAGAATAATTTCCGTCTTGTTATTTACCGTTTTTCCCAGCGTGGAGTATGTGGTTTTCAGAGGCTGAAAAGAAAGCGAGAAGTTCTTGAAGCTTCTTAACGAGTTGGGGTTGCCCTCTTACTCACATTTAAAGAATATTACACTTGACTGACTCGCTCATATGATGAGAACATAAACGCCGCCACCCGGCAAACAGAACTTTCCAGTATGACACGAATTGCTGAGATTAATCTCCGTGATTATTCCTTTGAAACAAATATACGGTTAAAGCCTTATAGTAAGCACAATGCATTATTGATAAAGTACAGGTGTATGTATACATTGACTGAAAGCCGTGAAGTGCTTAGTGATTACCCGAGATGATGCGGATGCTGTAGGTAGCGCAAATTCTGTTTCTGCTTTAATCTATCTTCTATCTTCATGAATAATGCCTTTATATAATTTCGTGTGTGCTTTTACTGCTTCCTCCTCTTACTTTACTATTAAAATTATTCATTACAGTCCTCCCTATTAACATTTCTATTCGGACAACAATCGTAGGCTTTCAATTGCTCGAACCGGAACTGCAGAATTGCCAGGGGGAAATTTCAAGTGGCATTTAGAAGTTTCCTAAAGCTTTTAACATGCAAGGACAGAAGGCCTCTTTTTCTAGAGACGTTATTTAGATTTTCAGTTTATTCCAAGTTTACAAAGTTACACCCATTAACGTCAGTGTGTCCTTTGTTTGGGTAGCCTCTGTCCCTGTTCTTCTCTCGACTTTGTCGGCTGTGGTGCATCGCCAATATTTTCTTGTGCTACAATCTTTTCCTTTTTCTTCGATCTTTTTCGAGAATCAACGATATTATAGAAATGGCATGCCTATTTGTTCTCTTAAATTTTGTGAACAAATGACGTATGCTAATATCCATCAAAAAGACCCAGTTATTTGATCTTATTAGGAAGACTCACAGGTTCTCTGTAAACATTGAACATTGGAAAAAGAGCAGGTGTATGTAAATTGCCATAATGTTTGAAAACACTTCCATCATTTAAATTTTCGACTTGAACTCGACAACATTTTACAATAGACTATTTATTTTTTAATGGGACTTTTCCAAGCCTGTTTTCACAAATGGCGGCTATGTAAAACTAATTTCAAATCTGAATCCATACTTTTTGTTGCAAACGTTTTAAGTTTTACATAGAAATAGTTTGAAAGCAATTGTCAAAACTGAATTGAAATTATTCGAAAAATTGTCAAATTTCAGTTCTGACCGGCCTTTGTTGTACTCTAATGTATGAATCTTTTGTTCAAATTAAACCTCGTTTCGGACGTGTCTGTGGTTGTTGACACTTCTGGAGAATTGTTTGGTTATCAGCTGCACGTTTTCAATAGAGTAGTGATATTGGAAATAATGATGGTAATGAAATAAAAATGATGATGATGATGAAGATAATAGTAACGACAAGTTATTATTTCTTTCCATCAGTCAAGAACTTAGCACTTGACAAGCAAGCAACTGCCTGCCAACTGTCTGTTGTTCAAAGTTCTTAGTCCACTGGCAGTGATAAGATGACAATAGCTTGATTCCGTAGTCTTTAATCCATAGTTCGTAGTTTAGGTAGCCATCGTTTGTGGTTAGTCTGTGGTTCGTAGTTGCTGGTTGTTGTTTGGTGGCTCGCGGCTCGAAGTTGGGGTGTTTCGTGGTTTCAAGCCGGTGATTCGAACTTTTTCCTCTTTCTTATTATGATGATGATGATGATTATTATTATTTTAATTATTATTTACCTTGCGGAATTTCTGGCAACGGCCACCTCTCTAAAATGCAAAATGGATCCTTGGGACAAGTCACTTCTATTTGACTCCCTACCCCTTTCCCACCCATACGGCAACAGCCAAACAGCTTCAGCTTGTTCAAACCGGAAAAATGACCGCACAGCGGGCACGATGAACGTAAGCAAAACAAACGCTTTGCTTTGACAGCTTTATTTCGCCAGTGATTTCCACGATAGTAAGTGCAGATCATTGTACGAAACTGTTTTTCTCATTGAAGCCTATTCGGTTTGTGAGCAATCCTCCCTTTTTTTGTGCATATGTGCTAGACAATATTACTTCTATATGATAGAATGTGACCTGAAGGACTCTTGGGAATAGTTGACCCCGAAGAAAAAGAGATCCCCTTTGAGCATGTCACCGCGCGAACAGAGTGCCCTGCTGACGCCTCTGGTTTGAACGAAGGGTTGAACCATTGTGTCTGATGTCTGTGAGTAAAGTAGTGCTTTGTGGAAGCAAAGTTTAATCATGTGCGACCTTAAAAAATTCAGAAGATTTCCGTTTAGTTTTAATCTGCCACCTTTCCCGAAGTCTTAGTGTCTCAGATGAAAGCCAAGGGTGCAGTAGTAGCCATTCCAGCCCGAGAGTGCCATAGGGCACGAATGCCATTACTTGCGTTGACTATTTGTTCAGTTTTTTGCAATTTCACAATCAAAAGGTCATTGAAAGATCTGCAGACTGAAGGCATAAAATCATGGCCCCCTCCAATATAATACTTAGTTACACCCCTTCAACTTTTGAAACTTTTTGTCTTTGTACTGTTTTGGTTCAGGTGATGTCTCACCACCAATCAATGCTTGAGAGCTGCCAGTTAGGCTATAGTGTAGTGGTATACCCTATATGTACAAGGCGAACAAAAATTGTCAACGTTTTATTTCACTTTTTAAAAAAACTTCTCAGACTTTTCAGTTACCTTCTCCGCGCCATGTTAGTTTCATTTGTAGCCTACCCCAAAAAAGACCTTTTAACAGGATATATTAAACATGGTCTAGTGGTTCTCATTCTTATTTAGAAAAAGTTGCATTTCCTCGGGTAGGAAAGGGTAGAAATGGAATTACGAAGGAGGAGCGTCAATGAAAAGAAAACGACAAATTTGCCCACAACACTTCCTAGCACGGCGTTCGCCCTGTCAGCGTTGGAAGCAGAAATTGTCTGGACATAGTGGCAAAGGGAACTGAACTGATGTAGAATGTAGAGAGGAGATAAAAAATTTGAAAAAAAAAAGACATGAAGGGAAGACGGAATAAAGGTTATTAATGCAAACAAGGAAAGGGGCGTCGATTAAAAAACAGTTTCAGCTACTAAAAGCCTCGAGGAAGAGACAAGGAAAAAATCAAAAGTACCTTACGGAGATAATGAACCTTTGAGGCCATTAGCAGAAATTATACATTCATTTCAGCGCATAGTTCGGCCGGTAGTACAAAAATATTTTCATGTGAACTGAAGATCCTGAGTTAACACAACTGTAGTTCCATTAATAAGCAGTAAGTAACATTTAATAGCATCGTAATTGACATCCTGTTTTGTTCAACAAATTAAGGTTCGGTTTCGTTTGAATTGTTATTTAATAGCTTCCGAAAGGAAATCCTCAGTAGTCAAACGTTCACATTATTTTTATCTCGTTATTTATCCCTTTGCTCGGCGAAGTTCGTGTGATCTCTATAGGCTGAGAAAATGGCGAAGAGTTCTTGAGGTCGTTGAGTTTGCTCCTTTAAATATAATGCAGGGACTTTTTTCCGTGATCAATACGTGATTATTAACATACGGTAAGAGCCTCCTGAGGAGAGCAATGAACTATTGATTAAATACAGGTGTACGTATACGTTGCCTGATGGCCTTTAAGAATTAAAAGGGGTTGCTCAACCTGCACTTAACTTTAAAGAAAAGAGATTTCAATAACGCCATTACATCCCAATTTTTTTCTGCACCTTTCTGTTCATAATTAGAAACGAATTCCACGCACCCGTTTCTTACTGAAACGATCATAATTATAAAATGTTTATTTTCCTAAAAGCAAAGCCGAATCGGCGGTTATGACTTTCTTCTGACATAAATTTGTTTCCTCATTCAGTTTCCTGTAGCTCGTTTCGATGGTAAATCCAAAACGTTTGCACTTTTTGTCACAGCTGACTCAACGCCAACTAAAGTTATTGGCGTTGAAAGGAGGCAGGAAAGTAAATCGAAGATCCGCAGATGCCAAGTTGGCCAAGTACCACAATAGAGAAAACCGATTTACTTTTAAGTTACGATAACATGTCACCAAGACTAGCGTGTTACCCACAACTGAGATGATGAAAACCGACGTAAAATAACGAGGTGACGACGTAAAATAACGAGGTGACGCTGTAAAATAACGAGATGATCAGTCGTGCAGAGAAATTGTCGTTGGATGCGAATCGCTTTCTTTTAGTTACTTGTCCTAGTCAATCTAATTTGAGTGAGTTTCTGTGAAACATCTGCTGTCTCTTTCTAACAAGCTTTGTTGATCAAATGTACTGCAGAAGCAATGAAATAACATTTTTCTTACGTTCGCTAGTTTCCTTGAGGTGGTTCTTCAAAACTTTATCCTTGAAATGCTCTCGTTTTTTATAATCTGCCGCATTATTCCAAAAAAGTTATAATCCAAATTATGTAATCACTAATCATGTTAATAACTTTGTTAAACTATCATGGACAAACTTTGATAAAGATGGAAGCTTACTTCCCTTTTCATTTTCCTTTTCCGCTCAGCAATTTGATGTTTGATTTTGTCGGAACGTGGCTACTACGGTGTGTGTGGCTTTTAGGGGCTTAAGAGAAAGCTAGAAGTTATCAAAGTTTCCTAATGAATTAAGGAAGCTCTCTTACTTGCATTTAAAAATAATTAAGCTTGATCGCCTCAATCATATTGATGAGACTATAAACATCCCCTCCACACAGAACTTTCAAGTGCGACACGTACTGCGCTGACTTTTCTCAGTGGCATCAGAATTCGAGATTTAAAAACTAGAGACTCGGAGAACGTGGGAAAAGATCAGGTGCATTTAAATTGCCATAAATTTTAGAAATACTCCATCACTCCAGTAGGGTACTTAAACTTGTCAACATTTTTTAATGGACAAAATATCTTTTCGTGGATCTTTTGCTAGCCGATTTTCATAAAATGCGTATGAACGTTTAATTTTTTGAAATTAATTTCAAAGCTGAATCCTTACTTTTTTTGCAGTGGTTTTATTACACCCGTCCCTTTGTTGTACACTGGTCTATTAATCTTATATTCGAAGTAAACTTTCATTTGCAGGTTTGTCCATACCAAATTACCCTCGTGTTCCCGTGCTTCCGTGGAAAATGGCCATCGCCTTTTCTGAGCTTTGCGACATCAGAATAGTTCGCGATAACAATTATGAAATACGAACTGCCAGCCTGAAAGGTACAATTTAGACCCTTCTAAATTCCTCATTTTATTTTTTAGATTACACAGTTAATTGCTAACATAGAAGCTCGATATACTTTTTCCAGGAGTTTTGCAGATATACGTACAATACACCTTTCAAAAATGATACTCAAATCAGACATGTACAATCCACCTTTCCAAAGTCACATTCACTTGCAAATATATCTGCAAGATTTGTGTCCAAAATTGAAGTGGCAATGTAGAAGTATGTACATTTGTATCTACATATGAAAATACATTACAATTTTATCTAAAATTGTTATAATGTAATAAGATGCGTGAACAGACACATTTGTTACATTGTTGCTGAAAGCAAAGCCGAGTCGATGGTAATGGTTTTCTTCCGATGTAACTTGTGTCTCCTCGGTTAGTTTTACGAGAATGTGGCAGGTGTTACCCGTACACCTCGTGAGAAGCCTGAGATGATTTTACAGGGATGGAGGCGGATTTCAACCCGTTTTGTTAATTACATCGAAGGAATCGTCGAACCTTAGACTTCAAATTTTCTCCGTAATAGCCGTATAATAAAGGATCGAGTGCCACGTTCAGAAATATCATTAGTTGAGTCACGCTCCAGACTAGACTCGGGGACACTAAGTTAGAATAAATCAGCAGTCTAAGAATCATAAACGGAGACTGACAAGAAAAAAATGCAAGAGAAAGAGCTGCAAGTGTCTTTGCAACTTTCTTATGTCTTTGATTTGAGTTGATGATGTGCGAGTTGCACTTTGGAATAGTGTTCGCTCGAAGAGAGCGGAATATCTTTCGTTGTGTTGCAATCATATAGATCAATGGAATTATGAAGAAAAGTATCGCGTGTACGGTGTAGTATATTTCCCTGCCAGTGCTTCCCCAAGAGGTGTTGGTGCAAATCAGTTTTCCATCCTCATTGGTTTCAACCTTGTTCATACTTGCTGTAGGTGAGGAAATTACCAAGCACATACACCAGATTAAAACGAGTTTGATGTATTCCTTGTTGGAAAAGTTTTGGCTTCTAGAATTGAAAGGATCTGTGATAGCTTTGAGTCTTAGGTAAGCTATAACCACAAGGGTTGTGATTGAAGTATTGTAGCTCGTGTCGAAAAGAAATGCGTGAAGTTTGCAAATTACGTCACCGCCGACCCAACGCCAACTAAAATTAATGGCGTGGAAAGGAGTGAGAAAAGTGAAAAGGAGATCCGCAGATGCTAAATTTGCCACGTACCACATCGGAGAAAACCGATTTCGGTTCAAGTTCCGATAACATGTCACCAAAACCCATATGTTACCCACAAGTGAGATGACGAAGATAATACCGTAAAATATTAAAAATCCGATCACCATTAGAGAGAAATTGTCGTTGGATGCCATCTTTGATGATGTAAACCACTGTTTTCTTATTTCCTTTTCTTGATCAATGTAATTTGCTTGATTTTCTGTCTAACCTCTGCTGTCTATTTCAAACTGGGTATGGCCAGTGAAGTATACTGCAAAAATAACAAAGTGGCATTTTTCTTGAGTTTGCTGATCTGGTCGTTGTATCAGTTTATCCTTGTAAATTATTCACTATGTATGGCTAAATATCGAGGTAAAAGTTAAATAACATGGATAAACCGCAATTAAGATCGAAGCTTACCCTCTAGTTTCTCAAATGAATTAATTTTCCTGCTCTGTTCAACAATCTAACGTTTGTTTCTGTTTGAAATAAGCCGTGTTAGTTTAAAGCTTCCGAAACTAAATCCCCCGCAGTCAAACATTCACATTATTGATTAGCTTGTTAGTTACCGTCTTGCCCTAGCGCGGGTCATGTGGTGTTTAAGGCTGAGAAGATAACGATATTTCGTGTTCTTCAAATAATTAATCAAAGTATAACGGTGTTATGCCAAGACTGCTTTTGGTTTTCTAGATACTTAAATATGAATAGAACGATGCACCTGTCATTTTCTTGTTACCGAAAAAGGAATAAAAATCAACCCTCATTATAACCTAGGTGGTAAATTTGTCTAATCAAATTCAACTGCCTGAGCGTGCTTCATATTCCAATTATGCACGCTCATGACGTCAGCAAACAAATCCCTCGAGAAAAAAAAATTTCTCCGCGGTTTTTTTAACAATCAAGAAGCTAGAGTTGCCCTCGGCTATGCCTCGAGCAACTCTTACGCATCTTTCGTGCTCTCCAAACTTCCCGCGTGCTTCATATCTCGGTGAACGCACGCTGACGTATAAACCAATTATTAATTAGTGTTTTACGCCCGAGTATTCATCGATGCATAAATAATTATTAACAACTTTCCTTTAATTACTTTTTTCGAAAGTAAAGCATTACAAAGACTGTTTTAGCTTCTATGTCAACTACGGCCCATGCGGTTCAGTTCTAACTGAAAAAAGCAAAATAAAATCTGTCAGAAAACAATGAAAATTTGACATAAACTCTTTAGGAAAATTAAAAATGTGTTTTGTGCCAATTCTTTATATTTACATATCTTGGCTGCTAGATACTTAAACATAAACAGAATGATGCACCTGTCATTTTCTTGTTACTGAAAAAGGAATGAAAATCAACTTTCATAAGCGTTTTACGCCCGAATATTCATCGATGCATAAATAATTTTCTACAACTTTTCTTTAATTACTTTTTTTGAAAGTAAAAGCATTACAAAGACTGCCATAGCTTCTATGTGAACTACGGCCCATGCAGTTCAGTTCTAACTGAAAAAAGCAAAATGAAATCTGTCAGATACCAATGAAAATTTGACATCAACTCTTTAGGAAAATTACGCCCGAATATTCATCGATGCATAAATAATTTTTTACAACTTTCCTTTAATTACTTTTTTCGAAAGTAAAAGCATTACAAAGACTGCTATAACTTCTGTGTGAACTAAGGTCCATGCGGTTCAGTTCTAACTGTTCACTTAATAATTTTGAAGAGCGTTTGCAGGGGGTGGCTTATAACGTGGCGTTTTTAAGTAATAATTCCGCTAAAGTTTGACGTGCTGTAACCCGTCGTCACATATGAAAAGCGAAACAGTCTGTGGATCAATTATCGTGGACAGTTACGAAGGAAGATGCTTGAATGAAGGTCAAATTAAGGATTGGAATATAGAAAAGCCAACGTGCTTCGCTCTCGATATGAAATTCGTTCAGAATGGAGATCTGACACGAGAAATTACATCTTGAGGATAAAAGCGTTAAGGCAATAAGAAAGTGGGCCAGTAGTTGCGCGTCACTACATTTCCGGAAATGAGCAGGCAACCAATCAAAATGAGTTAAATTAAAAACTGGAAGCACTGTCATTCGACAAAAACAAACACACGTAGAGTCAATGAGTGAAACAGTTTTTTTTTTTTTAGCCAGAAAAGAATTGGCTTCGACAATACCTCCTCTGCGGTCACAAATATGAGCTGATGCACTGCACTCCATATTTTTAAAACGAAAATCCTTCAGTATAGCTGCCGTTAATCTATTTGACAATTTTTCTTTTTTCTTCCATTTGATCGTAAACGATAGTTGAAGCAACAAATAACTACACTCGAAGGTTTACCCGCAATAATATTCGTTTAAAAAAAAATATAGTTGGTATTTACCGCACTCTATATCTCCAAATGAAAATCCGTGAGCGTAGATACCGTTAATCCGATGCTTCTTCCATTTGATCATAAGCAATCCGGACAAACGACAACTGCGCCCGAAGGTTTCCCGTCGTAATTTCTTTCATAAGAACCAACACCTGAGATATTCATTAAATTAAATTTCCAAAGACACTCAAGTGCAAATGCAAATGCGAGTAAACGTTTATTTATTAAATTAGTTTCATAACTGGCTCCATACTTTTGTTGCAGACGTATTATTACATCTTTCCCTTTGTTCTACACTGATCTATCAATCTTGTGTACGAAGTAAACCTTCATTCGTAGGGTTGTCCATACCTAATAACCTTCGTGTTTCCGCCCCTCCGTAGAAAATGGGCATCGCCTTTTTCAAGCTGTAAGATATCAAAATGATTCGCGATAGCAATTATGAAATGTGAACTATTTACCACCTTTTTTCCAGGGCTTTTGCAGATATACGTACAATACACCTTTTTCGATAATGACACTCAATTGCAGACATACAATCCACCTTTCTAAACTGACATTCACTTGCTAATACATATGCAATATTCTTCTCCAAAAGTGAAGCGGCAATGTACAAGTGTGTGAATATTTGTATCTTTATATGAATATACATTACGATTTTATCCGAAAGTCATTATAATACAACAGAATGCTTCCAAACACATTTGTTGCATTGTTGCTACAATGCAACATGAGAACTAAAAGGAATAAGTGTCGTTATCGGAGAGAATCACAACTATAAAAAGTTCGCGGGCCAAAGCAAAGTTTTCCCTCACCATATTTTCTGTTCACCTGCTTCAAAAATTGGTAGATTGTTAAACCTTTATTGTGGTTGGTGATGGTTTGTTGCTCTAAGCTTTTAATTAAAGGGATCTCAATGACTTAATCGTTACGTTGAACCCTAGTTTTTGCTGCACCATTCTGTTCATAAGAAATTTTCTAAGGAGGTGTTTCACATTTATGCGATCGTTATTTGAAAACATATTTTTAGCGCAAACAAAGAAAGGTGCGTCGATTAAAAACAGTTTCAACTTCAATAAGGCTCGAGGAAGAGAGAAGGAAAAAAATTACAAGTACCTTGAGGAGATAATGAACGTTTTGCAGTCCATTAGCAGAAAATGTACATTCATTTCATCGCATAGTTTGGCCGGTAGTACGTGTACATGTGAACTGAAGATCCTGAGTTAACACAACAGTAGTTCCATTAATAAGCAGTAACTAATATTTAATAGCATCATAATTGACATTTATTTTGGAAAAACAGCGGTCAATATTTAACCTTACTTTGGAGCTTCACATATTGATTGGTTTTCCTGTTCCGTTCAACAAATTAACGGTTTCCCCTGAACTGTTATTTAATAGCTTCCCAAAGGAAATCCTCAGTAGTCAAACGTTCACATTATTTTTTATCTTATTATTTATCCCTTTGCTCAGCGCAGTTCGTATGATCTCCAAAGGCTGCGAAAATGGCGAAGAGTTGTGGAAGTCGTTGAGTTTGCTCTTTTAAATATGATGCAGCGACTTTTCTCCGTGATCAATACGTGATGATTAATATACGTTGTATATTAAATAAATACAGGTGTATACATTGCCTGATGGCCTTTAACAGCGTAGGAGTTACTTGTATTCAGTAAATTTCGTCCCCTTCATTCGCTTTGTAAAGGTTTTTCTGACCGCAGGCAAATGCCACGAAGAAGCCGAATATCACTCGAACACAGAGAGAGAATCGTGAGAGGATTTGAGGATGAGGAGGGAGATTATCTTGTGGTCGCGGATACGCTCGGAGTGAACTGATCAACGGTAAGAGGCATTGTGACGCGCTACATCAGAGAGGGCAGGGAAAGACTACGAGGAGGTAGAAACAACGTGCGCGTAGACGAAGAGATGAGAGATTGCCTAGAGGAAATCATAAACGAAAACTGTTTACTCACACTTGCTCGGATAAACGGTGAACTGAGGAGATGGCTACCCCTAAAAACCTCAGATCCATGACCGCACCGTGGCAAGGACATTAGACGGGATGCTTTTCCGAGTGAAACTTGCAAGGCCTCTCCTTGCGGTTAGAAGCAGACCTGATGTGATGAACAAGCGAGTGGATTACGCCACCTGGTTTATGAACCATGCCGTAGTGCGCCACTGTGTGTTTGTCGACGGATGCGGCCATAACTAATTCATACTAATGCTGTTCAGGAATGCTATTGAATTGCAAACAGTGTGATAAAAATGTTAATGGATGGTTTCTGCACTATATTGATGTATTGTCTCTATTCAATTTCAAGATGGTGTAAATGACTTGAATGTTAGCGCAAATGAAAGTATATTTTTCTCTTTTGTTTGACGAATGACGTCTAAGAATGCCTACAATTGTTATTGAATACTGATTAAAATGCAATAATGAATCTGATTTACCTGCAAATGATTGTATTTTGACGCAATTGTTTGCCCCTTAACGCAAATGAATGCGTATTTCCTCGTAAGGAACAGCAAAAGGTGTCCTTTGTAAAATAAATACACGTTTTAAGCCGTAATTAGGAAACAATGTAATTTCATTGAAGCACATGAGCGCGTATACATGTATATTGCTGCAAAAACTGGCCACTAAATACGCTTGATTATGTGACTGTAGTTGATGTCGCGAAATATCTTCTACTACACTTTCTTCCCGAGTTATTACTGAAAAGTTTTGTGTTCTGGTTCCCCCTTGTATACTTTCGTGTTGAGTTTTTGCTTTTTTCATCTTCGTATATTATTAAAATGATATATCATACAATCGTACCACTTATCATTTTCCTTTTGACAACGATAGTAAGATGTCAGTTGGCCAAAAAAGATTACAGAATTTCAAAATCCTTAAACAGAGAGGGAATTACGCGTTGCGCTTAGAAATTTCCTCATGCAACGATCAGGAAGGCCCCTATTTGGAGTCAGGTCGTGTATTTTTTTTTTATTTCAGCTTTACAAAAGCCAGTTTACCCCGTTTTAGATAGGCTCAATCCCGTTTATTCTAGACTTTTTCCACGGTGGTACCTTGGCGCTTTCATTTTGCTAATATATTTCACTATTGTTTGGTAATAATTGTTTCCTTTCTTGCTGTGATCTTTTTCGATAATTGGTGTATTAGAGAGGATTCTATCGTATAAGTTGCAGGTTCTGTGCAAACCATAAAATGCTTAACAAAAAAGTCCCCAGAATCGTTTATTTACATAAGTGGTGCCAAATCTGAAAACAACAGATATGCATGATGTAGTAGCATAATCGCTATTCATTCTTCTAACATAATTATAAGCTATTCCGCACTTTGTGAAAGTAATTGTGTGTAAGCTTATTCAAAAAGCCGTTGATTTCATTTTAAGCCCTCGGCGAGTTCTAAACTCTAATATTGGACAGCTTTATAGAATAGTTGAAGCACTTTTTGAAATGTTTATCGCTCTGTTTATCACTGAGCATTGTAAGATTTCGTCATGCCATGTACTCCTTTACAAAAGATCAGTTTAAAAATGATGAATAAGCAAACCTTGGAGCAAAATCTTTAACCAATCACGTTCAGTGTTGGATTTGTTTTAACGCTTATCCGATTTTGTCAACCTCTCGGCGATAGGGACACTACTCTATTATTTTCTGTTCACCTGCTTCAAAAAATTGGTAGATTGTTGAACCTGTATACTGGATTGGTGATGGATTGTTGCTCTAAACTTTCAATAAAAGGGATCTCAATGACTTAATTGTTAAGTTGAACCCTAATTTTTGCTGCACCATTCTGTCGATAATGAGAAATTTTCCAAGAAGGCGTTTCTCACTCATTCGATCATTATCCAAAAACTTATTTTCCTGAAAGCAAAGCCGAATCGATTGTAATGGTCTTCTTCCAATGAAACTTTTGTCTCCTCGTTCAGTTTTTTGAGAATGTGGCAAGTGTTACCCGTACACCTCGTGAGAGGCCTGAGATGATTTTACAGGGATGTTCTCGGAGTTCAACCCGTTCTGTTAATTGCATCGAAGGAATCGTCGAACCTTAGACTTCAAATTTTCTCCGTAATAGCCGTATAATAAAGGATCGAGTGCCACATTCAGACATATCATAATTTTAGTCACGCTCCAGACTAGACTCGGGGACACTAAGTTAGAATACATCAGCAGTCTAAAAATCATAAACGGAGACTGACAAGAAAAAAAAGTAAGAGAAAGAGCTGCAAGTGTCTTTGCAACTTTCTTATGTCTTTGATTTGTGTTGATGATATGCGAGTTGCACATTGGAATAGCAATCGCTCGAAGAGAGCGGAATATCTTTCGTTGCGTTACAATCATATAGACCAATGGAATTATGTAGAAAAGTATTGCGTGTACGATGTAGTACATTTCCCTGCCAGTGCTTCCCCAAGAGGTGTTGGTGCAAATCAGTTTTCCATCCTCATCGGTTTCGACTTTGTTCATACTTGCTGTAGGTGAGGAAATTACCAAGCACATACACCAGATTAAAACGAGTTTGATGTATTCCTTGTTGGAAAAGTTTTGGCTTCTAGAATTGAAAGGATCTGTGATAGCTTTGAGTCTTAGGTAAGCTATAACCACAAGGGTTGTGATTGAAGTATTGTAGCTCGTGTCGAAAAGAAATGCGTGAAGTTTGCAAATTACGTCACCGCCGACCCAACGCCAACTAAAATTAATGGCGTGGAAAGGAGTGAGAAAAGTGAAAAGGAGATCCGCAGATGCTAAATTTGCTACGTACCACATCGGTGAAAACCGATTTCGGTTCAAGTTCCGATAACATGTCACCAAAACCCATATGTTACCCACAAGTGAGGTGATGAGAATTAAGCCATAAAATATCAAAAATCCGATCGCCATAAGAGAGAAATTGTCGTTGGATGCCATCTTTGATGATGTAAACCACTGTTTTCTTATTTCCTTTTCTTGATCAATGTAATTTGCTTGATTTTCTGTCCAACCTCTGCTGTCTATTTGAAACTGAGTATGGCCAGTGAAGTATACTGCAAAAATAACAAAGTGGCATTTTTCTTGAGTTTGCTAATCTGGTCGCTGTGTCAGTTTATCCTTGCAAATTATTCACTGTATATGGCTAAATATCAAGGTCAAGGTTAAATATCATGGATAAACCGCAATTAAGATCGAAGCTTACCCTCTAGTTTCTCAAATTAATTTTCCTGCTCTGTTCAACAATCTAACGTTTGGTTTTGTTGGAACTAAGCCGTGTTAGTTGATAGCTTCCAAAACGAAATCCTCAGCAGTCAGACATTCACATTATTGATTAGCTTGTTGGTTACAGTCTTGCCCCAACGCGGGTCACGTGGTGTTCAAGACTGGGAAGATAACGATAGTTCGTGGTCTCCGAATAATTTAAGGAAACTCTTCACTTATAATATAGGTGAAACGAAATTTTATGTCTCATTCACTTTAATGAGACTATTAACACTACCATCAAGCAGGAAATGCGGTCACAATCTTACTCATCATAACTGATTATTCCACCTTTTGCTGTTCATTACGAGAGAATACGCATTCATTTGCGTGAAAAGGCGAATAATTGCGTGCAAATACATTCACCAACGGCAATAAACAATTATTTGCGCGTAAATCAGATTCAATAACGAGTTTTGCATTTTAATCAGCATTCAATAACAATTTTGGGCATTCTCGTGCGTCATTCTTCAAACAAAAGAGAAAAATATACTTTCATTTGCGTTAACATTCAAGTCATTTACACCATCTTGAAATTCAATAGAGACAACACGCAAACAATATAGTGCATAAACCATTCATTAATATTTTTATCCCACTGTTTGCAATTCAATAGCATTCCTGGACGGCATTAGTATGAATAAGACAATCATTAATGCACTTGTACAAACAATTCAGTGTTTTTTTATAATCGATATGCAAGTAGTGATTTTCAACTGAACACCGACTTCGTCCCCTTCATTCGCTTTGTAAAGGTTTTCTGACCGCAGGCAAAATGCCACGAAGAAACCGAATATCACTCGAACACAGAGAGAATCGTGAGGGGATTTGAGGACGAGAAGGAAGATTATCTTGTGGTCACGGACACGCTCGGAGTGAACCGATCAACGGCAAGAGCCATTGTGGCCCGCTACATCAGAAAGGGCAGGGAGAGACCACGAGAAGGTAGAAACAACGTGCGCGTGGACGAAGAGATGAGAGATTGCTAAGAGGAAATCATAAACGAAACTGTTACTCACACTTGCTCGGATAAACAGTGAACTGAAGAGATGGCTGCCACTAAAACCTCGGATCCATGACCGCACCGTGGCAAGGACATTAGACGGGATGCTTTTCCGAGTGAAAGTTGCAAGGCCCCTCCATGCGAACAGAATGTGATAAACAAGCGAGTGGATTACGCCACCTGGTCTATGAACCATGCGGTAATGCGCCACTGTGTTTTTTGTGGACGGATGCAGCTACAACATCTGGATGTCCAGAAGCCGCAGTAGAGCGCGGCAGGGAGAGAGGGCGTACCGTCAAGTGTGCAGCCAGCGAGGACGAAACTTGACTGTGACAATGGCAATTTAGCCAATCAATGGACTTGTGTTTTCCTCTGCAGCTGTTGGCGGAACGAATGCTGCGCGTTTCTATAACTTCCTGGCACAGGCGAGGAAAAATCTAGATCCCGACGGGGAGGTGACGTCTGTATGACGGAGCACCGGCTCACCGAAACCCGGACATTCCCGCCCCAAACACAGAGCTTAAAATGCTTCCTCTCTACAGTCCTTTCCTAAACATCGTGGAGCAGGCACTAAGCTGTCTGAAAGCGGTGATCAAGGCTGACATCTCGCGTCCGGAAATTCAAAGACGCATGGATAACAGAGATGAGGCCAGAGCCAGAGGAATCCCACTGGGGAAGTTTCGAACACAACAACTGCTTGAAGCTCTGCACAGAAACATCGATACTGTGACCGCGGCTAAAAGTGCGCAATGGTACCGCTTTATGCAGACCTATCTGCCAAAATGTCTGAATAGAGAAATTATGGAAGGGTAAACTGAAATTCAAAACAAGATAATTTTGGATTGGGTATTTTTCGATTGGAATTCGATGTTTGAATATTGAAAATAAAAACGCTTAATTGTTTGTACAAGCGCATACTGAATGATTGTCTTATTCACACTAATGCTGTTCAGGAATGCTATTGAATTGCAAACAGTGTGATAAAAATGTTAATGAATGGTTTCTGCACTATATTGATTATGTATTGTCTCTATTCAATTTCAAGATGGTGTAAATGACTTGAATGTTAGCGCAAATGAAAGTATATTTTTCTCTTTTGTTTGACGAATGACGCCTAAGAATACCTACAATTGTTATTGAATGCTGATTAAAATGCAAAAATCGTTAATGAATCTGATTTCCCTGCAAATGATGGTTTTTTGTTTCTAATGATTGTATTTTGACGCAATTGTTTGCCCCTTAACGCAAATGAATGCGTATTTCCTCGTAAGGAACAGCAAAAGGTGTCCTTTGTAAAATAAATACACGTTTTAAGCCGTAATTAGGAAACAATGTAATTTCATTGAAGCACAGGAGCGCGTATACATGTACGGTATCCAGTCACCTCGCCACCAAGCAGACTCGCCACCAGCGAACTCGCCACTAAGGAACGATCTCGCCACCAACGTACTCGCCACCAAGCGAAGTCTTCTCGCCACCAACCACCAATAAAGAGATTAGTCGAGGACAGTAGGATGTTCGGCTGATAAGTCTGTACTCAAACTTTATAAACGTATGTTGTCGAAAGCACGTTCGAAACCGATAAGTTTGTTCGCTTGTCTGTACTCAAACTTTATAAACGTATGTTGTCGATAAGTTTGTTCGCTTGTCTGTACTCAAACTTTATAAACGTATGTTGTCGAAAGCACGTTCGAAACCGATTAGTTTGTTCGCTTGTCTGTACTCAAACTTTATAAACGTATGTTGTCGAAAGCACGTTCGAAACCGATAAGTTTGTTCGCTTGTCTGTACTCAAACTTTATAAACGTATGTTGTCGAAAGCACGTTCGAAACCGATTAGTTTGTTCGCTTGTCTGTACTCAAACTTTATAAACGTATGTTGTCGAAAGCACGTTCGAAACAGATAAGTTTGTTCGCTTGTCTGTACTCAAACTTTATAAAGGTTGGTGGCGAGAGCACGTTCGAAACCGATAAGTTTGTTCGCTTGTCTGTACTCAAACTTTATAAAGGTTGGTGGCGAGAACGTTGGTGGCGAGATCGTTCCTTGGTGGCGAGTTTGCTGGTGGCGAGTCTGCTTGGTGGCGAGGTGACCGGTAACCACATGTATATTGCTGCAAAAACTGGCCACTAAATACGCTTGATTATGTGACTGTAGTTGATGTCGCGAAATATCTTCTACTACACTTTCTTCCCGAGTTATTACTGAAAGGTTTTGTGTTCTGGTTCCCCCTTGTATACTTTCGTGTTGAGTTTTTGCTTTTTTCATCTTCGTATATTATTAAAATGATATATCATACAATCGTACCACTTATCATTTTCCTTTTGACAACGATAGTAAGATGTCAGTTGGCCAAAAAAGATTTACAGAATTTCGAAGGACCTTAAACAAAGAGGGAATTACATGTTGCGTTTAGAAATTTCCTCATTCAACGATAAGGAAGGCCCCTATTTGAAGTTAGGTCGTGTATTTTTTTTTATTTCAAGTTTCCAAAAGCCAGTTTGTCCCGTTTTAGATAGGCTCAATCCCGTTTATTCTAGACTTTTTCCACGGTGGTACCTTGCACTTTTATTTTGCTAATATATTTCACTATTGTTTGGTAATAATCGTTTCCTTTCTTTCTGCGATGTTTTTCGATAATTGATGGTTTTACAAAAATCGCACGGTCTTTTATTCTCGTCAACGTTGTAAAAATATGGTATTGGCATATATCCGGCAGTCATTAATACCTTATTAGAGAGAACTCTAGCGTATTGGTCGCAGGTTCTGTGCAAACCATTAAATGCTTAACAAAAAGCGCTATAGAGTTCGAGGTTTGAATCAGAGATGGTTGACCATTGAAATTAGAAGGTGCATGTAAACTGTCATGAATGTGATGTAGTTCCATAATTCGTATTGCGTACTGAAACTCGAGAACATTTAAACATATTAGACCATCGATTTTTCAGTGGATTTTTCCCAATACTATTTTGTTCGCAAATGTGAGTCGGAGTGGAGAGTTTGTGCATGGATGCTTCTAACCCTTGAATGTTTAAAGAGGGTAAGATTTTAAAGAAACGGTGTTGCTGCGTCAGTGGGGGGTATAAAAAGATAAGCTGAACTTTAATATAAGATAATTTGGTTTTATCGACTGAGTTGAAAATGTAATTTGGCCACCGTAAAGAGTTTCAAAGCTGACGTTTCGAGCGTCATCCCTCAGTCAGAGCGATGATGAAGGGCTAACGCTCGAAACGTCAGCTTTAAAACTCTTTACGGCGGCCAATTGACATTATCGACTCGGGTGATAAAATCAAAATTACCTTGAATGGGTAGATGAGGCCATGTAAACCGCGGAATTTGTTTTCTATTCTCATAAGCTATTTCTAAAGATTCGCGCGAACCTTCCAACTTATAACCGTGATATCAGGGTAAATATATCTTATTAGACGTTTTAGTGTGTAGTATCGCTGAGTATTTTTACGAGTTGTGCCGTATTTTGACGAGCCCGCAGGGTGAGACAAAATACTAATAGGTTATTCATTCTCCAAATGCTTTTTTCTGCCAAGTCTCTTTGCTCATTTCTCATAAGGCGAGAAAAGCAAAGCGAAAAGAGAAACGTAGCGCGCTCAGCCGACTGGTCAAACAGGGTCTTTTTACAGTACAAAATAACCAACTATCCAAATAACCAACTATCCAAATAACCAACTTTTCAAATAGCCGTACAATATCGGAGGATATTTGTACTCTATTCGCGCATTATTGTACTCTACTTTGTGCAGTTGAATAATAAATACTACTACCACACCTATCGGTCAATGATAGAACGCGTTGTGGTTCCAACTAACGATATAAGAAGCCATGAAAAGATAGATTTCATAAAAGTTTGTGACACACATTCTGCTTGGAACTAAAAAAATTACTTTTAAATGTCATTTTGGCTTGAAAGAGTAGTTATGCGGAGTCTCACAACTATCGCCTGCGGAAATACCTCGATGCATGCATGCAGTCGAACAAAGGCTGACTCTAAATATAATTTCGCATTTTAACATTTCCTTCACAAGATGTCAAAATTATAGGGGATACATGCACTTCGTCGACCTGCACTAGTAAATGTATCTATATACGGATCATTTAACTGTATTTTCATTTGTTTGTGCTGAATCTACTGCTGAAGCCAGAGGGGAATTATTTTCAAATACCTCAGCTTTGAATTAGAAGGATCAGAATACAGTAGATCAAAGTTTTCAACGTCTGCTCGTAATTTTCAGTGTCTTCCCTTTTCTAGATATTTCAGTTGTCCAGTGACTTGTGTTGGACTGTATGATTTATATCAAAGTTACGATGATTGTGCTGTTGAAATGTTTTGAATATTTACCAAATCCTTAACGACAATACTTGCATTTTTCAATGCAATTTCAATTTCAATTTTTTCATTAGCAAAATCTTTAGCCAATCACGTTCAGTGTTGGATTTGTTTTTACGCTTATCCGATTTTGTCGACCTCTCGGCGATAAGGAAACTACTTTATTATGAATTGATTGAATGAATGGGTTGTTCAATATGCCTCAGATTAGATAAGATGCAGTTATCAGGTGATATTGGTTAACTCCTTCGTCCTTACTCTATAATAACTTGATTTAAGGTCCTAGAGCAAAAATCTCTTCATTATATGCTTAGTGTAACGCACGCCTTTCCAGTTTTTCCTATTCACTTTGTGAGAAGGCGTTTAACTTTAACTAGTGTTATAACTCTCCTTTTACTGGTAAATCAATAAATTCGATGGTGCAACTTCGTAAGGGTATATATTATTTACTGATATTAACTTGAGACATGTGATATAATGTAATTACCATAAGTTCTGTGACTTTCGCTACCTTTTATATAACATTTGGTTTTTATTATCTTAACTAAGTTGTATTCAGTCACGGTTCAATATTGGATTTTTGTGGGACAAACAAACCGCTGACGTACCTTTTCTTGACACAAAATTCACATATATATATCTATACTTCAGACAAGACACTTCTCCATCTTATTTTGTTTTGTTTATCTGTTTTTGTTAATTTATCCTTCCCATACAAAATACACGACGTCAATAGTATATTTGGGTTGCAAGCCAAACGCGGTGCTTCTCCTTCCTTTTTTCAATATTAAACAAAAAAAGGTTAAATATCGGAATAGACTTAAACTTGGCCTGATTAAGAAACACATTTCCAACAAAATGAAAGTTTTCATAAGTATTTAAGAGGTAGCAACCATGGCAATTCGATCGAAGTATCTTAAAGAACTTTTCACTCATCGCCGGTTGCCTTTCTTTCCTTTTCCTCTCTTAATGATGTTGTGTCTTGTTAACTTTTTATTCCCACAAGTAGAAGGAACCAAATGGACTTGCAGAGGTTCCTTGCACAAAATTTATCCCTGAAAACGTTGGTGTGTACTTTACGGATTACAAATGCGACGGTGTGAATTTAATATTTATACTAGCAGGAAAATTATTTCATATTCCTTTGTTCCTTTCTTCTTGTGTCTGGCTTTAAAGAAACACGCTCGCTACGATTCGTGTAGACCATGGAACACTCCTTCGTGGCTGCCACGGGCTCATGCCTTGTGTCTAACATTAAGTTCTCAAGTATACATTTCACTCTATTGTATTATATATCACTTACCGCTATTTTGGCCTGGGTAAAATATTCCTTCTATCAATATACCGAACAATTGAAAGCTGACTTTTCACACTTCTCTGTCCTTGTTTACCAAGGTAGTTTCTATTAAGGAGCCACAGAACTAATCAAAGTACAACGGTGTTATGCTAAGACTGCTTTTGGTTCTCTATTTTCTTTCCCCTGCTTTAAATGCTTTTGTTTGTACTTTTCTTTGTTTACCACCTGTTTCAAGTTTGGTTCTACATCAACAATTGGACTATTTGAAGAGCGTAAGAATATATCATAGCATACTGAAAGTTTTGTTTGAAAGCTCAGTATAAATTGTTCGAAGTCATTGTATTACTATACAAACCAAGATACCGCTTATAAATTATTAACCTTCTAGTTTCCAGAAGATGTCATCGAATATGCCTTAAGAAATAATTAAATGTTCAACAGTATTTTTGAAGTTTCTTAATGAGTTAAGGAAGTTCTCTCACTTGCATTTAAAAATAATTGAGCTTGATCGCGTCAATCGTATTGATGAGACCATAAACATCCCCTCCATACAGAACTTTCCAGTGCGACACGTACTGCGCTGACTTATGTCAGTGGCGTCAGAATTCGAGATTTAAAAACTAGAGACAATTGGACTATATGAAGTGTGTAAGAATATGTCATAGCATACCGAAAGTTTTGTTTGAAAGCACAGTACAAATTGTTGGAAGTCATTGTCATTACTATTCAAACCAAGATACCGCTTATAAATTATTAACCTTCTAGTTTCCAGAAGATGTCATCGGAACTGCCTTAAGAAATGATTAAATGTTCAACAGTATTTTTGTTACTGATGTCCAAAGCTTTACTTTAATCCCCAAAAGTAAATTTTAGATTAAAATAAAATCTGTTAGATACCAATGAAAAGTTAACATCAAATCTTTAAGAAAATTAAAAAAGGTGTTTTGCGCCAATTTTTCTATTTACATATCTTGGCTCTTGGCTTCTTGGTACTTAAATATAAATAGAATGATGCACCTGTCATTTTCTTGTTACCGAAAAAGGAATGAAAATCAACTTTCATATCCGTTTTACGCTGAGTATTTATGGATGCATAAATAATTATTTACAACTTTTCTTTAATTACTTTTTTTGAAATTAAGCTCGCGATCGTTTAATCAACCGGCCATGTTTGATTGGAGTTAGATTGGACGGTGGGGGAAGGGCGAGAAGACGCAGAGGAAAAATCTTTCTAGTAGATACTTATGGTGCCCTCGTAAAGTAGCCGAGTGGCATTACCGTCTAAGTTTAGTTGTAGTTCTGTATACCATACTATTTTTGGGCTTGTTGGGCCGTTCTGAAAAGGAGTTGTTTTGGCCGCGGTGAAATGGGCAGAAATAGCCAAAACTTCGACATAAGGGGCTGTTATGGAGAAATGAGGGGTAGTTTTGGCTTTTAAAGAGGTCGAAATTATTTTAGTGTAATGGCTTAATCGGCATCACTCTTGATAGGAGCAGTTTTGGACATAAATTATATAAACTTCCCTATGAAAAGGGCTTAGCCTACTGTGCAGGTGTCATATTAGTGTGAGCTAACGTTATAGGCTCGCGATTGTTTAATCGACCGGCCGTGTTTGATTTGGAGTTAGAGTGGACTGTGGGGGAAGGGGGCGGGGAAAGGGCGAGAAGACACCCACCCGAAGAGGATGTTGAAAAGCAAAACACCCCCTGAGTAGTTGCGCGTCACTGCATTCCCGAAATGAGTAGGCAACCAATCAAAATGATTTAAATTAAAAACCGGAAGCATTGTCATCCGACAAAAACAAACACACATAGAGCCGATGCGTGAAAAGGTGAAACAGTTTTTTTTATTTTCAGGCAGAAAAGAGTTGGCTTCGACAATACCTCCTCCGCGGTCACAAATATGAGCTGATATTTGCAGCACTCCATATTTTCCAAACGAAAATCTTTGAGTATAGCCGCTGTTAATCTATTAGACGATTTTTCATTTTTTCTTCCATTTGGTCGTAAACGATACTTTGAAGCAACAAAGAACTGCACTCGAAGGTTTACCCGCAATAATATTTGTTTCAAAACGTTCTCTGCTGATGCAAATACGAGTTGGTATTTGCCGCACTCTATATCCTCCAAATGACAATCCGTGAGCGTAGCTACCGTTAATCGATGCTTATTCCATTTGATCATAAACAATCCGTTGAAGCCGACAAACGACAACTACGCCCCATGCATTTGGCAACACGGCCAGTAGCTCCTTACCAGACACTAGTATAGAAATTGCTTCTTTTTGTTCCGATTTTAATGTGCGAGACAAATTAAATTCCTAACGACATTTTAGTGCAAATGCAAATGCGAGTAAACGTTTAATTTCTTAAATCAGTTTCAAAATTGACTCCATACTTTTGTTGCAGACGTATCATTACATCTTTCCCTTTGTTCTACACTGATCTATCAATGCTGTGTTCGAAGTAAACCTTCATTTGTAGGGTTGTCCATACGTAATAACCTTCGTGTTCCCGCCCCTCCGTAGAAAATGGGCATCGCCTTTTTCAAGCTGTAAGATATCAAAATGATTCCCGATAGCAATTGACTCCGAAGGAAAAGAGATCACCTTTGAGCATGTCACCGCGCGAAACAGAGTGCCCTGCTAACGCATCTGGCTTGACTCTAAGGGGATGAACTACTGTGTAGTGATATCAGCGAGTAAAGTAATGCTTTGTGAGAGCAAAGTTTAATTCATGTGCGACCTTAAAGAATCAGAAAATTTCTATCTATTTTTATCTACCACCTTTCCTGAAGTTTTAAGTGTCTCAGATAAAAGCCAATGGTGCAATAGTAGCCCTTTCCAGACCGAGAGTGCCATACCGCACAGGATGCCATCACATGCTTAATATTTATTAATTTTTTCTGAAAATTTCACAATCAAAAGGTCATTGAAAGATCTACACAATGAAGGCAAAAAAATCATAGCCCCCTCCAATATAATACTTGGTTTACCACCCCTGCAACTTTTGAAACGTTTTGTCTTTGTACTGTTTTGGTTCAGGTGATATCTCACCACAATCAATGCTCTGATAACTGCAATTTAGGCTATAGTTTAGTGGTATACCCTACATGTACAAGGCAAACAAAAAAATTTCAACGTTTACTATTTTTCACTTTGGAAACTTCTCAGTGTTTTCAGTTACCTTCTCTGCACCTGTTGGTGTCATTTATAGCATAATCCAAAAAATACCTTTAAAATGATATATTAAACATGGTCTGGGGGTTCATCATTCTTATTTTAAAAAAATTTGGTATTTCCCTCGGGTAGGAAAGGGGTGGAGATGGAATTACGAAGGAGGGAGAGTCAATGAAAAGAAAATGACATTTTTATGTGAACTGAGGATCCTGAGTTCACACAACAGCAGTTCCATTCATAAGCAGTAATTAACATTTAATAGCATCACAATTGATATTTATCTTGGAAAAACAACAGTCAATATTTAAGTTTACTTTCGAGCTTCACATATTAATTGGTTTTCCTGTTCCGTTCAACAAATTCACGTTCGGTTGCGTTTAAACTGTTATTTAATAGCTTTTGAAAGGAATTCCTCAGTAGCCAAGCGTTCACATTATTTTTTATCTTGTTATTTATCCCTTTGCTCTGCGCAGTTCGTGTGATCTCTACAGGCTGCGAAAATGGCGAAGATTCCACGCACCCATTTGTAGCTTAAACGATCACAATCATAAAATATTTATTTTCCTTAAAGCAAAGCCGAATCGACGGTTATGACTTTCTTCTGATTTAAATTTGTTTCCTCATTCAGTTTCCTGTAGCTCGTTGGAATGATAAATCTAAAACGTTTGCACTTTTTGTCACCGCCGACTCCACGCCAACTAAAATTATTGGCGTTGAAAGGAGTGAGAAAAGTAAGTCGAAGATCCTCTGATGCCAAGTTGGCCACGTACCACATCAGAGAAAACCGATTTATTTTTAAGTTACGATAACATGTCACCAAAACTAGCGTGTTACCCACAACTGAGAAGATGAAAACCGACGGTGTCGTAAAATAACGAGAAGATCAGTAGAACAAAGAAATTGTCGTCGGATGCCATCAGTTATGATGCAAATCACTCTTCTTTAGTTACTTGTCCTAGTCAATCTAATTTGAGTGACTTTCTGTGAAACATCTGCTTTCTCTTTCTAAAAGGCTTTGTTAGTCAAATGTACTGCAGGAACAATAAAATAATATTTTTCTTAAGTTCGCTAGTTTCCTTGAGGTGGTTCTTCAAGACTTTATCCTTGAAATGCTCTCGTTTTTTATAATCTGCCGCATGATTCCAAAAAAGTTATAATCCAAATTATGTAATCACTAATCATGTTAATAACTTTGTTTAACTATCATGGATAAACTGTGATAAAGATATAACCTTACTTCCCTTTTCATTTTCCTTTTCCGCTCAGCAACTTGATGTTCGATTTTGTCGGAACGTAGTTACTACGGTGTGTGTGGCTTTTAGGGGCTTAAGAGAAAGCTAGAAGTCTTCCGAATGAATTAAGGAAGTTCTTTTACTTGCATTTAAAAATAATTAAGCTCGATCGCCTCAATCATATTGATGAGACCATAAACATCCCCACCATACAGAACTTTCCAGTGCGACACGTACTGCGCTGACTTTTGTCAGTGGCGTCAGAATTCGAGATTTTAAAACTGGAGACTCAGAGAACGTGGGAAAAGATCAGGTGCATTTAAATTGCCATAAATTTTGAAATACTCCATCATTCAAATAGTGCACTTAAACTTGTCAACATTTTGTAATGGACAAATTATCTTTCCGTGGACCTTTTGCAAGCCGATTTTCATAAAATGCAAATGAACGTTTAATTTCTTGAAATTAATTTCAAAGCTGAATCCATACTTTTTGTTTCAGTGGTTTTATTACACCCTTCCCTTTGCTGCACACTGGTTTATCAATCTTGTGCTCGAAGTAAACCTTCATTTGCAGTTTTGTCTATACTAAATTACCATCGTGTTCCCGCACTTCCGTGGAAAATGGCCATCGCCTCTTTTGAGCTGTAAGATATCAGAACGGTTCGCGATAACAATTATGATTTACGAACTGCCAGTCTAAAATGTACCATTTAGACCCCTTTAAACTCTGAACTGGCATAGGCCAATTGTACTTGGAAACTTTCTCTTTGCTTGGCTCCTCCAAGAGGAATTACTGATTTGAGCCCAACAAGATATTACTATCATGCACACACAATAAAAGAACTCCGTCGGTTTTCTTTCAACTCTTCAGAGAAAGCCTACACGTTACGTGTCTTTGTACGTAAATGCTCTAGATTACACAGTCAATTGCTAACATATAAGCTCCATATACTTTTTCCAGGGGTTTTGCAGATATATGTACAATACACCTTGTCGAAAATGATACTCAATTACAGACATGTACAATCCACCTTTCCAAACTTACATTCACTTGCAAATATATCTGCAAGATACGTATCTAAAATTGAAGCGGCAATGTAGAAGTATGTACATTTGTATCTACATATGTATATACATTACGATTTTATCTGAAAGTTGTTATAATACAACAAGAACAGACATATTTGTTACATTGTTGCTGGATCATAAGGCCTAAAAGGAAAAAGTGTCATTGTCGGAGAGAATCACAGGTATGAAAAGTTAAGGGGTCAAAGGAAGGTTTTGCCGCAAAATTTTTTTCTGCTAACCTGCTTCAAAAATTGGTAGATTGTTGAACCTCTATTGTGGATTGATGGTGGATTGTTACTCTAAACTTTCAATAAAAGGGATCTCAATTACTTAATCGTTAAGTTGAACCCTAGTTTTTGCTGCACCATTCTGTCGATAATGAGAGATTTTCCAAGAAGGCGTTTCACACTTATACGATCATTATCCAAAAACTTATTTTCCTAAAAGCAAAGCCTGAGATTATTTTACAGGGATGGAGTTGGAGCTCAACTCTTTCTGTTAATTACATCGAAGGAATCGTCGCATCTTAGACTTCAAGTTTTCTCCATAATAGCCATATAATAAAGGATCGAGTGCCACATTCAGTAATATCATCAGTTGAGCCGCTCTCCAGACTAGACCGGGGGACACTAAGTTATAATACATCAGCAGTCTAAGAATCATAAACGGAGACTGACAAGAAAAAAAGGCAAGAGAAAGAGCTGCAAGTGTCTTTGCAACTTTCTTATGTCTTTGATTTGTGTTGATGATGTGCGAGTTGCACATTGGAATAACGTTCGCCCGAAGAGAGCGGAATATCTTTCCTTGCGTTGCAATCATATAGATCAATGGAATTGTGAAGAAAAGTATTGCGTGTACGGTGTAGTATATTTCCCTGCCAGTACTTCCCCAAGAAGTGTTGATGCAAATCAGTTTTCCGTGCTCATCGGTTTCGACCTTGTTAATACTTGCTGTGGGTGAGGAAATTACCAAGCACACACACCAGATTAAAACGATTTTGATGTATTCCTTGTTGGAAAAGTTGTCGCCTCTAGAATTGAAAGGATCTGTGATAGCTTTGAGTCTTAGGTAAGCTATAACCACAAGGGTTGTGATTGAAGTATTGTAGCTCGTGTCGACGAGAAATCCGTGAAGTTTGCAAATTACCTCACCGCCGACCCAACGCCAACTAAAATTAATGGCGTGGAAAGGAGTGAGAAAAGTGAAAAGGAGATCCGCAGATGCTAAATTTGCCACGTACCACATCGGAGAAAACCGATTTCGGTTCAAGTTCCGATAACATGTCACCAAAACCCATATGTTACCCACAAGTGAGGTGATGAGAATAAAGCCATAAAATATCAAAAATCCGATCACCATTAGAGAGAAATTGTCGTTGGATGCCATCTCTGATGATGTAAATCACTGTTTTCTTATTTGCTTTTTTTGATCAATGCAATTTGCTTGATTTTCTGTCTAACCTCTGCTGTCTATTGGCCAGTGAAGTATACTGCAAAAATAACAAAGTGGCATTTTTCTTGAGTTTGCTAATCTAGTCGCTGTGTCAGTTTATCCTTGCAAATTACTCAGTGTATGTGGTTTAATATCAAGGTTAAGGTTAAATATCATGAATAAACCGCAATTACGATCGAAGCTTACCCTCTAGTTTCTCAAATTAATTTTTCCTGCTCTGTTCAACAATCTAACGTTTGGTTTTGTTGGAAATAAGCCGTGTTAGTCTATAGCTTCCGAAACGGAATCCCCAGCAGTCAAACATTCACATTATTGATTAGCTTGTTAGTTACCGTCTTGCCCAAGCGCGGGTCATGTGGTGTTCAAGGCTGAGAAGATAACTATAGTTTGTGGTCTCCAAATAATTTGAGGAAACTCTCTACTTAAAATTTAGGTAAAACGAAATCATATGTCTCATTCACATTAATGAGACTATTAACACCACCATCAAGCAGGAAATGCTGCCATTAATCTTAGTTATTTTCCTTTGCAAAACGAATGCACGTTTAAAGCCGTTTAGGAAACAATTTAATTTTAATGTTGCACAGGAGCGCGTATACATGTACATTGCTGCAAAAACTGGCTCCTAAATTCGCTTGATTATGTGACTGTAGTTGATGTCGCGAAATGTCTTCTGTTACACTTTCTTCCTTAGTTTTTACTGAAAGGTTTTGTGTTCTGGTTCTCCCTTGTATGCTTTCGTGCCAATTTTTTGCTTAAATATATATTACAATCGTACCATTTGTCATTTTCCTTTTGACAACGATAGTAAGATGTCAGTTGGCCAAAAAAGATTAGAGAATTTCAAAGGACCATAAACAGAGAGGCCCCTGGAGTCAGGTCGTGTATTTTTTGTTTATTTCAAGTTCACAACAGCCAGTTTGTCCCGTTTTACATAGCCTCAATCCCATTTATTCTGGACTTTTTCTGCGGTGGTACCTTGGCGCTTTTATTTTGCTAATATATTTTACTATTGTTTGGTAATAATCGTTTCCTTTCTTTCTGCGATCTTTTTCGATGATTGATCGTTTTAATTGAAATCTCACGGTCTTTTATTCTCGTTAACGTTGTAAAAAATGGTATTGGCATATATCCGCCAGTCATCAATACCTTATTAGAGAGAACTCAAGCGTATTATTCGTAGGTTTTGTGCAAACCATTCAATGCTTAACAAAAAGCCCTATAGAGTTCGAGGTTTGAATCAGAGACTCTTGACCATTTGAAGGGAGAAGGTGCTTGTAAACTGTCATGAATGTGATGTAGTTCCATAATTCATATTGCGTACTCAAACTCGACAACATTTAAATATATTAGACCACTGATTTTTCAGTGGATTTTTTTCCAATACTATTTTTTTCGCAAATATGAGTCGCAGTGGAGAGTTTGTGCATGGATGCTTCTTCTACTTGAATGTTTAAAGAGGAAAAGGCTCTTTTTTCTGTCAAGTTTCTGTGCTCATTTCTCATAAGGCAAGAAAAGCAAAGCGAATAGAGAAACGTAGCGCGCTCAGCCGACTGGTCAAACAGGGTTTTTTTACCGTACAAAATAACCAACTGTCCAAATAACCAACTTTCCAAATAGCCGTGCAATATCGGAGGATGGCTGTACTCTAGTCGCGCATTATTGTACTCTACTTTGTGCTTTTGAATAATAAATACTACTATCACACCTATCGGTCAATGAGAGAAGGCGTTGCAGTTCCAACTGACGATATAAGAAGCCATGAAAAGATAGATTTCATAAAAGTTTGTGACACGCATTCTGCTTGGAACTAAAAATTACTTTTAAATGTCATTTTGGCTTGAAAGAGTCGTCATGCGGAGTCTCACAACCATCGCCTGCATGCATGCATGTCGAACACAGGCTGACTCTAAATGTAATTTCGTATTTTAACATGTCCTTCACAAGATATTTGAACTTACGAAATGGAGCAAAGAGAAAAACACTAAAAATCGCCACACAAAAAGCAAACACAACCCTAACTAACTCCCTAAGGGATAAAAATTCCATTTACTTTTATTTCATTTAGTTGCGTTCTGCTCGTTCTTAAAAATAACTCTTTACTTCTAACTAACGAACGAGAAATCTGTCAGGGAGGTCTCATTCACATTAATGAGTCTGTTGTACATTGCGCTTCCATTTTGCTAATATATCTCACTATTGTTTGGTAATAATCGCTTCCTTTCTTACTGTGATCTTTTTCGATAATTGGTTTATTAGAGAGAATTCTATCGTATAAGTTGTAGGTTCTGTGCAAACCATAGAATGCTTAACAAAAAAGTCCCCAGAATCGTTTCTTTACATGAGTGGTGCCAAATCTGAAATGCATGATGTAGTAGCATAATCACTATTCATTCTTCTTACATAATTATAAGCTATTCCGCACTTTGTGAAAGTAATTGTGTGTAAGCTTATTCAAAAAGCCGTTGATTTCATTGTAAGCCCTCGGCGAGTTCTAATCTCTAATTTTAGACAGCTTTATATAATAGTTGAAGCACTTTTTGTAATGTTTATCGCTCTGTTTATCAAGATTGCAGCACCTCGTCATGCTATGTGCTCCTTTACAAAAGATCAGTTTAAAAATGATGAATAAGAAAACATTGGAGCACAAGTTGCCTAGCTAACCAAGTGAAATATAATATGTAACTATTATTACTGACATTTCTTCTTTTCATTATGAAAACTTCAAAATAATATTTAACAGGACTTGATAGGAACTCTGCGATTTTAGCGGTTGCGATTGCAATTTTGTGCCTACTGTTTAAGAACTCCTGAACTCCTGATGTCAGCTTTCAGACAACCCACCAATTTGATCACAGCTGGCGATATACAGCACATTTATGGGGGATGCATGCACTTTCTCGACCCGCACCAGTAAATGTATCTATATGCAGATCATTAAACTGTATTTTCATTTGTTTGTGCTGAATTTACTGCTGAAGCCAGAGGGGAATTATTTTCAATTACCTCAGCTTTGAATTAGAAGGATCAAAATACAGTTGATCAAAGTTTTCAACGTCTGCTCGTAATTTTCAGTGTTTTCCCTCTTCTAGATATTTCAGTTTTCCAGTGACATGTGTTGGATTGTATGATTTATATCAACGTCACGATAATTGTGCAGTTGAAATGTTTTGAATATTCACCAAATCCTTAACGACAATAGTTGCATTTTTCAATGCAGTTTCAATTTCAATTTTTTCATTAGCGAAATCTTTAGCCAATCACGGTCAGTGTTGGATTTGTTTTTACACTTATCCGATTTTGTCGACCTCTCGGCGATAAGGAAACTACTTTATTATGAATCGATTAAATGAATGGGTTATTCAATATGCCCCAGATTAGATAAGATGCAGTCATCAGGTGCTATTGGTTAACTTCTTGATCCTTACTCTATAATAACTTGATTTAAGGTCCTAGAGCAAAAATCTCTTTTCATTATATCCTTAGTATAGCGCACGCCTTTCCAATTTTTCCTATTCACTGAGTGAGAAGACATTTTATCTTTAACTAGTGTGATAACTCTCATTTTACCGGTAAATCAATAAATTCGATGGTACAACTTCGTAAGGGTATGTATTATTTACTGATATTCACTTGAAACATGTGATATAATGTAATTACCATAAGTTCTGTGACTTTCGCTACCTTTTATATAACATTTGGTTTTTACTATCTTAACTAATTTGTATTCAGTTACGGTAGAATATTGGATTTTCGTGGGAGAAAAACACATGTTATTTATTTTTTTTTTTAAACCACTGAGGTACCTTTTCTTGACACAAAATTTACATATATATATCTATACTTCAGACAAGACACTTCTCCATCTTATTCTGTTTTGTTTATCTGTTTTTGTTAATTTATCCTTCGCATATAAAATATACTACATCAGTAGTATATTTGGGTTGCAAGCCAAATGCAGTGCTTCTCCTTCCTTTTTTCAATATTGAACAAAAAATAGGGCAAATATCGGAATAGACTTGAAGTTGGCCTAATTAAGAGACACATTTCTAACAAAATGAAAGTTTTCGCAAATATTTGAGAGGTAACAACCATGGCAATTCGATCGAAGTATCTTAAAGAACTTTCTCTTAATGTTGTGTCTTGTTAACTTTTTATTCCCACAAGTAGAAGGAACCAAATGGACTTGCAGAGGTTCCTTGCACAAAATTTATCCCTGAAAACGTTGGTGTGTACTTTACGGATTACAAATGCGACGGTGTGAATTTAATATTTATACTAGCAAGAAAATTA
Source organism: Pocillopora verrucosa (assembly GCF_036669915.1). Lineage (NCBI taxonomy): Eukaryota > Metazoa > Cnidaria > Anthozoa > Scleractinia > Pocilloporidae > Pocillopora > Pocillopora verrucosa. The sequence goes on from NC_089312.1 coordinate 15,956,850, forward strand.
TTTCCTATTCCTTTGTTCCTTTCTTCTTGTGTCTGGCTTTAAAGAAACACACTCGCTAAGATTCGTGTAGATCATGGAACACTCCTTCGTGACTGCCACGGGCTCATGCCTTGTGTATAACAGATTAAGTTCTCAAGTATACCTTTCATTCTATTGTATTTTTATAGAGAGATATCACTTACCGCCATTTTGGCTTGGGTAAAATATTCCTTCTATCAATATCCCGAACAATTGAAAGCTAACTTTTCACACCTCTCTATCCTTGTTTACCAAGGTAATTTCTATTAAGGCGCCATAGAACTAATCAAAGTACAACGGTGATATGCTAAGACTGCTTTTGGTTTCTCTATTTTCTTTCCCCCGCTTTGAATGCTTTTGTTTGTGCTTTTCTTTGTTTACCACCTGTTTCAAGTTTGGTTCTCCATCGACAATTGGACTATATAAAGAGAGTAAGAATATATCATAGCGTCACTGCATTACCGGAAATGAATAGGCAACCAATCAAATGTGATAAATTAAAAACCGGAAGCGCTGTCATCCGACAAAAACAAACACATGCAGAGCCAATGAGTGAAACGGTGAAACAGTTATTTTTTCAGGCAGAAAAGAATTGGCTTCGACGACACCTCCTCCGCGGTCACAAATATGAGCTGATATTTGCTGCACTCCATATTCTCTAAACGAAAATCTTTGAGTATAGCTACCGTTAACCTATTTAATAATTTTTCTTTTTTTCTTCCATTTGGTCGTAAAAGATACTTTGAAGCAACAAAGAACTGCACTCGAAGGTTTACTCGCAATAATATTTTTTTCAACGAGTTGGTATTTGCCGCACTCTATATCCTCCAAATGACAATCCGTGAGCGTAGCTACCGTTTATTCGATGCTTATTCCATTTGATCATAAACAATCCGTTGAAGCCGACAAACGACAACTACGCCCGAAGGTTTGCCGTCAATTTCTTTCATAAGAACCAACGCCTGAAATATCAGGCTTTTCCAAAGGCCAGCTGCATTTGGCAACACGGCCAGTAGCTCCTTACCAGACACCAGTATAGAAATTGCTTCTTTTTGATCCGATTTTAATGTGCGAGACAAATTAAATTCCCAAATACACTTTAGCGCAAGTGCAAATGCGTGTAAACGTTTCATTTCTTAAATCAGTTTCAAAATTGGCTTCATACTTTTGTTGCAGACGTATCATTACATCTTTCCCTTTGTTCTACACTGATTTATCAATGCTGTGTTCGAAGTAAACCTTCATTTGCAGGGTTGTCCATACCTAATAACCTTCGTGTTCCCGTAGAAAATGGGCATCGCCTTTTTCAAGCTGTAAGATATCAAAATGATTCGCGATAGCAATTGACCCCGAAGGAAAAGAGATCACCTTTGAGCATGTCACCGCGCGAAAAAGTGCCCTGCTAACGCCTCTGGTTTGATTCCAAGGGGATGAACTACTGTGTAGCGGGGATGTCGGCGAGTAAAGTAATGCTTTGTGAGAGCAAAGTTTAATTCATGTGCGACCTTAAAGAATCAGAAAATTTCTATCTTTTTTCATCTGCCACCTTTCCTGAAGTCTCAAGTGTCTCAGATAAAAGCCAATCTCAGGTTAATTAAGGCCTGGGTCAAAAATGATTTTCGTCTCCAGTTTCCCCCAGCAAGGTTCGCGGAATTCGCGTGGACTGCGCGAGTAACCATAGTTACTTGGAATCAAGATCGCGTAGTTCGTGAACGGCATCCGCCATTTTGAAGTGTCGGCTTTGCATTGGTTTTTCCCATCTTCGCTGGTGAATCCGACAATTTAGAGGAAGACATCAAAAGAAGGTTATAACATTTTCTTTGCTATCTTCATTTCTTCAAAAAATGGCATGATATCGCTATCTTAAAGCCAAAGAGAACCCTTTTGAACCTACGAAGACTTCTAAACACCGCTCTCAACATGTTCATTGACTTTACTGCAAATACAATGCAACATGAATTTATAATATAGCGCTCATTTCTAGAGCTCAATAGCGTTTTACAATGTTTGTAACTTATGCATAGAAAAAAGTACTATGTTTTGTAACAAATGCATAGAAAAAAGTTTCATTGTGGATATGTCATTCAATTTTGAAATTAAATTTAGCTTGATAAATCCTCTATCATATCATGATGTGTATACTTATGGTGTCTATCAAAATTTAGGCTTTTGAATGCTTTGAAAACAATTTCTCCAAGAAGCAGATGAATTTGCTTACAAAAGTAATCCCCCAAAGCAGTTCTTAGGTAAGTTTAATTGCTTCTGAACACTCGCGTGTCAAAATGGCGACTAAGTTGAATACGTGACTGCGACTTTTCAAAATTCTCACCTCTTAAACAGTTTCAATTTGTCTTTTTTTCTAACAAATAGGAACCTGTAGGATTACTTTCATTGACAGCGGTTGGAACCAGGTAAAGGCTAAGATGTTTTCGCTTGAAAACCATGATAGAGGAAGCAGCTTCGCAGAGACAAAACTTGATTTAATCTGCCTAGCGCATCTCTCTTTTTTTTGGCAGCCATTCCAAGTGGGAAAACAATGAAAAATTTCTCAAATATTCATAGCGATAACTGCATTTTGATTTGCCTTGTGTTTAGTGGTGGGAATTTGCTCAAGAAAGCAACCGACGAATTTGGCGCCTGAATTAACTGTTTTTGGCTGTTGAGATTATCATATTACGCTGCCACAATTCAGTCCGAGAGAGATGGTAGTGATACACATTTCTGCTAAGTATGAGAAAAATCCCTCGCCAAATTGCTAAGTTATTCTCAATTTTGTGAAAAATATGGGTTAAAGGCAGGGTGACCCAGGCCTTAATTAACCTGAGATGGTGCAGTAGTACCCTTTCCAGCCCGAGAGTGCCATTTGGCATAGGATGCCATTACATGCTTAATATTTATTAATTTTTTCTGAAATTTTCACAACCAAAAGATCATTGAAAGATCTGCACATCGAAAGCGTAAAATCATAGCCCCCTCCAATATATTACTTGGTTTACCACCCCTGCAACTTTTGAAACCTTTTTTCTTTGTACTGTTTTGGTTCAGGTGATGTCTCACCACAATCAATGCTCTGAGAGCTGCAATTTAGGCTATAGTTTAGTGGTATACCCCACATGTACAAGGCAAACAAAAAAATTTCAGCGTTCATCATTTTTTACTTTAAAAAACTTCTCAGTCTTTTCAATTACCTTCTATGCACCTGTTGGTGTGATTTATAGCATAACCCAAAAAATACCTTTAAAATGATATATTAAACATGGTCTAGTGGTTCATCATTCTTATTTTAGAACAATTTGGCATTTCCCTCGGGTAGGAAAGGGGTAGAAATGGAATTACGAAGGAGGGAGAGTCGATGAAAAGAAAATGACATATTTGAATATTTTCATGTGAACTAAGGATCCTGAGTTCACACAACAGTAGTCCCATTAATAAGCAGTAATTGACATTTAATAGCATCACAATTGAAATTTATCTCAGAAAAACAATGGTCAATATTCAGGCGTACTTTCGAGCTTCACATATTAATTGGTTTTCCTGTTCGGTTCAACAAATTAACGTTCGGTTTCGTTCAAACTGTTATTTAATAGCTTTCGAAAGGAAATCCTCAGTATTCAACGTTCACATTATTTTTTGTCTTGTTATTTATCCCTTTTCTTAAAGTCGTTGAGTTTGCTCCTTTAAATATAATGCAGCGACATTTCTCCGTGATCAATACGTGATAATTAATATACGGTGTATATTAATAATCAGAAAGAATTCCACGCACCCATTTGTTACTTAAACGATCATAATCATAAAATGTTTATTTTCCTTAAAGCAAAGCCGAATCGACGGTTATGACTTTCTTCTGATGTAAATTTGTTTCCTCATTCAGTTTCCTGTAGCTCGTTGTGATGATAAATCTAAAACGTTTGCACTTTTTGTCACCGCCGACTCCACGCCAACTAAAATTATTGGCGTTGAAAGGAGTGAGAAAAGTAAATCGAAGATCCACTGATGCAAGGTTGGCCACGTACCACATCAGAGAAAACTGATTTATTTCTAAGTTACGATAACATGTCACCAAAACTAGCGTGTTACCCACAACTGAAATGATGAAAACCGAGGTGTCGTAAAATAACGAAATCAGTACCACAGAGAAATTGTCGTCGGATGCCATCAGTTATGATGCAAATCACTTTTCTTTAGTTACTTGTCCTAGTCAATCTAATATGAGTGAGTTTCTGTGAAACATCTGCTGTCTCTTTCTAAAAGGCTTTGTTGGTCAAATGTACTGCAGAAACAATAAAATAATATTTTTCTTAAGTTCGCTAGTTTCCTTGAGATGGTTCTTCAAGACTTTATCATTGAAATGCTCTCGTTTTTTATAATCTGCCGCATGATTCCAAAAAAGTTATAATCCAAATTATATAATCACTAATCATGTTAATAGCTTTGTTTAACTATCATGGATAAACTGTGATAAAGATGAAACCTTATTTCCCTTTTCATTTCCTTTTCCGCTCAGCAATTTGATGTTCGATTTTGTCGGAACGTAGTTACTGCGGAGTGTGTGGCTTTTAGGGCCTTAAGAGAAAGCTAGAAGTTCTTGAAGTTTCCTAATGAATTAAGGAAGATCTCGTACTTGCATTTAAAAATAATTAAGCCTGATTGCCTTAATCATATCGATGAGACCATAAACTTCCCCTACATACAGAACTTTCCGGTGCGACACGTACTGCGCTGACTTTTGTCAGTGGCGTCAGAATTCGAGATTTAAAAACTAGAGACTCAGAGAACGTGGGAAAAGATCAGGTGCATTTAAATTGCCATAAATTTTGAAATACTCCATCATTCAAATAGTGCACTTAAACTTGTCAACATTTTGTAATGGACAAATCATCTTTCCGTGGACCTTTTGCAAGCCGAATTTCATAAAATGCAAATGAAAGTTTAATTTCTTGAAATTAATTTCAAAGCTAAATCCATACTTTTTGTTTCAGTGGTTTTATTACACCCGTCCCTTTGCTGTACACTGGTTTATCAATCTTGTGCTCGAGGCAAACCTTCATTTGCAGCTTTGTCTATACTAAATTACCCTCGTGTTTCAGCGCTTCCGTGGAAAATGGCCATCGCCTTTTTTGAGCTGTAAGATATCAGAACGATTCGCGATAACAATTATGATTTACGAACTGCCAGTCTGAAAGGTAGCATTTAGACCCCTTTAAACTCTGAACTGGTCTCGTCGAATTGTACTTGGAAACTTTCTCTTTGCTTGGCTCCTCCAAGACGAATTGTTGATTTGACCCTAACAAGATATTACTAACTCTCCCCCCCCCTCCCCATTAATAAAAACCCCGTCAGTTTTCTTTCAACTCTTTAGTGAAAGCCTATATGTTACATGTCTTTGTACTTAATTTCATTTAATGTTCTAGATTGCACAGTTAATTGCTAACATATAAGCTCCATATACTTTTTCCAGGGGTTTTGCAGATATATGTACAATACACCTTGTCGAAAATGATATTCAATTGCAGACATTTACAATCCACCTTTCCAAACTTACATTTACTTGCAAATATATCTGCAAGATACGTATCCAAAATTGAAGCGGCAATGTAGAAGTATGTACATTTGTATCTCCATATGAATATACATTACGATTTTATCTGAAAGTTGTTATAATACAACAAGATGCGTGAACAGACACATTTGTTACATTGTTGCTGGATCATAAGACCTAAAAGGAAAAAGTGTCGTTGTCAGAGAGAATCACAAGTATGAAAAGTTAAGGGGTCAAAGGAAAGTTTTGCCGCAAAATTTTTTTCTGCTAACCTGCTTCAAAAATTGGTAGATTGTTGAACCTTTATTGTGGATTGGTGGTGGATTGTCTGTCGATAATGAGAAATTTTCCAAGAAGGCGTTTCACACTTATACTATCATTATCCAAAAACTTATTTTCCTAAAAGCAAAGCCGAATCGATAGTAATGGTGTTCTTCCGATGTAACTAATGTCTCCTCAGTTAGTTTTACGAGAATGTGGCAGGTGTTACCCGTACACCTCGTGAGAAGCCTGAGATGATTTTGCAGGGATGTTCTCGGAGTTCAACCCGTTCTGTTAATTACATCGAAGGAATCGTCGAACCTTAGACTTCAAATTTTCTCCGTAATAGCCATATAATAAAGGATCGAGTGCCACATTCAGAAATATCATCAGTTGAGCCGCTCTCCAGACTAGACCTGGGGACACTAAGTTAAAACACATCAGCAGTCTAAGAATCATAAACGGAGACTGACAAGAAAAAAAGGCAAGAGATAGAGCTGCAAGTGTCTTTGCAACTTTCCTATGTCTTTGATTTGTGTTGATGATGTGCGAGTTGCACATTGGAATAACGTTCGCCCGAAGAGAGCGGAATATCTTTCCTTGCGTTGCAATCATATAGACCAATGGAATTATGAAGAAAAGTATTGCGTGTACGGTGTAGTATATTTCCCTGCCAATGCTTCCCCAAGAGGTGTTGGTGCAAATCAGTTTCCCATCCTCATTGGTTTCGACCTTGTTAATACTTGCTGTGGGTGAGGAAATTACCAAGCACATACACCAGATTAAAACGATTTTGATGTATTCCTTGTTGGAAAAGTTGTCGCCTCTAGAATTGAAAGGATCTGTGATAGCTTTGAGTCTTAGGTAAGCTATAACCACAAGGGTTGTGATTGAAGTATTGTAGCTCGTGTCGAAAAGAAATGCGTGAAGTTTGCAAATTACATCACCGCCGACCCAACGCCAACTAAAATTAATGGCGTGGAAAGGAGTGAGAAAAGTGAAAAGGAGATCGGCAGATGCTAAATTTGCCACGTACCACATCGGAGAAAACCGATTTCGGTTCAAGTTCCGATAACATGTCACCAAAACCCATATGTTACCCACAAGTGAGGTGATGAGAATAAAGCCATAAAATATCAAAAATCCGATCACCATTAGAGAGAAATTGTCGTTGGATGCCATCTCTGATAATGTAAATCACTGTTTTCTTATTTGCTTTTCTTGATGAATGCAATTTGCTTGATTATCTGCCTAACCTCTGCTGTCTATTTGAAACTAGTTATGCCCAGTGAAGTATACTGCAAAAATAACAGTGGCATTTTTGTTGAGTTTGCTCATCTTATCGTTGTGTCAGTTTATCCTTGCAAATTACTCACTGTATACTGTTGAATATCAAGGTTAAGGTTAAATATCATGGATTAACTGCAATCAAGAACACAGCTTACCCTCTAGTTTCTCAAATTAATTAATTTTCCTGCTCTCCTCAACAATGGTTTTGTTGGAAATTTAGTTTAAAGCTTCCGAAACGGAATCCCCAGCAGTCAAACATTCACATTATCGATTAGCTTGTTAGTTACCGTCTTGCCCAAGCGCGGGTCATGTGGTGTTCAAGGCTGAGAAGATAACGATAGTTCGTGGTCTCCAAATAATTTAAGGAAACTCTCTACTTATATTGTAGGTGAAACGAACTTTTATGTCTCATTCACATTAATGAGACTATTAACACCACCATCAAGCAGGAAATGCTGCCATTAATCTTAGTTATTTCCCTTTGTAAAATAAATAAACGTTTAAAGCCGTTTAGGAAACAATGTAATTTCAAGGTAGCACAGGAGCGCGTATTCACGTACACTGCTGCAAAAACTGGCTACTAAATTCGCTTGATTGTGTGACTGTAGTTGATGTCGCGAAATGTCTTCTGTTACACTTTCTTCCCGAGTTATTACTGAAAGGTTTTTTGTTCTGATTCTCCCTTGTATACTTTCGCGTTAATTTTTTGCTTTTTTCATTTTTACAATCGTACCATTTGTCATTTTCCTTTTGACAAAGATAGTAAGATATCAATTGGCCAAAAAAGATTACAGAATCTCAAATGACCTTAAACAGAAAGGCTCATATTTGGAGTCAGGTCGTGTATTTTTTGTTTATTTCAAGTTTACAACAGCCAGTTTGTCCCGTTTTAGATAACCTCAATCCCATATATTCTGGACTTTTTCCGCGGTTGTACCTGGCGCTTTTATTTTGCTAACATATTTCACTACTGTTTGGTAATAATCGTTTCCTTTCTTTCTGCGATCTTTTTCGATGATTGATGGTTTTGGTAAAAATCGCACGGTCTTTTATTCTCGTTAACGTTGTAAAAAATGGTATTGGCATATATCCGGCAGTCATCAATACCATAATAGAGAGAACTCAAGCGTATTATTCGCAGGTTCTGTGCAAACCATTAAATGCTTAACAAAAAGTCCTATAGAGTTCGAGTTTGAATCAGAGACTCTTGAGCATTGGAAAGGAGAAGGTGCATGTAAACTGTCATGAATGTGATGTAGTTCCATAATTCATATTGCGTACTTAAACTCGACAACATTTAAACATATTAGACCATTTATTTCTTGTGTTGGACTGTATGATTTATATCAACGATACGATAATTGTGCAGTTAAAATATATATCTTTACTTCAGACAAGTCACTTCTCCATCTTTTTCTGTTTTGTTTGTCTGTGTTTGTTACGTTATCTTTCGCATACAAAATATATTACATCAGTAGTATATTTGGGTTGCAAGCCAAATGCGATGCTTCTCCTTCATTTATTCAATATTAAACAAAAAATAGAGTAAATATTGAAATAGCAGTTAACTTGGCTAAATTAAGAAACACACATTTCTAACAAAATGAAAGTCTTCGCAAATATTTGAGAGGTAGCATGGCAATTCGATCGAAATATCTTGAAGAACTTTTCATTCAATGCCAATTGCCTTTCTTTCCTTTTCCTCTCTTAATGATGTTGTGTCTCGTTAACTTTTTATTCCCACAAGTAGAAGGAATCAAATGGACTTGCAGAGGCTCCTTGCACAAAATTAATCCCTGAAAACGTTGGTGTGTACTTTACGGATTACAAATGCGAAAGTGTGAATTAAATCAGGAAAATTATTTCATATGTTTTTGTTCCTTTGTTCTTGTGTCTGGCTTTAAAGAAACACACTCGCTACGATTCGTGTAGATCATGGAACTCCTTCGCGGCTGCCAAGGGCTCATGCCTTGTGTCTAACATATTAAGTTCTCAAGTATACATTTCATTCTCTTGTATTTTATAGAGAGATATCACTTACCGCTATTTTGGCTTGGGAAAAATATTCCTTTTATCAATATCCCGAACAATTCAAAAGCTGACTTTTCACACCTCTGTGTTTTGTTTGCTAAGGCAGTTTCTATTAAGGCGCCACAGAACTAATCAAAGTACAATGGTGTTATGCCAAGACTGCTTTTGCTTTATCTATTTTCTTTCCCCCGCTTCAAATGCATATTATTTTTATTATTCGTTGTTTTACCAGCTTTTTTTTAAAGTTCTCCATCGACAGCTGCATATTTAGGGTACAATAGGACTATATGAAGGGCGTAAGAATATATCATGGCACACTAAATGTTTTGTTTGAAAACATCGTACAAATTGTTGGAAGCTAGTTTATTACTATCCAAACCAAGATACCGCTTATAAATTATTAACCTTCTAGTTTCCAGAAGAAATTTGACTTTGATGTCACACGAAATGCCTTAAAATATACACAAATGTTCAACAGTATTTTGTTACTGATGTAAAAAGCGTTAATTTTATCCCCTAAAATCAATTTTAGATTAAATAAAATCTGTCAGATACCAATGAAAAGTTGACATCAACTCTTTAGGGAAATTAAATATGTGTTTTGTGCCAATTTTTCTATTTGCATATCTTGGCTGCTAGACACTTAAATATAAATAGAATGATGCACCTGTCATTTTCTTGTTACCGAAAATGGAATGAAAATCAACTTTCATTAGCGTTTTACGCCCAAGTATTTATCGATGCATAAATAATTATTTACAACTTTTCATTAATTACTTCTTTTGAAAGTAAAAGCATTACAAATTCAACTTGTGAAAATTGTCTTCTTTCAGCTACTTCAGCGGTTTTAAAATCTGATCTCAAGAAGATTACATTTCATATCAGAATGATTCCATAGGGCTGTATTTCCTGACCAAATCTATATCAAATTGTTACGGGTTTTTATAAAATAATACATCTATTGTAACAAAGAGAAACGAGTAGTTCTTCATTTTGGGCTTAATGATTAATGGATAAAACTGCATAACAATTTTGAAGGGCGTTTGCAGGGGGTTGCTTAGAACGCGGCGTTTTTAAGTAATAACTTCGCTAAAGTTTAATGTGTTGTAATCGGTCGTCACATATGAAAAGCGAAACAGTCTGTGGATAAATTATCGTGGACAATTACGAAGGAAGATGCTTGAATTAAGGTCAAATTAAAGATTGGAATATAAAGAAGCCAACGTGCCTCGCGCTCGATACGAAATCCGTTCAGAATGGAGATCTGACGCGAGAAATTACATCTTGAGGATAAAAGCGTTAAGGCAATATGAAAGCTCAACCATTCAGAAATCTTTCTAGTAAATACTTATTTTGCCCTCGTAAAGTAGCACGAGTGGCAATACCGTCTAAGTTTATTTGTAGTCCTGTATAAAATTCAGTTCAAATATAATACTATTTTTTGGGCTAATTGGGCCGTTCTGAAAAGGAGTCGTTTGGCCCCTGTGAGATGGGCAGAAATAGCCAAAACTTCGACATAAGGGGGCTGTTAAGGAGAAATGAGGGGTAGTTTTGGGTTTTAAAGAGGTCGAAATTATTGTACTGTAAAGGCTTAATCGGCATCACTCTTGATAGGAGCTGTTTTGGACGTAAATTATATAGAATTGCCCTATGAAAGGGGCTTAGCCTGCTTTGCAGGCGTCTTATTAGTGTGAGCCGGCTAACGTTACAAGCTCGCGATCGTTTAATCGACCGGCCTATTTGAATTGGAGTTAGAGTGGACTGTGGGGGAAGGGGGCGGGGAAAGGGCGAGAAGACACCTACCCGAAGAGGCTGTTGAAAAGCAAAACACCCCCCGAGTATTTGCGCGTCACTGCATTTCCGGAAATGAGTAGGCAACCAATCAAAATGATTTAAATTAAAATTCGGAAGCATTGTCATCCGACAAAAACAAATACACGTAGAGCCGATGAGTGAAACGGTGAAACATTTTTTTTTTTATTTTCAGGCAGAAAAGAATTGGCTTCGACAGTACCTCCTCCGCGGTCACAAATATGAGCTGATATTTGCTGCACTCCATATTTTCCAAACGAAAATCTTTGAGTATAGCTGCCGTTAATCTATTTGACAGCCCGACCCTCCTTAGAAAATAGGCATCGTCCTTTTAAAGCTGTAAGATATCAAAATTATTCGCGATAGCAATTATGAAATACGAACTATTTACCATACTTTTTCCAGGGCTTTTGCAGATATACGTACAATACACCTTTTTGGAAAATGACACTCAATTGCAGACATATATACAATCCACCTTTCTAAACTGACATTCACTTGCTAATATACATCTCCAAAAGTGAAGCGGCAATGTACAAGTGTGTGAATATTTGTACCTTTATATGAATATACATTACGATTTTATCCGAAAGTCATTATAATACAAAAGAATGCTTCCAAACACATTTGTTGCATTGTTGTTACAATGCAACATGAGAACTAAAAGGAATAAGTGTCACTGTCTGAGAGAATCACAACTATAAAAAGTTCACGGGTCAAAGCAAAGTTTTCCCTCGCCATATTTTCTGTTCACCTGCTTTAACTTGAAATTGGTAGATTGTTAAACCTATATTGTAAATTGGTGGTGGATTGTTGCTCTAAGATTTCAATTAAAGGGATCTCAATGACTTAATCGTTAAGTTGATCCCTAATTTTTGCCGCACCATTCTGTTGGTAATGAGAAATTTTCTAAGGAGGTGTTTCACACATATACAATCATTATTCAAAAAAATATTTTCCTGAAAGCAAAGCGGAATCGATGGTAATGGTTTTTCTTCTGATGTAACTTTTGTCTCCTCGTTAAGTTTTACGTCAGTCAGAGCGATGATGAAGGGCTAACGCTCGAAACGTCAGCTTTGAAACTCTTTACTGTGGCCAATTTAAATTATTAATTCAGTTGATAAAAACAAAATTACCTCACCTAGTAGTTTTTTAAAGAAACTGTGTTCCTGCGTCGGTGGGGGGTATAACAAGATAATTTGGCTTTATCAACTCAGTTGATAAAACCAAAATTGACTTGAATGTTTAGGTGGGGCCATGTAAACCACGGAATTTGTTCTCTTTTACCCTCATAAACTATTTGTGCAGTTGAATGATAAATACTCCTATCTCGTCTATCGGTCAATGAGAGAGCACGTTGTGGTTCCAACTGACATATAAGAAGCCATGAAAATATAGATTTCATGAAAGTGTGTGACACGCATTCTTCTTTGAGAAAAGCTATGAAAAAAGAGCTATCATAGCCTTTCTTGACAGTGTGGTTATGCGGGGTCTCACGAGCATCGCTTGCGGAAATGCACCAAAGCATGCACCCAAACATAGGTTGACTCTAGATATATCTTATATTTTAACACTAGATATCAAAATTATGTCTACGTCATCAGTGTTGACGAAATCTTCATTTTGGTGGTGTTACACCACCTTAATCCTTTCTTTACATACGAGGTGCCAAATCTGAATACAACAGATATGCATGACGTAAAAGAATAATCGCTATTCGTTCATCCAACATAATTATGAGCGATTTCCGAACCTTGTGAAATTGCTTGTGTATATAGAGATTACTTCATGGAAAATGCGCGCGTACGATTTTTATTCACGAGTTGTGTAGTATCAGAAAACGAACGAGTAAGCGCAGCGAACGAGTGAGTTTTCTGATACGTATCAACGAGTGAATGAAAATCGTACAAAGCATTTTCCATGCTGTAATGTGTTTATTTCATAGGTGCTGAGATTTTTCGTGTTGTCTTTGGTAGACAAATAGCACGAATGGGGCGATGAAAAGCGTAAAAAGTAGTTTAAAAATTTCTCAACAACAAGTTAATAAAAGTGCATAAAGTTCATAACACTTAAGCTTACCTGTGTTCATCAGATATCAATCAAGTTCAATGTCTATTAATATTATAATAAAGGAAGCCATGCCAACAAACTACTTAGTGTCATGTAAAGAGTGCGTACGGAGTACACACTCTTACTCTCACTCTTACTCGCACTTTAGTGCGTACGGAGATAATAAATTCGCTAATGAATTCATTCAACTCAGCCGCTGGAATATCTTCAATTTTCCTGTCTTCGTCCTTCGTTTTCAAAAATCTTTCAAGCAATCTTACATTTCTTTCAGTTTTTTGAGCGGTATTTTTTGTTTTCGTGTTCTAAAATGAATTCTTCAACTGAGTAAACAGAAGCGAACCTTCCCTCGGCCATTTTTCAAAGCGCGCGGGTTTTGTGCAACGGCTCTCGCATGACGTTCTCTTCAGAACGTTCATTCATCATTAGTGAAATTTCGTCGTTCGCGTTGCTGATTGGACGAACGATAATTTTTCACGGTGAAATTTTGTCGTTCGTACTCCTGATTGGCTACATTTAGAATCTGTACGAATTTTATTCACTACGATTTTTGTGGGTAAATCTCAGTACCTATGAAATAAAAGGTTATTCAAAAGCCGTGAATTTTATAGCAAGCCCTCGGCAAGTTCTAATCTCTAATTTAGGGCAGCTTTATAGAATAGAATAGAATAGTTGAAGCGCTGTTTTTAATGTTAATCGCTGTGTTTATCAAAACTGTAGCATCTGATTATGCTATGTATTCGTTTACAAAACATCAGGTTAAAAATGATAAATAAGAAAACTGCCAAGCTGACCAAGTGAAATGTAATGTGTAACTATCATTACTAACCTTTTTCTTTTCTTTAAAAAAACTTTAAAATGATGTTAAACAGAACTTGATAGAAAAGGTTGTTTGCGAGGTTTTTTTAGCTTTCACACAACCCACCAATTTGATCGAAACTGGTGATATATGATTTATATCAACGTTTGATCTACATCTACGTAATGACATATCAGTATGATTTTTATTAACGTTACAATAAGTGTTCAGTTAAAATGCACAAATATTCATCAATAGCTTAACGACAAGATCCTGATCGATTCAACGCCATAAACGTTTCACAAAATATTTGTTGACGATCTTGGAAGACCGTTGTGACTTGTGGTAGTGGCATATTTCAATGCACTTATGAATTTTCATAAAAATTTGCGAGCCTCTCACAGACTTCAAGTTCACTTTGGATCAAACAGACCCTTGAACAATACTGCCGATTGGATTTTATTTCGGACTCTAAGTAGTTATAGCTTATAAGTCTTGTCTTAACCTAATGGTTTTGCCATTTAACCTAGCTTTGAATAGAACATTATCAAGTGATCAGAGGAATTACTATATTTCTAATTACCTTGATTTTAATCCTAATTCTCCATCAGCGCAATCTTTCCCCAATCACTGTCAGTTTTGGATGTTTTTTGACGCTTATCTGATTTTGTCGACCTCTTGGCGATAAGGAAACTACATTATCATGTATTGATTAAATAGATTGGTTATTCAACATGCCCCAGGTTAGATAAGATTCATTGGTTAACTCTCTGATCCTTGCTCTAAAGTAACTTTATTTAAGGTCACACAACAAAAATCTTTTTTCATAATATCCATAGTATAACGCATGCCTTTCCAATTTTTTTCCTTTTCACAGTGTGAGAAGGCGTTTTGTCTTTAACTAGAGACATAACTCTCCTTCCACTTGTAAATCAATAAATTCGATGGTACAACTTCGTAAGGGTATATATCAATTACTGATATTCACTTGAAACCTGTGATTTAATGAAATTACCATAACTTTTGTGACTTTCGCTAACTTTTGAATAAATTTGGTTTTTACCATCTTATTTGTCTTCAATTACAGTACAATATCATGATTTTCGTGGGAGAAAAACACAGTTTTTTTTTGTTTTTTTTTTTTACAAACCGCTGAGGTACCTTTTCTTAACACAAAATTTACATATATACATTGTAGACAAGTCACTCTTCCGGCTGAACTTGATCCATCTTATTCTGTTTTGTTTATCTGTGTTAAGTAATTAGGTATGGACAACCCTAAAAATGAAGGTTTACTTCGAACAAAATGAAAGTTTTCGCAAGCATGGCAATTCGATCGAAATATATCAAAGGACTTTTCATTCAACGCCAGTTGATTTTCTCTCCTTTTCCTCTGTTATTGATGGTGTGTCTCGTTAACTGTTTATTCCCGCAAGTAGAAGGAATGAAGTGGACTTCCAGAAGTTTCTTCAGTAGAAAATTAATCTCTGAAAATGTTGGTGTGTACTTTACGTATTACAAATGCAACAGAGGGAATTAAATCTTCATACTATTCGGAAAATTCTTTCTTGTTTCTTTGTTCTTATCTTCTTGTGTCTGGCTTTAAAGAAACATACTCGCTACGATTCGTGTAGATCATGGAACACTCCTTCGTGGCTGCCACAGGCTCATGCCTTGTGTCCAACAGATTAAGTTCTTATGTATACCTTTCACTCTATTGTATTTTGATAGAGAGATGTCACTGTGTTATCCCTGTTCTTGCAGAGAACTCTTCGCAGTAAAGACTTTAAGTGTCCGTCGATAAAACCGTACAACAAAGGATCCAATCCGGTATTAAGAAAGATTAAAAGTTGAGATGCCCTCCAAATGAGTCCTTTTGGTGTTAAACGAAAGTAGATTAGCGTCCGATTGACCATAAAAGGGGACCAACAGATTACAAATGCTATAGTTAGTGCAGCAAGTGTCTTTGATGCCTTTTTGTGTCGTCTCTGTGCTAGCAAAGTGAACAATTTGCTCGTTGGTGTAACGCTTGTGCGAAGAGCGAGATGAATTCGGATTTGGGTAAAAATCATGTAAAACAACGGGACCGAAAAGAGTAGTGCTGTATGTAAACTGTAGTAAATCTGCAGGACAGTGACTCCATCTCTCGTAGTTATACAAGCAACGTTGCCGTCCACCGTTTTTACGCCGTAGATTTGCAGCAGAGGAGTGCAGACCAGTAAGCTTAATCCCCAAATTATTGCTGGTTTAAGGTATTCCCTGTTGAACCAGCCTCTTGCTCTGGTACTAAATGGGTCTGTGATAGCTTTTAATCTTTGGTAACTAATAGTTATAAGTGTCATGATGGAAGTCGTATAGCTCGCCTCCACAAAGAATCCTTGAAGCTTACAAGTGTTGTTTCCACCTACCCAGCGCCACAAATATCCGATCATGTTAAATACGGAAAGATAAGTAAACAGGAGATCCGCCGTCGCTAAATTCACCAATAACCACATAAACGGGGAATGCCTTCTTTTCAAAGTCTTGTAGCAAGTTAGCAAAACCCATGTGTTACCAACCGTTGATAAAATGAAAACTGAGATGTAAATAGCGATAAACAATACCCAAGCAGGCGCAGCGATATTGTCACTTACCGCCATTTTGGCTTGCGGGTTAAATATTTCTACCTTTTTTTTGAAGTAATCCTTTTTATCGATATCCCAAACAATTTAAAGCTGACTTTTCACACCTCTCTGTCCTCGTTTACCAAGGGAGTTTATAAGAGTCCACAGAATTAATCAAAGTACAACAGTGTTATGGCAAGACTGCGGTTTGGTTTTTCTTTTTTCTTTCCCCCGCTTCAAATGCATTTATTTTTACTATTCGTTGTTTACCAGCTTTTTTTTAAGTTCTCCATCGACAGCTGCATACTTATGGTACAATAGGGCTATTTTTTAATTATTTTTACTATTCGTTGTTTACCAGCTTTTTTTTAAGTTCTCCATCGACAGCTGCATACTTATGGTACAATAGGACTAAATGAAGAGCGTAAGAATATATCATAGCATAGTAAATGTTATGTTTGAAAGCACTGCACAAAGTGTTGGATGCCAGTTTATTACTATCCCAACCCAAGATACCGCTTATAAATTATCAACGTTCTAGTTTCCAGAAAAAAATTGATTTTGATGTCATTCAAAATGCCTTAAGAAATACACAAATGTTCAACAGTATTTGTGTTACTGATGTAAAAAGCGTTTCTTTAATCCCCAAAAGCTAATTTAAGATTAAAATAAAATATATCAGATACCACTTAAAAGTTGACATCAACTCTTTAAGAAAACTAAAAATATGTTATGTGCCAATTTTTCTATTTACATATCTTGGCTGCTTGATGCTAAAATTTAAATAGAATGATTCACCTGTCATTTTTGTTGTTGTTGAAAAAGGAATTAAATCAACTTTCATTAATGTTTTACGCCCGAGAATTCATCAATGCATAAATAAATGGTATAACTTTTCTTTAATTTCTTTGTATCGGTAATCACATGACTTCGAGTGCAATTTGGAATGAATAAGCGACAAATAATTTTTTCAAAGATTGACAAAATTGCACAAGTCCGAAGGGCTCGTGCAATTCGTGTCTTATTTATTCCAGACTGCACGAGAAAAAATCATGTGATTACGTATTAATAATAAACATGAAAAAAATACGATAGAGCTTACCATAATTACGCAGAGGAAAGCGCACGCATCAAATGCAATAATAATTTATTCAAACCTGTGCAGTCGGTCACAACAATCGCGTACGATTAAAACAATGATATTTTCACATCTGTAAGCGCAAAAAAGTTTAAAGTCCGACTAAACAGCTCAAGGAATTGTTCAGTCTGTGTCCGAATCACTTTGGACGGAATGGAATCATCGTTTGCGAGGTTTAACCACGTTTGTTTTTAATTTCGGCGTAGAATCGTTCGAGCAAAGTGTTAAGCTGGATCGGCTCGTAATTTTGATTTCCTCGGCAATCCCTTCTCTAAACAGCACTTTTTCCAAACCGACAACCAAAAAACAGTGTTTTTTACAGTGGTTTCATTCTTAGAGCTGTGAACGTAGGCCCATGCAGTTGAGTTCTAACTGTTCCTCTTTTGATAACAATTTTGAAGGGCGTTTGCAATTGCAGTGAGTGCTTTATAACGCAGCGTTTTTTAGTAATAATTCCGCTTAAGTTTAATTAATGTGTTGTAACCCGTCGTCACATGCAAAAAGCGAAACAGTCTGTGGAGCAATTATCGTGGAAAATTACGAAGGAAGATGCTTGAATAATGGTAAATGAAGGATTGGAATATAAAGGAGCCAATGTGCCTCTCCGTCGGTACAATTTTATTACAATTAAAAGAGCAGCATAACTATTGTGATCGACAAACACTTAAAAATGGCGTGACTTCATTTTCTTTACCCGCAAGAAAGGACCACATACAACGTCAGTTCTGTCATATTTAGCTTCCCACGTTGAGTAGTTAGACTCTAAAGTTAGTTTTGCTTCGCTCTCGATATGAAATCCGTTCAGAATGGTCATCTGACACGAGAAATTACATCTTGAGAGTAAAAGCGTTAGGGCAATACGAAAGTAGGCTTGTGAAAGCTCCACCATTCTGAAATCTTCCAAGTAAATACTTATTGTGCCCTCGTAAAGTAGCACGAGTGGCAATACCGTCTAAGTTTGTGTGTAGTTCTGTTTATGGTTCAGTTCAAATACAGTACTACTTTTGCTTGATGCTTGCAGACACATTTGTTGCATTGTTGCTGGATCATAAGAACTGAAAGGACAGAATGTCATCGTCAGAGAGAATCACAAGTGTGAAAAGCTAACGGGTGTAAAGCAAAGTTTGGCCTCACCATATTTTCTGTTCATATGCTTCAAAAATTGGTAGAACCTATATTATTGGATTGATGATGGATTGTTGCTCTAAACTTTCAATAAAAGGGATCCTAATGACTTAATCGTTAAGTTGAACCCTAATTTTTGCTGCACCATTCTGTCGATAATAAGAAATTTTCCAAGAAGGCGTTTCACACATAAACGATCATTATCCAAAAACATATTTTCCGTAAAGCAAAGCCGAATCGATGGTAATGGTTTTCTTCCGATGTAACTTTTGTCTCCTCGTTCAGTTTTACGAGAAAATGGCTGGTGTTACCCGTGTACCTCGTGAGAAGCCTGAGATGTTTTTACAAGGATAGAATCGGAGTTCAACCCGTTCTGTTAATTGCATCGAAGTAATAGTCGACTTCAAATTTTCTCCATAATAGCCGTATTATAAAGTTGAGCCGCTCTCCAGACTAGGCTGGGGAACACTAAGTTAAAACACATCAGCGGTCTAAGAATCATAAACGGAGACTGGCACGAAAAAAAGGCAAGAGATAGAGCTGCAAGTGTCTTTGCAACTTTCTCATGTCTTTGATTTGAGTTAATGATGTGCGAGTTGCATATTGGAATAACGTTCGCTCGAAATATATCTTTCGTTGCGTTACAATGTGCATCAATTATGAAAAAAAAGTATTGCGTGTACGGTGTAGTATATTTCCCTGCCAGTGCTTCCCCAAGAGGTGTTAGCGCAAATCAGTTTTCCATCCACATTGGTTTCGACCTTGATAATATTTGCTGTGGGTGAGGAAATTACCAAGCACATACACGAGGTTAAAACAAGTTTCACGTATTCCCTGTTAGAAAAGTTGTCGCTTCTAGAATTAAAAATATCTGTGATAGCTTTGAGTCTTAGGTAAGCTATAACCACAAGGGTTGTGATTGAAGTATTGTAGCTTGTGTCGACGAGAAATGCGTGAAGTTTGCAAATTACGTCACCGCCGACCCAACGCCAACTAAAATTAATGGCGTGGAAAGGAGTGAGAAAAGTGAAAAGGAGATCCGCAGATGCTAAATTTGCCACGTACCACATCGGAGAAAACCGATTTCGGTCCAAGTTCCGATAACATGGTATCAATATATGTTGTTTGCCGGCTGGGAGGTCCGTATAGTGAAAAACTGTATCTAGGTCTTAAAAATGCTGCCCGAGGCCGTAGGCAAGGCCTCTGTAATAGTTTTTCGCTGAACAGACCGACCCTTAGCCGGAAAATAACATAGTTTTTTTTTTTATCTCAATGAAATTCTTTCCGAGATAACCCGAATGATTTAGGGTTGTAAATACGGCAAGATCTTCCATAAACTGAACCATTTTTGAGCGAGTAAATGGTAGTTAAAATAGAGGTGATGCAAATTAACGAGAGATGCTTCGCCGAAACATTTTCATTAGCGTAACGATAAAGGTGATTTAAACGGTTTCCAAACAAACTTTGAAACATTATTTTTACAAGTATCTGTCGCAATCTGACTCCTGTCAGTTAGAGAGCAAGTAAGAAAAAAAGAAAGCGCATGTACACTTTTGGAAAACAACGAAACTAGTTTGGCAAGGACCGTCACGACAATGTTTTTTCGAAAAACAGTCCATGATCTTACGGAAAGTATTATTTACTCTCATCGACCATAAATTCATGTACGAAGATTCCTTTGTTCATTAAGTAAACGGCGAGGAAAGTAATTGTAAGTAAATTCAATTTTTTTTATTTTGAAGTTGTGAGAATTTGCTCTTTTCAGTGTGTGCTGCAATGGCGTGTGTAAATCTGGTTTTTCCTCCACAAAAACTAAGTTCGAATGATGCACTCCAACAAGTCACAAGGGGATTTAATGCGGCCTTTTCTCATTGAATTCCTTCAGTTTCTGTTGTACAATTTATGGTAAAGATGTCCAAATTGAACGGACTTGGAAAGACCCACCGAGAGCGTATATTTGTTGTAGAACTGAAATTTAAACTTCGCTCGCCTTTTCACTACGAAAAATTGTTTGATAAAATTCAGATATTAAATGAATGAAAGTTCCATGATTTAGTTCAACTGTAACCAAGTACCTCAAGTTTTAACTTTCTTGGTACTTTTTGTGAACGATTAAAATTAATTGCGGACGGTTTTTAGGCCGCTTGTCAATCAACGTAATGACACTATTGCTTCTACAAATTCATTCTGAAACCAATATTTTTCTGTCAACCATAGTGATTAGAGAGAGAGAAAAGGGAGGGTTAATAAGTTATTTATCGGCCTGAGGTAGTGATCGATATATTTGCTTAAAAATACTGCACGGCCGGAAAAACGAGATATATTTATTTAAAATGGCAACGAAAGTAAGGATGTATTCGGCGACTCACGAAAACGTTCTGTTGCCCGTAGGCAGAGATAGGAGAATACGGACCGCGTAAACAGATTGCAGGATTCGTTAGTGTGCCCTATGAAAAAAAAACCCATATGTTACCCACAAGTGAGATGATGAGAATAAAGCCGTAAATTATCAAAAATCCGATCACCAGTCTTAATTCCTTTTCTTGATCAATCTAATTTGCTTGATTTTCTGTCTAACCTCTGCTGTCTATTTCAAATTGGGTGTGGCCGGTGAAGTATACTGCAGAAATAACAAAGTGGCATTTTTCTTGAGTTTGCTAATCTGATCGCTGTGTCAATTTATCCTTGCAAATTACTCTGGTTATATATGGTTAAATATCATGGTTATGGTTAAATTTCATGGATAAGCGGCGATCAAGATTGAAGCTTAAGCTCATGTTTGTCAAATTAATTAATTTTTCTACTCTGTTCAACAAGCTAACGTAACGTTTTTTGGGAAATAAGCCGTGTTAGTTCAGAGCTTCCGAAAGGAAATCCCCAGCAGTCAAACATTCACATTATAATCAATATTGAAGTTTCGAGCGTTAGCCCTTCATCATCGCTCTGACTGAGGGCTAACGCTCGAAACGTCAGCTTTAAAACTCCTTACGGTGGCCAATTTACATTATCAACTCAGTTGATAAAACCGAAATTACCTTGATTGTGTAGATGAGGCCATGCAAACCACGGAAATTTTTTTCTATTACTCTCATAAACTATTTCAGAAAGATTCGCGCGAACCTTACAAGCTATAACCCTGATAGCAGGATAATATATATATTATTAGACGTTTTGGTTTGAAGTATCACTCAGTATTTTGCCGTATTTTGACGAACCCGTAGAGTGAGTCAAAATACTTAAGGTTATTTATTATCCAAATGCTTCTTTTTCTGCTAATTCTCTCTACTTAAGGCGAGAAAAACAAAGTGATTAGAGGAACGTAGTGCACGCAGCCGACTGGTTAAACACGGTTTTTTTACAGTACAAGATAACTAACCAACTATCCAAATAACCGTACAATATCGTAAGATATCTGTATTTGCTTGTTATTATACTCTACTTTGTGCAGTTGAATAATAAATACTCCTATCACGCCTATCGGTCAATGAGAGAGCGCGTTGTGGTTCCAACTGACGATATAAGAAGCCTTGAAAAGATAGATTTCATAAAAGTGTCATTTTAGCTTGAAAGAGCTGAGTAATTATGCGGAGTATCGCAACCATCGCTTGCGGAATCCCCCGCTGCATGCATGCAGTCGAACACAGGCTGACTCTAGATATAATTTCGTATTTTAACATGTCCTTCACAAGATGTCAAAATTATACGTCATCAGTGTCGACAGAAACTTTATTTTGGTGATGTTACACCATGTCAAATTAAGTTTTCACATGTTGTAATTATTCTTTTTTTTTTTTCCCAGCAAAACTAGGCATACTTCGAATTTACGAAATTCATAATGTAACAAAGTGCTTAACAGTGAAAATCGTCACACAAATAATAAACACAACCCTAATTAACTCCTTAAGGGAAAAAAAAATTCCATAGACTTTTATTTAATTTAGTGGCGTTCTGCTCGTTCTTAAAAATAACTCTTTACTTCAAACTAACGAACGAGAAATCTGGCAGCAAAGCATGGTTCATGATTTCCTGGATTATGACCATTTTATCCCTATGATCTTTAAGAGCGACTTGCATCCGATGTCTCATTCCAATATCACCTTCGAATCAAGCTTCAAGGTCTTGGGAGTAAAGGAAATGATCACCAATAAAAGAAGCTCATGATTGTTGAACAAATTCTCCTCGTCAGCACCCCAGGAGATGAATGGAGAACAGTTTGGAGAATATGCACACTGATGTTAGTGAGTAAGGGATTAAACAGCCAACTAAGTTATTCGGTTCATTTTACTCCATAAAAGAAAGTTCAATGGCTTGTGAATCCGTTACTTGCAAGCTTTCTTGTCTGTCGCGGAGAGGGTCCACACGAGGAAACGGGGCCCTTCCTGTTTTCTTGAATAAACTTCGAGCATACTGCCTCATAGCTTCCCCGTAGACTCCGTATAATATTGGATCTAAGACCGTATTTAAAAAAATCAATAATTGAGACACTCGCCATACATAACCGCCATTAGTGAGATGGAAGTACATCATCGTGCGTGTGACCATGAAAGGTGACCAACATATTACAAACGCTATTGTAAGTGCTGCCAAGACCCTGGCCACTTTGTAATGCCGCTTATAGTGTACAGAAGCTGTGGTATTTGACATATTTGAAGCAACGCTTGAGCGTAAGGATAGAAAAATTCTCTTCTGAACAACTATCATGTAGACAAGAGGTACAAAGAAGAAACAAAATGCGTGAATAGTATAGTAGATCTGTCGCGCTAAATCCCCGAACATGATATTCGTGCAGGAAACGGTTCCTGTGTCATCTGTTTGGGTTTGATATGCATAAAGCAAAGGCGAATTGACGGCTACGCTAACTGACCAAACGGCGCTTAACTTTCGTAGCGTGTCTTTCCTTGTGATGAGTCTGACACTTAAAGGGTTTACCACAGCCTTCAGACGCTCAAAACTGATAAGAACAAGAGTCATTATGGAGGTGGAGTAACATACTTCAATGAAAAAGCTTTGTAGTTTACAGGTTATCTCGCCTCCTAACCAGGTCCACAAGAATACTATCGAGTCAAAAATGGATAGCGCCGTAAATGCTACGTCTGCAATTGCCAAGTTGGCGATACAACACGTCAAAGAAGACTCTCGTTGTCGTTTTAGTTTGTAACAGAGCCAAAGAACAAATGAGTTCCCCACGATAGACAACATGAAGATTAGGAAATAAACACATGTGAATGTGGCAATTAGTGCTATGGGAAATCCGTCGCTCGTTGCCATGTGTGGTATTCAGGACCTCTTCAAATGTTGTGTTAAATCGTTTCTTGCCTTGCTCAGAGTCAATGTGTGTTTCTGTGATTGCCAACGACCGTTCTGAATCTTCTCTTATTACAACCAAACCTGTTTGCATTACAAGCTGTCAACTTATTAAAATTCGCTCTGTCTCTTTGTTCCTAAAAAAAAAAAAAAAGAGGAAAATAGACTTGGATTTTAAATTCAAATAGGATAAGGAATTATACAGAAAAACAGTATGTGCTTGCCTTAAGTGTGGCAGAAATAATCCGCGTCTGGAAAAGGAATTTTATTTTACCACCATGAAATTACAATCAATGCAATCGATACCTAAAAGTCTGTCATGTATCTATCCGATGTATTCGTATTTCTACGGTAAGGCAGCTGATACAACAAGGAGTATAGAAAGTTTTTGTGTTTTTCTGACATGTAAATTGGATGTCATCAATTAATTTCGAGGGAAATCTTCCCAGCCCTATCACTTAAAACGATCAGAGCCTTACGATAAGCATTCTTAATCCTTTCTTTACATACGAGGTGCCAAATCTGAATACAATAGATATGCTTAATGTAGTAAAACCGCAAATAATAGTGTTGTATGCAAACTGAAGTAAATCTGCGGGACAATGAACCCATCTCTCGTAGTTATACAAGCAACGTTGCCGTCCACCGTTTTTACGTCGTAGTTTTGCCGCAAAGGAGTGCAGACCAGTAAGCTTGATCCCAAAATTATTACTGGTTTAAGGTATTCCCTGTTGAACCAGCCTCTTGCTCTGGTACTAAATGAATCTGTGGTAGCTTTTAATCTTTGGTAATTAATAGTTACAAGTGTCATGATGGAAGTCGTATAGCTCTTCTCGACAAAGAATTCTTGAAGCTTACAAATGTTGTTTCCACATACCCAGCGCCACAAATATCCGAAATAGGAGATGTTTTGTCGCTAAATTCACCAATAACCAAGGAAAAGGGGAATGCCTTCTTCTAAAAGTCTTGTAGCAAGTTAACAAAACCCATGGGTTACCAACCGTTGACAAAATGAAAACTGAGATGTAAATTATGATAAATAATACCGAAGCAGGCGCGGCGATATTGTCACTTACCATCATTTTTACCACTTTTTTTTAAGTTCTCCATCACAGTTGCATATTTAGGGTACAATAGGACTATATGAAGAGCGTAAGAATATATCATAGCATACTAAATGTTAGAGAAAGATGTTTTCGTCTTGTCACGAGCGTGGGACAAAGAAATCGAACCGAAAGATCGAAATAAGTGTTATTTTGAAAACACCATACAAATTGTAATAGTAGAGATGGTAGGTTTTGTTGGAAGCCAGTTTAATACTATGCAAACCCAAACACCGCTAATAAATTATTAACCTTCTAGTTTCCAGAAGAAATTTTGCTTTTTATGTCATTCCAAATGCCTCGAGAAATACACAAAAGTTCAACAGCATTTTTCTGACTAATGTAAAAAGCGTTACTTTGATCCACAAAAGTTCATTTTAGATTAAAATAAAATCTGTTAAATACCATTGAAAAGTTGACATCAACTCTTTAAGAAAAAATTACAACTGTGTTTTATGCCAGTTTTTATATTTACATATCTTGGCTGCTAGATAGAGTGGTGCACCTGTCATTTTCTTGTTACTGAAAAAGGAATGAAATCAACTTTCATTAACATTTAACACCCGAATATTCATCCATGCATAAATAAATATTTGTAACTTTTCTTTACTTACTATTTTTGAAAGTAAAAGCATTACAAACTTGGGTCAATTCGAGCTCCAGCAAGGGCTACCACTTGAGGGACATTATCTTTAGCGGACTCTAGGCTTGCTTCAGGCACGCCGACGCGGCTTATAGCGAATCCAAGGAGGCACAAAGCGGAGAGTCAAAATTCGTGGCCGACCGCCAGTGTAAATTTTGAGAAAATTTCGTCACACAAAAAGCAAACACAACCCTAAATAACTCCCTAAGGGAGAAAAATTCCAATTACTTTTCTTTCATTTAGTTCCGTTTGCTCGTTCCTAAAAATAACTCTTTACTTCTAACTAACGAACGAGAAATCTGGCAGCAAAGCATGGTTCATGATTTCCTGGATTATGACCATTTTAGCCCTATGATCTTGAAGAGTGACTAGCATCCGATGTCTTATTCAATATCACCTTCGAATCAAACTTTAAGGTCTCAGGAATAAAGTAAATGATCTCCGACTAAACAAGCTCGTGATTGTTGAACAAATTCTCCTCGTCAGCACCTCAGGAGATGAATAGAGAACAGTTTGGAGAATATGCATGCTGATGTTAGTGGGTAAGCGGTTAAAAAGCCGACACCTCATTAAATTATTCCTGTTCAGTGGCTTGTGAATCCGTTACTTGCATTGTTTCTTGTCTGTTGCGGAGAGGGTCCACACGAGGAAACGGAGTCCATCCTCTTTTTTTGAATAAACTTCGAGCATACTGCCTTATAGCTCCTCCTTAGACTCCCTATAATAATGGATCTAAGACCGTATTTAACAGAATCAAGAACTGAGACGCTCGTCATACCTAACGGCCATTAGTGAGATGGAAGTACATCATCGTGCGTGCGACCATGAAAGGTGACCAACATATAAGAAACGCTTTTGTAAGAGCTGCCAAGACCTTAGCCACTTTGAAATGCCGCTTATACCGTACGGAAGCTATGATGTTTGATGTATTTGATGCAAATCTTGAGCGTAAGGAAAGAAAAATTCTCTTTTGAACAACTATCATGTAGACAAGAGGTACAAGGAAAAAACAAAATGCGTGAATAGTGTGATAAATCTGTCGCGCTAAATTCCCGAACGTGATGTTCGTGCAGGAAACGGTTCTTGTGTCATCTGTTTGGGTTTGATAAGCATAAAGCAAAGGCGAAGCGACGACTACGCTAACTGACCAAACGGCTATAAACTTTCGTAGCATGTCTTCCCTCGCGACGAGTCTGACACTTGAAGGGTCTACCATAGCCTTCAGACGCTCAAAACTAATAAGACCAAGAGCCATTAGGGAGGTGGAACAACATGCTTCAATGGAATAGCTTTGTAATTTACAGGGTATTTCGCCGCCGACCCAGGTCCATAAGAACGCGATCAAGTCAAAAATATATTGCCGTAAATGCTACGTCTGCAATTGCTACGTTGGCGATGCAACACGTCAAAGGAGACTCTCGTTGTCGTTTTAGTTTGTAACACAGCCAAAGAACAAATGAGTACCCCACGATGGACGACAGGAAGATTAGGAAATAAACACATGTGAATGTGGCAATTATTGCCACGGGAAATCCTTCGCTTGTTGCTGTGTGTATAGTATTTAAGACCTCTTCAAATGTTGTGTTCAAAAAGCGTTTCTTACCTAGCCCACTGTCAGTGTGTGTTTCTATGATTGCCAGCGGTCGTTCTGAATCTTCTCCTATTTCAACCAAACCCGTTTGTATTACAATCTGTAAGCTTATAAAAATTCGCTTAGTCTTTTTGTTTTTGAGAAAAAAAAAAACAAGAAAAGCTAAATAGACTTGAACTTAAGATTCAAAGAGGACAAGGAATTATACAGAAAAACATCATGTGCTGGCCTTAGTTGTGGAAGAGCTATTCTGCAGTGTCTGGAAAAGGAAAATTTTTCTTTAACTACTAAGAAAATATCATCGATGCAATGAATACCTACAAGTCTGTCATGTTTATATCCGATGTATCCGTATTTCTTACCACCACAATCAGAGTTTTTGTCTCCTTACCAGCCTTTCAGGTATGAAAAGGTGGCTAAGAACAGCTAAGGCAACTGTTACAACAGGATAATTTGGAAAGTTTTATGTGTTTTGCTGACATGTAAATTGGATATCATCAATTAATTTCGAGGGAAATCTCCCCAGCCCTATGTCTTAAACCGATCAGAGCCTGACGACAAGCATTCTTAATCCTTTCTTTACATACGAGGTGCCAAATCTGAATACAGGAGTTATGCGTGATGTAATAGAACAGCAAAGAATAGTGTTGTCTGCAAACTGAAGTAAATCTGCGGGGCAGTGAACCCATCTCCCGTAGTTATACGAGCTATTTGCCGTCCACCGTTTTTACGCCGTAGATTTGCAGCAAAGGAGTGCAGACCAGTAAGCTTAATCCCCAAATTATTACTGGTTTAAGGTATTCCCTGTCGAACCAGCCTCTTGCTCTGGTACTAAATGGGTCTGTGATAGCTTTTAATCTTTGGTAACTAATAGTTACAAGTGTCATGATGGAAGTCGTATAGCTCGCCTCCACAAAGAATCCTTGAAGCTTACAAGTGTTGTTTCCACCTACCCAGCGCCACAAATATCCGGTCATGTTAAATAAAAAAGGAAGAGTAACGAGGAGATCCGCTGGGGGACACTAAGTTAAAATACATCAGCATTCTAAGAATCATAAACGGGGACTGGCACGAAAAAAGGTAAGAGAAAGAGCTGCAAGTGTCTTTGATTTGAGTTGACGATATGCGAGTTGCACATTGGAATTACGTTCGCTCGAAGAGAGCGGAATATCTTTCGTTATTCGATCATGTTAAATACGAAAAGTAGAGTAACTAGGAGATCCACCCTCGCTAAATTCACCAACAACCACAAAAAAGGGGAATGCCTTCTTCTTAAAATCTTGTACTAAGTTAACAAAACCCATGGGTTACCAACCGTTGATAAAATGAAAACTGAGATGTAAATTACAATAAACAATACCGAAGCAGGCGCTGCGACATTGTCACTTATCACCATTTTGGCTTGGGTAAATTATCCTTTTTATCAATATCCCGAACAGTTTAAAGCTGAATATTCACACCTCTCTGTCCTTGACAGAGGCAGTTTCTAGTCGTCACAGAACTAATCAAAGTACAACGGTGTTATGCTAAGACTACTTTGGTTTTTATATTTTCTTTCCCCAGCTTCAAATGCATTTATGTCTATTTTTCTCCGTTTATCCCCTTTTTTTTCTCCAACGACAGCTGCATATTTAGGGTACATGAAGGTATACGAACAGCGTAAGAATATCTCATTGCTTACTAAATGTTATGTTTGAAAACACCGCACAAATTGTTGGAAGCACGTGTACTACTATGCAGACCCAAATACCGCTTAAAAATTATTAATCTTCTAGTTTCAAGAAGAAATTTGATTTTGATGTCATTCGAAATGCCTTAAGAAATACACAAATTTTCAACAGTATTTTCCTGACTGACGTAAAAAGTATTGCTCAAGAAGATTCCATTTGATACCAGAATGATTCCATAAGGCTGTAGTTCCAGACCAAATCTATGTCAAATTGCAAAGGGTTTTCATATTTTCATACCTCTGTTATAATAAAAAAACCATGGTAGTTCTTCATTTCGGGCTTAATGATTAATGGATAAGACTGCCACAGCTTCTATATGAACTAAGGCCAATGCGGTTCAGTTCTAGCTGAGTGTGTCCTTTTTTGATAACAATTTTAAAGGGGGTTTGCGATTGAAGAGGGTGGCTTATGACGCAGCGTTTTTCAGTAATAATTCCGCTTAAGTTTAATGTGTTGTAACCCGTCGTCACATATGAAAAGCGAAACAGTCTGTGGATCAATTACTATGGACAATTACGAAGAAAGATCCTTGAATTAAGGTCAAATTAAGGATCGGAATATTAAGAAGCCAACGTGCTTCGCTCTCGATATGAAATCCGTTCAGAATGGAGATCTGACTCGAGAAATTACATCTTGAGGATAAAAGCGTTAAAGAAATAAGAAAGTGGGCCAGTGAAAGCTCTACCATCCAGAAATCTTTCTAGTAAATTCTTACTGTGCCTTCGTAAATAAGCACGAGTGGCAATACCGTCTAAGTTTATGTGTAGTTCTGTATATAGTTCAGTTCAAATACAGTACTATTTTGGGGGCTAATTGGGCCGTTCTGAAAAGGAGTTGTTTTGGCCCCGGTGAGATGGGCAGAAATAGCTAAAACTATGATATAAGGAGGCTGTTATGGAGAAATGAGGGGTAGTTTTGGCTTTTAAAGAGGTCGAAATTAGTGTAGTGTAAAGGCTCAATCGGCATCATAGGGTCTGAAACTACACCCTTGATATTAGCTGTTTTGGACATAAATTATGTAAAACTGCCTTATGAAAAGGACTAAGCCTGCTATGCAGGCGTCTTATAAGTGCGAGCTAACGTTATAAGCTCGCGATCGTTTAATCGACCGGCCATGTTTGATTTGGAGTTAGAGTGGACGGTGGGGGCAGGGGGCAGGGGAAGGGCGAGAAGACGCCTACCCGAAGAGGCTGTTGAAAAGAAAAACACCCCCTGATTAGTTACGCGTCAATGCATAATAATAATTACTCCTATCTCACTTATCAGTATATGAGAGAGAGCGTCATGGTTCCAACTGACGATATAAGAAGCCATGAAAAGATAGATTTCATAAAAGTGTGTGACAAGCATTCTGCTTGGTACTAAAAGGTTACTTTAAATTATCACTTTAGCTTGAAAGAGTAGTTATGCAGAGTCTCACAACCATCGCTTGTGGAAATGCCATGCCATGATGTAGCATGCAGTCGAACAGAGGCTGAATGGAAATATAATTTCGTATTGTAACATGTCCTTCACAAGATGTCAAAAATATTGGTCATCAGTGTCGACAGAAACTTTATTTTGGTGATGTTACACCATGTCAAATTTACTTTTCACATGCTATAATTGCTCTTTTTTTTCCTTGCTAAACTAGGCATACTTTGAACTTACGAAATTCATAATGGAGCAAAGTGCCGAACACTAAAAAATCGCCACACAAAAAGCAAACACAACCCTTAATAACTCCCTAAGGGAAAAATTCTATAGACTTTTATTTCATTGAGTTACGTTCTGCTCGTTCTTAAAAATAATTCTTTACTTCTAACTAACGAACAAGAAATCTGGCAGCAAAGCATGGTTCATGATTTCCTGGATTATGACCATTTTAACCAATGATCTTCAATAGTGAATTCAAATTCGAATTAAACTTTAAGGTCTCCCGAGTAAAGGAAATGATTACCAACTAAAGAAGCTCATAATTGTTAAACAAATTCTCCTTGTCGGCATCTCAGGAGATGAATGGAGAACAGTTTGGAGAATATGCACACTAATGTGAGTGGGTAAGTGGTTAAGCAGCTAACACCTCCATCGATTGTGAATCCTTTACTTGCATTGTTTCTTGTCGGCCGCGGAGAGGGTCCACACGAGGAAACGGAGTCCATCCTGTTTTCTTGAATAAACTTCGAGCATACCGCCTCATAGCTTCTCCGTAGACTCCGTATAATATTGGATCTAAGACTGTATTTAACAGAATCAATAACTGAGACGCTCGCCATACGTAACCACCATTAGTGAGATGGAAGTACATCATAGTGCGTGTGACCATGAAAGGTGACCAACACGTTACAAACGCTGTTGTAAGAGCTGCTAAGACCTTGGCCACTTTGTAATGCCGCTTATAGCGCATGGAAGCTATGATGTTTGATGTATTTGATGCAACGCTTGAGCTTAAGGAAAGAAAAATTCTCTTCTGAACAACTATCATGTAGACAAGAGGTACAAGGAAAAAACAAAATGCGTGAATAGTGTAATAGATCTGTCGCGCTATATCCCCGAACATGCTATTCGTGCAGGAAACGGTTCCTGTGTCATCTGTGTGGGTTTGATAAGCATAAAGCAAAGGCGAAGCGACGACTGCGCTAACTGACCAAACGGCTATTAACTTTCGTAGCATGTTTTCCTTTGTGATGAGTCTGACACTTAAAGGGTCTACCACAGCCTTCAGACGCTCAAAACTGATAAGAACAAGAGTCAGTATGGAGGTGGAATAGCATGCTTCAATGGAAAAGCTTTGTAATTTACAGGATATCTCGCCGCCTACCCAGGTCCATAAGAATGTTACCAAGTCAAACATGGACAGTACCGTAAATGCTACGTCTGCAATTGCTAAGTTGGCGATACAACACGTCAAAGAAGACTCTCGTTGTCGTTTTAGTTTGTAACACAGCCAAAGAACGAATGAGTTCCCCACGATAGACGACAGGAAGATTAGGAAATAAACGCATATGAATGTGGCAACTATTACTAAGGGAAATCCGTCGCTTGTTGCCATGTGTAGTATTCAGGACCTCCTCAAATGTTGTCTTAAAAAGCGTTTCTTGCCCTGCTCAGAGTCAATGTGTGTTTCTGTGATTGCCAACGACCGTTCTGAATCTTCTCTTATGTCAACCAAACCTGTTTGTATTACAAGCTGTCAACTTATTAAGATTCGTTTAGTCTTGTTCCTGAAAAAAAAGAGAGAGGAAAATAGACTTGGATTTAAGATTCAAAGAGAGATAAGAAATGTGCTGGCCTTAGTTGTGGCCGAACTATTCTGCCGTGTCTGGAAAAGGAAATTTTTTTTTTTTTTAACTACTAAGAAAATATCGTCAATGCAATGAGTACCTGCAAGTCTGTCATGTATATATCCGATGTATCCGTATTTCTTACAACCACAATTAGAGCTGTTGTCTCCTTACCAGCCTTTCAAGTGTAAAAAGGTGGCTGAGAACAATTGTGAAAAAGGCGGTAACATATTCTGGCCGAAAAAAGAATGATCAAATCGACGCTTTATGCAAACACAACTGAGAGGGAAATTAACTTGGAAGGAAATTTTGCATAATTTATGCGGGTATCTCTAATTATAACCAAACAAGGTTTAAAGTTATTAACAAAGGAGCTTCTAAAATTTGCCTGGGTTGGATCTCTTTTTAAAAAGTCCGTAACCTCCTTTGTTTGTTTGTTTTTGTCTTGTGTGTGGTTTACGTAGAATGGAACATATCTAGCTTGATTTATGGGATCAACAGGAAGCATTAGGAAAGTTTCTTTACTTTACGAAGCAGCTGTTACAACAGGAGAATTTAGAAAGTTTATGTGTTTTGCGGACATGTAAATTGGACGTCATCAATTAATTTCAAGGGAAATCTTCCCAGCTTATCTCTTAAACCGAATAGAGCCTGACGATAAGCATTCTTAGTCCTTGCTTTACATACGAGGTGCCAAATCTGAATACAACAGATATGCATGATTTAGTAGAACCGCAAAGAATAGTGTTGTATGCAAACTGTAGTAAATCTGCGAGGCAAAGACTCCATCTCCCTAAAACCTAACCCTAAGCAATTACGCCGTAGATTTGCAGCAAAGAAGTGCAGACCAGTAAGCTTAATCCCCAAATTATTACTGGTTTAAGGTATTCCTTGTTGAACCGCGTCTTGCTCTGGTACTAAATGGATCTGTGGTAGCTTTTAATCTTTGGTAACTTATAGTTTCAAGTGTCATGATGGAAGTCGTATAGTTCGCCTCAACAAAGAATCCTTGAAGCTTACAGGTGTATTTTCTACCTACCCAGCGCCATAAATATCCGATCATGTTAAATACGGAAAGAAGAGTAAACAGGAGATCCGCCGTCGCTAAATTCAAGATACCGCGTATAAATTATTATCCTTCTAGTTTCCAGGAAAAATTTGATTTTGATGTCTTTTGAAATGCCTTAAGACATACACAAATGTTCAAATGTGTGACTGATGTCAAAAGCGTCAATTTAATCCCCAAAATTAAACTTTAGATTAGAATAAAATCTGTCAGATACCAATGAAAAGTTGACATCGACTCTTTAAGAAAATTTAAAATGTGTTTTGTGCCATTTTTATATTTACATATCTTGGCTGCTAGATGCTAAGATTTAAATAAAATGATGCACCTGTCGTTTTCTTGTTACTAAATAAGAAATGAAAATAAACTTTCATTAACGTTAACGCCCGAGTATTCATCGATGCAGAGATAAATATTTATAAATTTTCTTCAATCACTTTATTTGAAAGTAAAAGCATTACAAATTCAATTTGGTAAAAATTGTTTTCTTTCAGCTTCTTCAGCGGTTTTAAAATCTGATCTCAAGAAGATTCCATTTGATACCAGAATGATTCCATAAGGCTGTAGTTCCTGACCAAATCTATGTCAAATTGCTAAGGGTTAAAATTGTTCATAAAATAATGCATCTGTTATAACAAAAAAAAAAACTCCGGATAGTTCTCTATTTTGGGCCTAATGATTAATGGATAAGACTGCTATAGCCTCAAGGTGAATGTAGGCCCATGCAGTTGAGTTCTAACTGTTTCTCTTTTGATAATAATTTTGAAGGGCGTTTGCAATTTCAGGGGGTGGCTTATAACGCAGCGTTTTTTAGTAATAATTCCTCTTATTAAATTAAGGATTGGAATATAAAGAAGCTAACGTGCTTCTCCGTCGGTACAATTTTACTATCTTTGAAAGGAGTAGCATGACTGTTGTGATCGATAAACACTTTAAAATGGCGCGACTTCATTTTCTTTACCCGTCAGGAAGGACCGCACACAGCGTTATCATTATCCTATAATCCACTCATATTTAGCTTCCCACGTTGGGTAGGTAGACTCTGAAGATGGTTTTGCTTTTTGAAATGTTTATCGTACTGTTTATCAAGATTGTAGCATCTCGTCATGCTATGTACTCCCTTACAAAACATCAGTTTAAAAATGACGAATAAGCAAACATTGGAGCACAAGTTGCCAAGCTGACCAAGTGAAATATAATATGTAACTATTATTACCAACATTTCTTCTCCTCTTTAAGAAAACTTAAAAATGATACTTAAAAGAACTTGATAGGAACTCTGCGATTTTAGCGGTTGGGATTACAGTTTTGTACGTTCAGTTTAAGAACTCCTGACCTCCTGATGTCAGCTTTCAGACCACCCACCAATTTGATCACAGCTGGCGATATACAGCACATTTATGAGGGATGCATGCGCTTCCCGTCGACCCGTACCAGTAAATGTATTTATAAAATCTCTTTTCATTATATCCTTTGTATAACGCTTGCCTTTCCAACTTTTTTCTATCCACTGTGTGAGAAGGCGTTTTATCTTTAACTGGTGTAATAACTCTTCATTTACTAGGAAATCAATAAATTCGATGGTACAACTTTGTAAGGGTATATATTATTTACTGATATTCACTTGATACCTGTGATAAAATGAAATTACCATAACTTCTGTGACTTCCGCTAACTTTTGCATTACATTTGGTTTTTACCATCTTAACTCATTTGTATTCAATTACGGTATAATATTGGATTTTCGTAGGAAAAAAACACGTTTTTTTTTTCTACGAAACGCTGAGGTACCTTTTCTTATCACAAAATTTACATATATATAAATCTATACTTCAGACAAGTCACTTCTCCATCTTAGTCTGTTTTGTTTATCTGTTTTTGTTAATTTATTCTTCTCATACAAAATATACTACATCAGTAGTATATTTGGGTTGCAAGCCAAATGCGATGCTTCTCTTTCCTTTTTCCAATATGAAACAAAAAATAGGTCGAATATCGGAATAGACGTTAACTTGGCTGGATTAAGAAACACACATTTCTAACAAAATGAAAGTTTGCCCAAATATTTGAGAGGTAGCGAGCATGGTAATTCGATCGAAATATCTTAAAGAACTTTTCATTCAATGCCAATTGCCTTTCATTCCTTTTCCTCTCTTAAAGATGTTTTGTCTTGTCAACTTTTTATTCCCACAAGTAGAAGGAATCAAATGGACTTGCAGAGGTTCCTTGCACAAAATTAATTCCAAAAAATGTTGGTATGTACTTAACGGATTACAAATGCGACAGTGTGATTTTAATCGTTATACTAACAGGAAAATTCTTTTATATTTCTTTGTTCCTTTCTTCTTGTGTCCGGTTTTAACGAAACACACTCGCTACGATTCGTGTAGATCATGGAACACTCCTTCGTGGCTACCACGGGCTCATGCCTTGTGTCTCACATATTAAGTTCTCAACTATACATTTCACTCTCTTGTATTTTTACAGAGAGATATCACTTACCGCTATTTTGGCTCGGGTAAAATATTCCTTTTATCAATATCCCCAACAGTTTAAAGCTGACTTTTCACACCTCTTTGTCCCTGTTTACCGAGGCAGATTCTATTAAGGCGTCACAGAACTAATCAAAGTACAATGGTGTTATGCCAAAACTGCTTTTGGTTATTCTATCTTCTTTCCTTCGGTTCAAATGTATATATTTTATTTATCGTTGTTTACCACCTTTTTTAGGTTCTCCATCGACAGCTGTATATTTAGGGTACAATAGGTCTCTATGAAGAGCGTAGGAATATATCACGGCATACTAAATGTTATGTTTGAAAGCACATTACAAACTGTTGGAAGTCATTGTATTACTATCCAAACTATGATACCGCTTATAAATTTTTTAACCTTCTAGTTTCCAGAAGAAATTTAGTTTTGATGTCATACGAAATGCCCTAAGAAATACAAAAATATTCAACAGTATTTCTGTTACTGATGTAAAAAGCGTAACTTTAATCCCCAAACTTTTACTTAAGATTAAAATAAAATTGAAAAGTTGACATCAACTCTTTAAGAAAATTAAAAACGCGATTTGTGCCACTTTTTATATTTACATATCTTGGGTTCTACATGCTAAAATTTAAATAGAATATTGCACCTGTCATTTTCTTGTTACAGAAGAAAGAATGAAAATAAACTTTCATTAACGTTATACGCCCGAGTATTCATCGATGTATAAATAAATATTTACAACTTTTCTTTAATTACTTTATTTAAAGTAAAAGTACTACAAATTCAGTTTGGAGAAAATTGTTTTCTTTCAGCTTCCTCAGCGGTTTTTAAATCTGATCTCCAGAAGATTCCATTTGATGCCAGAATGATTCCATAACGCTGTAGTTCCTGACCAAATCTATATCAAATTGTTAAGGGCTTTTGTAAAATATTATATCTTTTGTAACAAAAAGAAACGAGTAGTTCTTCATTTTGGGCTCAATGATTAATGGATAAGACTGATATAGCTTCTATATGAACTAAGGCCCATGCGGTTCAGATGTAACTTTTCACCTTTTGATAACAATTTTGAAGGGCGTTCGCAGGGGGTGGCTTATAACGCTTCGTTTTTAAGTAATAATTCCGCTAAAGTTTAATTTGTTGTTAACCGTGTCACATATGAAAAGCGAGACGTTTGTGGATAAATTATCGTGGACAATTACGAAGGAAGATGCCAATTGAATTAAGGTCAAGTTAAGGAATATTGAAATATCAAGAAGCCAACGTGCTTTGCTCTCGATATGAAATCCGCTCAGAATGGAGATCTGACACGAGAAATTACATCTTGAGGATAAAAGCGTCAAAGCAATAGGAGAGTGGGCCAGTGAAAGCTCCACCATTTAGAGATCTTTCTGGCAAATACTTGTATATATACAAATATTGTGCCCTCGTAAAGAGGCACGAGTGGCAATACCGTCTAAGCTTATGTGTGGTTCTGTATATAGTTCAGTTCAAATACAGTACTATTTTTTGGGCTAATTCGGCTCTTTTGGAAAGGAGTTGTTTTAGCCCCGGTGAGATGGGCAGAAATAACCAAAACTTCGACATAAGGGGGCTGTTATGGAGAAATGAGGAGTAGTGTGGGGTCTTTTCACTTTTAAAGAGGAAGAGCTGTTTTGGACATAAATTATGTAAAACTACTCTATGAAAAGGACTTACCCTGCTGTGCAGGCGTCTTATTAGTGCGAGTTAACGTTATAAGCTCGCGATCGTTTAATTAACCGGCCATGTTTGATTGGAGTTAGAGTCGACGGTGGGAGTAGGGGGCGGGGGAAGGGCGAGAAGAGGCCCGCTCGAAGAGGCCGTTGGAAAGCATCCCCGTGTAATACCTGAGTATTTGCGCGTCACTGCATTTCCGGAAATGAGTAGGCAACCAATCAAAATGAGTTAAATTAAAAACCGGAACCATTGTCATCCGACAAAAACAAACACACGTAGAGCCGGTGAGTGAAACGGTGAAACAGTTTTTTGTTCAGCCAGAAAAGAATTGGCTTCGACAATACCTCCTCCGCGGTCACAAATATGAGCTGATATTTGCTGCACTCCATATTTTCCAAACGAAATTCTTTGAGTATGGCTGCCGTTAATCTATTTGACAATTTTTCTTTTTTCTTCCATTTGATCGTAAACGATACTTTAAGGCAACAAAAAACTGTACTCGAAGGTTTACCTGCAATAATATTTGTTCCAAAACGTTCTCTGCTGACGCAAATACGAGTTGGTATTTGCCGTACTCTGTATCCTCCAAATGACAATCCGTGAGCGTAGCTACCGTTAATCCGATGCTTATTCCATTTGATCATTAGGAATCCATTGAAGCCGACAAACGACAACTACGCCCGAAGGTTTCACGTCATAATTTCTTTCATATGAACCAACAAAGGCCAGTTGGCAACACGGCCAGTAACTCCTTACCAGACACCGGTATAGAAATTGCTTCTTGTTGTTGCAATTTTAATGCGCGAGACAAATTAAATTCCCAGAGACACTTAAGTGCAAATGCAAATGCGAGTGAACATTAAATTTCTTAAATCAGTTTTAAAACTGACCCCATACTTTTGTTTCAGACGTATTATTACATCTTTCCCTTTGTTCTACACTGATCTATTAATCTTATGTTCGAAGTAAACCTTCATTTGTAGGGTTGTCCATAACTAATAACCTTCGTGTTCCCGCCCCTCCGTAGAAAATAGGTATCGCCTTTTTCAAGCTATAAGATATCAAAATGATTCGCGATAGCAATTATGAAATACGATCTATTTACCATACTTTTTCCAGGGCTTTTCCACTTATAAGTACAATACACCTTTTTTGAAAATGACACTCAATTGCAGACATATATACAATCCACCTTTCTAAATTAACATTTACTTGCGGATACATATGCCATCTACGTCTCCAAAATTGAAGCGGCAATGTACAAGTGTGTATATTTGTATCTAAATATGAATATACATTACGATTTTATCTGAAAGTCATTATAATACAACAGAATGTTTCCAGACACATTTGTTGCATTGTTGCTGGATCATAAGAACTAAAAGGAATAAGTGTCATTGTCTGAGAGAATCACAACTATAAAAAGTTCACGGGTCAAAGCAAAGTTTTGCGTCACCACATTTTCTGTTCACTTGCTTCAAAAATTGGTAGATTGTTAAACCTATACTATAAATTGGTGGTAGATTGTTGCTCCAAGCTTTCAATTAAAGGGAACTCAATGACTTAATCGTTAAGCTAAACCCTAATTTTTGCCGCACTATTCTGTTGGTAAAGAGAAATTTTCTAAGGAGGCGTTTAACATATACGATCATTATTCAAAAAAATATTTTCCTGAAAGCAAAGCCGAATCGATGGTAATGGTTTTTCTTCCGATGTAACTTTTGTCTCCTCGTTAAGTTTTACGAGAATGTGGCAGGTGTTACCCGTACATCTCATGAGAAGCCTTTCTGTTGATTGCATCAAAGGAATCGTCGCACCATAGAATTCAAATTTTCTCCATAATAGCCGTATAATAAAAAATTTCATCGGTTGAGCCGCTCTTGAGACAAGGCGGTGGGACACTAAGTTAAAATGCATCGGCGATCTAAGAATCACGGAGACGGGCACGAAAAGAAGGCAAGAGATGGAGCTGCAAGTGTCTTTGCAACTTTCTTATGTCTTTGATTTGAGTTGATGATGTGTGAGTTGCACATTGGACTTACGTTCGCTCGAAGGGAGCGGAATATCTTTCGTTGCAATCATATACATAAATGGAATTATGAAAAAATAAAGTGTATTGCCTGTACGGTATAGTATATTTCCCTGCCAGTGCTTCCCCAAGAGGTGTTGGCGCAAATCAGTTTACCATCTTCATTAGTTTCGACCTTGTCAATACTTGCTGTGGGTGAGGAAATTACCAAGCACATACACCAGGTTAACACAAGTTTCATGTATTCCCTGTTGGAAAAGTTGTCGCTTCTAGAATTAAAAGGATCTGTGATAGCTTTGAGTCTTAGTTAATCTATAACTACAAGGGTTGTGATTGAAGTATTGTAGCTTGTGTCGACGAGAAATCCGTGAAGTTTGCAAATTGTGTCACCGCCGACCCAACGCCAACTGAAATCAATGGCGTGGAAAGGAGTGAGAAAAGTGAAAAGGAGATCTGCAGATGCTAAATTTGCCATGTACCACATCGGAGAAAACTGATTTAGGTTCAAGTTCCGATAACATGTCACCAAAACCCATATGTTTCCAATAAGTGAGATGATGAGAACAAAGCCGTAGAATATCAAAAATCCGATCACCATTAGAGAGAAATTGTCGTTGGATGCCATCTTTAATAATATAAATCACTGTTTCCTTATTTGGAATTTCTTGATCAATCTAATTTGCTTGATTTTTTGTCTAACCTCTGCTGTCTATCTCAAATTGGGTGTGGCCGGTGAAGTATACTGGAGAAATAACAAAGTGGCATTTTATGTTGATTGAGCTAATCTGATCGCGATCAAGATTGAAGCTTCCCCTCTAGTTTCTCAATTAATTAACTTTTCTGCTCTGTTCAACAAGCTAACGTTTGCTTCTGTTGGAAATAAGCCGTGTTAGTTTATAGGAACTTAAACATAGAGGGAATGCTGATGTTAGTTGGTGAGGGGTTAAACAGCCAACACCTCCATGGCTTGTGAATCCGTTACTTGTATTGTTTCTTGTCTGTCGCGGAGAGGGTTCACACGAGGAAACGGGGTCCATCCTGTTTTCTTTAATAAACTTCGAGCATACCGCCTCATAGCTTCTCCGTATACTCCGTATAATATTGGA
This sequence comes from Pocillopora verrucosa, assembly GCF_036669915.1. NCBI lineage: Eukaryota > Metazoa > Cnidaria > Anthozoa > Scleractinia > Pocilloporidae > Pocillopora > Pocillopora verrucosa. Next base: position 15,997,565 of record NC_089312.1, read on the forward strand.
TCTAAGACCGTATTTAATAGAATCAATAACTGAGACGCTCGCCATACATAACCACCATTAGTGAGATGGAAGTACAACATCGTGCGTGTGACCATGAAAGGTGACCAACATATTACAAACGCTATTGTAAGAGCTGCCAAGACCTTGGCCACTTTGTAATGCCGCTTATAGCGCATGGAAGCTATGATGTTTGATGTATTTGATGCAACGCTTGAGCTTAAGGATAGAAAAATTCTCTTCTGAACAACTATCATGTAGACAAGAGGTACAAGGAAAAAACAAAATGCGTGAATAGTATAATAGATCTGTCGCGCTATATCCCCGAACATGCTATTCGTGCAGGAGACGGCTCCTGTGTCATCTGTTTGGGTTTGATAAGCATAAAGCAAAGGCGAAGCGACGACTGCGCTAACTGACCAAACGGCTATTAACTTTCGTAGCATGTTTTTCCTTGTGATGAGTCTGACACTTAAAGGGTCTACCACAGCCTTCAGACGCTCAAAACTGATAAGAACAAGAGTCATTATGGAGGTGGAGTAGCATGCTTCAATGGAAAAGCTTTGTAGTTTACAGGATATCTCGCCGCCTACCCAGGTCCACAAGAATACTATCAAGTCGAAAATAGTCAGTACTGTAAATGCCACGTCTGCAATTGCTAAGTTGGCGATACAACATGTCAAAGAAGACTCTCGTTGTCGTTTTAGTTTGTTATAGAGCCAAAGTACAAATGAGTTCCCCACGATTGACGCCAGGAAGATTAGAAAATAAACACATGTGAATGTGGCTACTATTGCTATGGGAAATCCGTCGCTTGTTGCCATTTGTAGTATTCTGGCCCTCTTCAAATGTTGTGTCAACAAGCGTTTCTTTCCTAGCTCAGAGTCAATGTGTGTTTCTGTGATTGCCAACGACCGTTCTGAATCTTCTCTTATGTCAACCAAACCTGTTTGTATTACAAGCTATCAACTTATTAAAATTCGCATGGTCTTTTTGTTCCTGAAAAAAACAAGACGTAAATAGACTTGGGCCAGCCGCTTAGAAAAATTGCGAAAAAGGGCAGTAACATATTCTGCCAGAAAAAAGAATGATCAAATCGACGCTTTATGCAAACACAACCGAAAGGGAAATTAACTTGGAAGTAAATTTTGTCATAATCTATGCGGGTGTTAGAACGCAATATCTCTAACCAAACAAGGATTAAAGTTATTAACAAAAGAGCAACTAAAATTTGCCTGGGTTGGATCTTTTATTAAAAAGTCTGTAACGTCGCTTGTTTGTTGGGTTTATTTTTTCTAATGTTGTGGTTTTGAGCGGAATATATAGAGCTTAATTATGAGATCAACAGGAACCATTAGGAAAGTTTCATTACTTTGCGAAGCAGCTGTTACAACAGGAGAATTAAGAAAGTTTATGTGTTTTGCTGACATGTAAATTGGATGTTATCAATTAATTTCTATGGAAATCTCCCCGGCCCTATCTCTTAAAGTGATCAAAGCATGACGATAAGCAACCTTGATCCTTTCTTTACATAAGTGGTGCCAAGTCTGAATACAACAGATGTGTATGACATAATAGAATAATCGCTATTCTTAATCCAACATAATTATTTATTTATAAGCTATTTCCGCACTTTGTGAAAGTAATTGTGTGTAAGCCTATTCAAAAAGCCGTTGAATTCATTGCAAGCCCTCGGCGATTTCTAATTTCTAATTTTGGACAACTTTATAGAATAGTTGAAGCACTATTTGTAATATTTATTGCTCTGTTTATCAAAATTGTAGTATTTGGTCATGCTATGTACTCCTTTACAACACATCAGTTTAAAAATGATAAATAAGCAAACATTGGGGCACAAGCTACCAAGCTGACCAAGAGAAATATATTTTGTAACTATCATTACTACAACTTCTTCTTTTCTTTAATAAAACTTAAAAATGATGTGAAACAGAACTTAATATAAACCATTGCGCGCGATTCGAAAGTCGAGGTGATGTTAGCTTACAGACAACCCACCAATTTGATCGCAACTGGTGATACATGATTTATATCAACGTTTGGTAGAAATCTATATCAGTATGACTTATATCAAAGTTACGATAATTTTGCAGTTAAAATGTTTTTAATATTCACCAAATCCTTAACGACTAGATCCTGTTCGATTTAACGCCGTAAACGTTTCACAAAATTAAAATTTGCGATCCTCTCACAAATTCCAAATTTACGTTAGATCAAAAGGACCCTTAAATAATACTCCGGATTGGATTTCATTTTGAACTCTAATTAGTTAAAACTTTTAGGTTTTATTTTAATTAAATGGTTTTGCTATTCAACTATAGCTTTGAAAAGAACATTATCAAGTGATCAGAGGAATCGATCATTGAACTATATTTCTAATTATCGTATTTATTCCACTACAATATCTGTCTGACGAGGGCGTCCTCTTTAATTCTTTAACTTATGTATACTTAGCTCTGCTACCACAGCATTGAGCACTTTATGCCAAGGTAGACTCTACCCCCACATTTATTTATTTATTTATTATTTATATATGTACATATATATATTGTAGACAAGTCACTTCTTCCGGCGGAACTTGCTCCGTCTTATTCTGCTTTGTTTATCTGTTTTTGTTAATTTATCTTTCGGGTACAAAATATACTACATCCGTAGATGAAATTGTTGAGTTTTGCAAAGGGTTGCAAGCCAAATGTGGTGCTTATCTTTCCTTTTTTCAATATGAAACAAAAAATAGGTTAAATATCGGAATGGACGTTGATTTGGCTGGAGTAAGAAGCACACATTTTTAACAAAATGAAAGTTTGTCCAAATATTTGAGAGGTAGCAAATTGAAATATCTTAAAGAACTTTTCACTCAACGCCGGTTGCTTTTCTCTCCTTTTCCTCTCTTATTGATGGTGTGTCTCATTAACTTTTTATTCCCACAATTTGAGGGAATCAAGTGGACTTCCAGAGGTTCCTTCAGCTGAAAGGTAATCCCTGAGAATGTTGGTGTGTACTTTTCGTATTACAGATACGAAAGTCTAATTGAATCTTTGTTCCCTTCTTCTTTTGTCTGGCTTTAAAGAAAACACTCGCTACGATATCGTGTAGATCATGGAACACTCCTTCGTGGCTGCCACAGGCTCATGCCTTGTGTCCAACAGATTAAGTTCTCAAGTATACCTTTCACTCTATTCTTTTTTGATAGAGAGATGTCACTTGTTATCCCTGTTCTTGTAAAGAACTCTTCGCAGTAAAGACTTTAAGTCTCCGTCGTACAAACCGTACAACAAAGGATCCAATCCGGTATTAAGAAAGATTAAAAGTTGAGATGCCCTCCAAATGAGTCCTTTTGGTGCTAAACGAAAGTATATTAGCGTCCGATTGACCATGAAAGGTGACCAACAGATCACAAATGCTATAGTTAGTGCAGCAAGTGTCTTTGAAGCCTTTTTGTGCCGTCTCTGTGCTCGCGAAGTGAACAATTTGCTCGTTGGTGTAACACTTGTGCGAAGAGCGAGATGAATTCGGATTTGGGTAAAAATCATGTAAAACAACGGTACCGCAAAGAATAGTGCTGTATGCAAACTGTAGTAAATCTGCGGGATAATGACTCCATCTTTCGTAGTTACACAAGTAACGTTGCCGTCGACCGTTTTTACGTCGTAGATTTGCAGCAAAGGAGTGCAGACCAGTAAGCTTAATCCCCAAATTATTACTAGTTTAAGGTAGTCCTTGTCGAACCAGCCCCTTGCTCTGGTACTAAATGGATCTGTGGTAGCTTTTAATCTTTGGTAACTAATAGTTACAAGTGTAATGATGGAAGTCGTATAGCTCGCCTCCACAAAGAATCCTTGAAGCTTACAAGTGTTGTTTCCACCTACCCAGCGCCACAAATATCCGATCATGTTAAATACGGAAAGAAGAGTAAACAGGAGATCCGCCGTCGCTAAATTCACCAATAACCATATAAACGGGGAATGCCTTCTTTTTAAAGTCTTGTAGCAAGTTAGCAAAACGCATGTGTTACCAACCGTTGATAAAATGAAAACTGAGATGTAAATAACGATAAATAATACCGAAGCAGGCGCAGCAATATTATAACTTACCGCCATTTTGGCTTGCTGATAAAATACTTGAACCTTTTTTTTGAAGTAGTCCTTTTTATCAATACCTCGAACAATTTAAAGCTGACTTTTCACACCTCTCTGTCCTTGTTTACCGAGGCATTTTATGAGAGGCCACAGAATTAATGCTTTTGGTTTTTCTATTTTCTTTCCCCCGCTTCAAGTGCATTTATTTTTACTATTCGTTGTTTACCAGCTTTTTTTAAGTTCTCCAACGACAGCTGCATATTTAGGGTACAATAGGACTATATGAAGAGCGTAAGAATATATCATAGCATAGTAAATGTTATGTTTGAAAGCACCGTGCAAATTGTTGAAAGCCAGTTTATTACTATCCCAACCCAAGATACCGCTTATAAATTATCAACGTTCTAGTTTCCAGAAAAAAATTGATTTTGATGTCATTCAAAATGCCTTAAGAAATACACAAATTTTCAACAGTATTTTTCTGACTCTTGTAAAAAGCGTTACTTTAATCCCCAAAGGCTAATTTAAGATTAAAATAAAATCTGTCAGATACCAATGAAAAGTTGACATGAAATCTTTAAGAAAATTGAAAATGTGTTTCGTGCCAATTTTACATATCTTGGCCGCTAGAGGCTAAAATTTAAATAGAATGATTCACCTGTCATTTTTTTGTTACTGAAAAAGGAATGAAAATCAACTTTCATTAACGTTTTACGCCCGAATATTCATCGGTGCATAAATAAATGTTATTACTTCTCTGTAATTACTTTGTATAGGTAATCACATGATTTCGAGTGCAATTTGGAATAAGAAAGTGCGAGTAAATTTTTTCAGACTAACAAAAAGTGCATATTTTTTTCCAAACTGCACGAGAAAAATCATGCGATTACGTATTAACAATATACATGGAATAGTCGTTTGCGAGATTTAACCATGTTTGTTTTCAATTTCGGCGTAGAATCGCTCGAGCAGTGTTAAGCTGGATCGGCTCGTAATTTTGATTTCCTTGGCATTTCCCTTCTCTAGATACCAATTTTTCCAAACCGACAACCAAAAACAGTGTTTTCGTTGTTGGAGCTGTTTTTCAGCTGCTGTATTATTGTTGCGGTAGCGAAGAAAACCTACTGAAAACTCATTGTCTCGCCTGATAGGAGCTGTTTTGGACATAAATTATGTAAAACTGCCCTTTGAAAAGGACTTAGTCCGCAGTGCAGGCGTCTTATTAGTGCGAGCTAACGTTTTAAGTTCGCGATCGTTTATCTGACCGGTCATGTTTGATTTGGAGTTAGAGTGTACGGTGGGGGTAGGGGGTGGAGGAAGAGCGAGAAGATGCCTGCCCGAAGAGGCTGTTGAAGAATCAGTGTAGAAATTGCTTCTTTCTCTTCCGATTTTAATGGGGCGAGACAAATTAAATTCCGAGAGACACTTAAGTGAAAATGCAAATGCAATGAACGTTTAATTTCTTGAAATCAATTTCAAACCTGACTCCATACTTTTGTTGCAGACGTATTATTACATCTGTCCCTTTGTTCTACACTGATCTATCAATCTTTTATTCGAAGTAAACCTACACTTGTAGAGTTGTCCATATCCAATTATCTTCGTGTTCCGGCCCTTCCTTAGAAAATCGGCATCGCCTTTTTCAAGCTGTAAGATGTCAAAAGGATTCGCGATAGCAACTATGAAATACGAACCATCAGTCTGAAAGGTACTATACTTTTTCCAAGGCTTTTGCAGATATACGTACAAGGCACCTTCTTGAAAAAGGCCCTTAATTGCAGACATATATATACAATCTACCTTTCCAAACTGACATTCGCCTGCTAATACATAGCAATATACTTCTCCAAAAGTGAAGCGGCAATGTGCAAGTGTATAATTTGTATTTACAAAGGAATATGCATTACAATATTATCTGAAAGTTATAATACAACAGGATGCTTGCAAACACATTTGTTGCACTGTTGCTGGATCATAAGAGCTGAAAGGAAAGAATGTCATCGTCAGAGAGAATCACAAGTGTAAAAAGTTTACGGGTGTAAAGCAAAGTTTTGCCTCACCATATTTTCTTTTCAAATGCTTCAAAAACTGGTAGTATGTTGAACCTATATTGTGGATTTGTGAAGGGTTGTTTCTCTAAACTTTCAATTAAAGGAATCTCAATGACTTAATCGTTAAGTTGAACCCAAATTTTGCAGTACCATTTTGTCGATAATGAGAAATTTCGAAGAAGGCGTTTCACACTTACACGATTATTATCCAAAAACATATTTTCCTGAAAGCAAAGCCGAATCGATGGTAATGGTTTTCTTCCGATGTAACTTTTGTCTCCTCGTTCAGTTTTACAAGAATGTGGTAGGTGTTACCCGTACACCTCGTGAGAAGCCTAAGATGTTTTTACTGGGATGGAATCGGAGTTCAACCGTTCTGATGATTGCATCGAAGGAATCGTCGCACCTTAGACTTCAACTTTTCTCCATAATGGCCGTATTATAAAGGATCGAGTGCCACGTTCAGAAATATCATCAGTTGAGCCGCTCTCCAGACTAGGCCGGGTGACACTAAGTTAAAATACATCAGCAGTCTAGGAATCATAAACGGAGACTGGCTCGAAAAGAAGGCAAGAGATAGAGCTGGAAGTGTCTTTGCAACTTTTTTACGTCTTTGATTTGAGTTGCTGATATGCGAGATGCACATTGGAACAACGTTCGCTTGAAGAGAGCGGAATATCTTTCGTTGCGTTTCAATCATATAGATCAATGGAATTATTAAGAAAAGTATTGCGTGTACGGTGTAGTATATTTCCCTGTCAGTGCTTCCTCGTGGCCAAGAGGTGTTGGCGCAAATCAGTTTTCCATCCTCGTTGGTTTCGACCTTGTTAATACTTGCTGTGGGTAAGGAAATTACCAAGCACATACACCAGGTTAAAACAAGTTTCATGTATTCCCTGTTGGAAAAGTTGTCGCTTCTAGAATTAAAAGGATCTGTGATAGCTTTGAGTCTTAGGTAAGATATAACCACAAGGGTTGATTGAAGTATTGTAGCTCGTGTCGACGAGAAATCCGTGAAGTTTGCAAATTACGTCACCGCTGACCCAACACCAACTAAAATTAATGGCCTAGAAAGGAGTGAGAAAAGAGAAAAGGAGATCCGCAGATGTTAAATTTGCCACGTACCACATCGATCAGAGAAAACCGATTTCGGTACAAGTTTCGATAACATGTCACCAATATATGTTGTTTGCCGGCTTGGAGGTTCGTACGGTGAAAAACTGTTACCGAGCTCTTGATACACTCCAACGAGACACAAGGGGATTTAATGCGGCCTTTTCTCATTGAATTCCTTTAGTTTCTGTTGTGCAGTTTACGGTACAGATTTGGACATCTGTACAGTAAATTGAACGGACTTGGACTCGCCGAGAGCGTATATTTGTTGTAGACCTGAAATGAAAAATTCTCTCGTCCTTTCACTACGAACAAATTTTTTTGAGAAAATTCAGATATTAAATGAATGAAAGTTCCATCGATAAGTTCAACTGTAACCACATAACCGTTTAACTTTCTAGGTACTTCTTGTGAACGATTAAAATTAATTGCAGACGGTTTTTAGGCCGCTTGTCAACCAACTTATGACATTATTGCTTATACAAATTCATTCTGAAACCAATATTTCCAGCCGGAAAAACGAGATATATATATGAAAAATGGCAACGAAAGTAGGGATGTACTCGGCGACTCACGAAAGCGTTACCGTTGCCCGTGGGCACAGATAGGAAAATACGGACCGCGTAAAGAACCAATCAGATTGCAGGATTCGTTACCGTGCCCTTTGAAAAAAAGAAAAAGCCCATATGTTGCCCACAGGTGAGATGATGAGAATGAAGCCGTAAAATATCAAAATCCGATCTCCATTAGAGAGAAATAGTCGTTGGATGCCATCTCCGTTGGCGTAGTTCAGTATTTTCTTATTTCCTTTTCCTAATCAATCTAATTTGCTTGATTTTCTACCGAACCTCTGCTGTTTCTTTCAACTCGGTTGTGCCGGTGAAGTATACTGCAGAAATAACAAAGTGGCATTGTTCTTGAATTTGCTAATCTGGTCGCTGTGTCAGTTTATCCTTGCAAATTTGTCACTTTATATTGTTAAATATCAAGGTTATGGCTAATATCGTGGATAAACCACGATCAAGATTGAAGCTTACCCTCTAGTTTCTCAAATTAATTAATTTTTCTGCTCTGTTCAACAAGGTAACGTTTTGTTTTTTGGGAAATAAGCCGTGTTAGTTCATAGCCTCCGAAAGGACATCCCCAGCAGTCAAACGTTCACATTATAATCAATAATGTGACTACTTGTTATTTACCGTCTCGCCCCAGCGCTGATCATGTGGTGTTCAAGGCTGAGAAGATAACGATGGTTCGTGGTCTCCAAGTAATTTGAGGCAGCACTCTACTTATATTCTAGGTGAAACGAGCTGTCATGTCTCATTCACATTAATGAGACTATTAACAGCACTATATCAAGCAGGAAATGCTGCCATTAATCTTAGTTATTATTCCTTTGTAAAATAAATACAATATCGAAAGATATTTGTATTCTATTCGCGCGTTATTGTACTCTACCTTGTGAAGTTGAATGATAAATACTCCTATCACACCTATCGGTCAATGAGAGAGCGCGTTGTGGTTCCAACTGACGATATAAGAAGCCGTGAAAAGATAGATTTCATAAAAGTTTGTGACACGCATTCTTCTTGGATCTAAAAAGTTACTTTAAAATGTCATTTTGGCTTGAAAGAGTAGTTATGCGGAGTCTCACAACCATTGCTTGTGGAAATGCCTCGATGCATGCATGCAGTCGAAGAACACATGCTGACTCTTAATATAATTTCGTATTTTGACATGTCCTTCACAAGATGTCAAAATTATACGTCATCAGTGTTGACAGAAACTTTGTTTTGGTGATGTTACACCATGTCAAATTAAGTTTTTGTCATAAATTATGTAATTATGACGTCACAATGCTTGCGATGTACTTCTAAGTTATGAATAAAACAACACAGCTGTCTTGACCATCGCGTGATACTTCGTAGTTACAATAGTTGTAACATTGGTGCCGTGACCAGGATGACAGAGGATATAACCAAAATGATATCGATCCGAGGAGCCTACAAAGGACACTGTACGCAAGAAGGATTCAGATCCCGCTGAATAAGAGGCACTTGTGGACAGACTCACACGAAGAGCTGGGGAAATAGCGCACATGGATGCTAAAATTGTAATGGCTTTGGAGACAGAGCCAGAAATACTAAAAGACACAGAATCAGCCCTATTGTTTCAAGACAATATATCGGACTGGCAATTCCGAATCAAACGATTTCTCAAGAGTAAACAAGAAACGCCGGTGAGTCAGTTCCATAACAGTAGTTTCAAACAAACACCAACGCCTCGAATGCACATTAATCTACCCAAGATAAACATCAAATCCTTTGGAGGAGATCCACTTGAATGGCTCACATTCTGGGATAGCTTTAGTGCAGCTATCGATAAAAACCTTGCACTAAGTGATGTTGAAAAAATGAATTATCTTAATGGAATGCTTAAAGGAGAAGCAGCGCGCGCTATCTCCGGGCTTCCATTGACTGAAGAAAATTATACAAAAGCAACTGAGCTATTAAAAGAGCGCTTTGGCAAACCCCAAAATTTAACCAACGCTTACATGGAATCATTATCCAAGATCCGAGCGCCATCAAGTGACATCAAAAATTTAAGGGAATTTCACGATACATGCGAAGCCAATATTCGTGGCTTAGAAACACTTGGCGTAATGACAGAATCATATGGTAGTTTGCTAATTCCCATACTCCTAAAGAAAATACCCGAGGACATACGCTGCTTAATATTCAGAGCGGATCCTTTAGCGGATAGCTCCCTGGATAGATTGAGGGTAGCCATAAGACAAGAAATTGAAACACGAGAGAAAAGTCACACATCCTCTCAAGAAGATTCCACATCTGTTGAAATGGACGGAGAAGTATTCGTACCAACCGCTGGCACTCTATTAGCCAATGCTCAGCAAAAACAAAGAATTTTCAACAGAAAACCGAAAGTAATATGCCCATGCACTTACTGCACGGAAACACACCGCCCAGAGAGATGCGATAAAATCACATCAGTAGAAGAACGCAGATCTATCCTTCAACGCCAACAAAGATGTCTAAACTGTCTTGGACTCAAACACACGAAAAGTCAATGCTACTCAAAAGGTCGTTGTATGAAATGTAAGAGAAAACACCATACTTCAATCTGCGAAGAAAAACAAGAGAATCCAAACCAAAGTTCATCATATTAGATGAAAGAAAACAGCAATTCAAACAGTAGTCAGCCACCTACACATACCACAGCAAAAAACACAACCCACATGGGAGCAACACATTCCCTTCATCCTACCAATCATATCCTGATGCAATCCGCCGTCACAAAGATACGTGGAGCCAGCAAACAATATCGTCAAGCTCGCATCCTGTTCGATACGGGATCACAAAGAACCTTTATTACTCAAGATATGACGCACAAACTTGAACTGAAACCAACGGGAAAAGAACTCCTGGATGTAACTACTTTCGGCTCATTTCAAAGTACCAGGAAAACATATGATATTGTCTCATTCTCGATATCGACAGAAACAGAGAATATCACAATAAAAGCACTAGTAACTCCAATTATTTGCCCACCGCTTTCAGTCATGGAAAAACTTAAGATACCTCCTGCATTGAAAGGACTCAAACTTGCAGATCGTCTGCAATCACCAGAAAATCTTGACGTTGATATCATCATTGGAAACGACTATTACGGTCAGCTGATTACTGGAAAAATAATCAAAACTGAAAACGAAGCCTTGATTGCTATAGAAAGCAAATTCGGATGGCTCCTGTCCGGACCCGTTTAAAACGAGAGCAACCACGAGAACGACTTAAACACACTGTGCCAAAGGATCGAAATAACGCCAGCACAAGAGTCAAAACTCGATAACCTATTAACCAAGTTCTGGGAAATCAGCAAGATACCAGAAGAAAGCGACAAAAACGACGATATCATAACAGACTTTCAGAAAACCATCCGATTTAACGAAGCGACCGGTAGATACAACGTAAGACTCCCATGGAAGCAAAACAAACAAGATCTACCAACAAACTTCATTTTAAGCAAAAGACGGTTAAACAGTCTACTAAACAGCCTCAACAAGAAGGACCCAGGACTTATTGAGAAATACAACGAACAACTCCTTGAACAAGTCAATCTCGGTTTCATAGAGAAAGTGAGGAACCTCAATCTTCACGAAGGCATTTTACATTACATCCCGCACTTTCCTGTTTTTAAAACGGATAGCGCGACAACTAAGATGAGAATAGTTTATGACGCATCTGCCAGAGTGTCATCAGAAGCATTGAGTTTAAATGACTGTCTACATACAGGTCCAAATCTAATGCAGGATCTAACTGGTATCCTATTAAAGTTCAGGACCCACAGAGTTGCCTTCACGGCAGACATAGAAAAAGCTTTCCTTCAAATCGAACTAAACAACCAAGACAGGGACGCTACTAGATTCTTATGGCTAAAAGATACGAACAAATCCGTTAACAGTGCGGACAATTTGGAAGCTTACAGATTTTGCCGCGTTCTATTTGGAGCAGCTCCCTCACCCTTTCTACTAAACGCGACAATACGATATCACCTTAACGAAAACGATAACTGGATAATGAAAGACTTAACAGAGAACATGTATATGGACAATGTGGTCACAGGAACTAATTGCCACGATAAAGCCTTAGAATATTATTCTTTGTCGCGAAATTATCTACAAAAAGCAGGCATGAATTTACGACAGTGGACGTCTAACTCAATCGCTTTAAATCGCAGAGCACAAGATGATAATGCACATGCAGCTCAAACAACAAAAATTCTAGGACTCACGTGGAACTCAACGAACGATACGCTATCCCTTTCACTCGAAAACATGATCAAAAAATCGGAAGCTATCACAAAACTTGCTAAAAGATCCACGATCAGCTTTGCATCAAAGTTGTTTGATCCCCTGGGATATGTTGAACCTATTACAGTCAAAGCAAAGATCATGATCCAAGATCTATGGAAACAGAACTTAAGCTGGGATGAGGATGTCCCAAGCGATCATGAGAACCAATGGCTAAACTGGATCAGCGATATCAGCAATTTGACGTCGATTGAAATACCCAGACCATACTTCCTCAGAGACATTTCTACACGGCAACTTCATATATTTTGCGACAGCAGCCAACTAGCTTACGGAGCAGTGGCTTACCTAAGAGGAAAATCAGGAGCTGAAGTATACACTGCGTTCGTTCTGGCTAAAACCAAAGTTGCACCTATTAAAACACAGACCCTTCCACGACTGGAACTGTTAACAGCACTCTTAGGAGCGCAGTTATCTGAATATCTGACCAAGACACTACAACTTACAAAAACCAAATGCGATCTGTATCTTTAAGAATAAGTTCTGGTAATACACTGCTAAGACCTATAGAGAAACTTTACCCATTGGAGGTATCCAGCGAGAACAATACACAAAGTATTGAAAAGGAAGACAAAGAAGCTATAACCGATAAACAACGCCCCCCAGTACGACTTGCCGCTCAGAAAGCAATTCACAGAATCCGGGAACAATCAAAGGAATACTTGACCTGAAAGATATTTATTACGAAACTATTCTTAAATATTTCTATTTTGCTAATCATTCCATACTATTTCTTATCTAATCGGCCCGGGAGAGTGTCATAAATTATGTAATTATGACGTCACAATGCTTGCGATGTACTTCTAAGTTATGAATAAAACAACACAGCTGTCTTGACCATCGCGTGATACTTCGTAGTTACAATAGTTGTAACAGTTTTCACGTGCTATAATTGTTCTTTTTTTTCCCAGCAAAAATAGGCATACTTCGAATTTACGAAATTCATCATGGAGCAAAATGCCAAACACTAAAAATCGTCACACAAGAAGCAAACACAACCCTAAATAACTCCCTAAGGGGAAAAAATTCCATAGACTTTTATTTCATTTAGTTGTGTTCCTAAAAAGAACTCTTTACTTCTAACTAACGAACGAAAAATCTGGCAGCAAAGCATGGTTCATGATTTCCTGGATTATGACAATTTTAATCCTATGATCTTTAAGAGTGACTGGCATCCGATGTCTCATTTATCATCACCTTCGAATCAAACTTTAAGGTCTCAGGAGTAAAGGAAATGATCACCAGCTAAAGAAGCATCTTGAAGAGAGAATGATCTTTTGTTCCTTTTGAAACGCTTCTATGCATCTATAATGCCTTAGTTTAACCTCATTTCGATTACTGTAGTGTCGTATGGGGGAATTGCAATAAATATCTTTCCATTAAACTACAAAAACTACAGAATCGCACTGCGCGTATTTTGACCTCTTCTTCATATGATGCCAATGTGGATGATCTCTCGTTAGACTAGGCTGGAAAAAACTTAATCTTCAACGAGAATTAAAAACAGCCTCTATGGTCTATAAATCTCTTAATGGTCTCGCCCCTGATTATCTAAAATCAATCTTTACTGATCGGAGTGCAATATCTACCTATTCTCTCAGGAATTGTGGGGGCAAACTAACTGTCCCACTCTCCCGCATCAATGTTCTTAAAAACAGTTTCAGCTATAATGGTGCGGTGATGTGGAACAGTTTACCTACCAATCTGCGGCAAGCACAAACTACTGCTAGTTTTTAATTCGACTGCAGCGGTTTCCTTTTTGATAATAAATAAGTTAATTAATCACACATCATTCATGGAAAACAGGTACTTCGTTATTGTTTTTATTTTGTTGTTATTAGATTTAATTAGTAGTAGACAATTAGCAGCAGATTAGTATCTTAACAATGTAATTAATGTAATTTTAGTAATTACTTAAAGTTCTGATGTTTTATTCGTGTTTAAATAAAGTTAAATAAAAATAAGCAAATCAATAAGCTCATGATTGCTAAACAAATTCTCCCCGTTGGCACGCCAGGAGATGAATGGAGAACAGTTTGGAGAATATACATACTGATGTTAGTGGGTAAGGGGTTAAAAAGCCGACACCTCACTAAATCATTCCGGTTTATTTCACTTCATAAAATCAAGTTCAATGGCTTGTGAATCCGGTACTTGCACTCTTTCTTGTCTGTCACGGGGAGGGTCCACACGAGGAAACGGGGGCTGTCCTGTTTTCTTGAATAAACTTCGAGCATACTGCCTCATAGCTTCTCCGTAGACTCCGTATAATATTGGATCTAAGACCGTATTTAACAGAATTAATAATTGAGACGCTCGCCATACATAACCACCATTAGTAAGATGGAAGTACATCATCGTGCGTGTTACCATGAAAGGTGACCAACATATAAGAAACGCTATTGTAAGTGCTGCCAAGACCTTGGTCACTTTGTAATGCCGCTTACAACGTACGGAAGCTATGGTGTTTGATGTATTTGAAGCAGCGCTTGAGCGTAAGGATAGAAATATTCTCTTCTGAACAACTATCATGTAGAAAAGAGGTACAAGGAAAAAACAAAATGCCTGAATAGTATAATAGATCTGTCGCGCCATATCCCCGAACATGATATTCGTGCAGGAGACGGTTCCTGTGTCATCTGTTTGGGTTTGATAAGCATAAAGCAAAGGCGAAGCGACGACTGCGCTAACTGACCAAACAGCGATTAACTTTCGTCGCATATTTTCCCTTGTGATGAGTCTGACACTTAAGGGGTCTACCACAGCCTTCAGACGCTCAAAACTAATAAGAGCAAGAGTCATTAATGAGGTGGTATAACACGCTTCAATGGAAAAGCCTTGTAGTTTACAGGATATCTCGCCGCCTACCCAGGTCCACACGAATGCTATAAAGTCAAAAATGGATAGTACCATAAATGCTACGTCTGCAATTGCTAAGTTGGCGATGCAACACGTCAAAGAAGAATCTCGTTGTCGTTTTAGTTTGTAACACAGCCAAAGAACAGATGAGTTGCCCAAGATTGATGACAGGAAGATTAGGAAATAAATACATGTGAATGTGGCAATTAATGCTATGGGAAATCTTCCGCTCGTTGCCATGTGTAGTGACCTCTTCAAATGTTGTGTCTAAAAAGCGTTTCCTGCCTTTCCCACTGTCAGTGTGTGTTTCTACGATCGCCAGCGGCCGTTCTGAATCTCCTTCTTTTTCAACCAGACCCGTTTGTATTACAAGCTGTAAGCTTATTAAAATTCGCTTAGTCTTTTTGTTCCTGAAAAAAAAGCAGGAAAATAGACTTGGATTTGCAATTCAAAGAGGATAAGGAATTATACAGAAAAACATCACGTGCTGGCCTTAGTTGTGGCAGAAATATTCTGCCGTGTCCGGAAAAGGAAATTTTTCTTTTAACTACTAGGAAAATATCATCAATGCAATGAATACCTACAAGTCTATCATGTACATAACCGATGTATCCGTATTTCTTACCACCACGATTAGAGCTTTAGTCTCCTTACCAGCCTTTCAAGTATAAAAAGGTGACTAGGAACAGCTAGGGCAGCTGTTACAACAGGATAATTTAGAAAGTTTTATGTGTTTTGCTGACATGTAGATTGGATGTCATCAATTAATTTCAAGCGAAGTCTCTCCAGCGCCAGGTGGTTAAATTTCGGAACAAGCGAGCAAAGGTTTGCAAAAATGCCAGGCATATTAATTTACGTAACTGTAACGTGAGCAGAGACAAAAATCCTCAAAGATAAAACAAAATAGAAAGTCCGAGTTTTAACGGTTTTCACGCTCAAAGTTTACATACGATAATAAAAATCAAACACAGCTAACACTTGTATAGTATATAAAGTTTCGTTTTAAAAAAAAAAAAACAGAAAAAAACAGGAATGATGAAAAATATAACCTGGTATAACTATTAAAATTTATACTAATCATGACGGTGTCAGAGCGACTGCGATCATGCTGAGGTCTATCGCGGCTAGCTCATCATGGCGATCTTCGGTCATCGCAGTGGAGCAAGCCTCAGGAACTAAATCGACTATCCTTCGAGTACAAAAATAAGAGCTTACTCTGATTACCTTTCCGATGCGTTGAGTGGAAGGCCATATCAGTCACTGCAGCCGAGTTTTACGGCGCTGTCATTCTGAGCGATTTTCATGACCTGGTGAATTCGGCTGTTGCTCATTCATGATACACTCGCCTTGAAGAGTTTGTTTTCTACTTGTCATGTGAAACAACTTGCGTATTTTTGTGAGCCACGATTGGGCCGAATTTCACTGAATATTCCACTTTCAGATTCTGTATTAGAAACTAAAAACTTCAGGCGAAAGTGTTAAATTCGACTTGCCGAACTATTTTAGTTTGTAAACTATTGCAGAATATAAACTTTGATGGTTTTTGAACTTTGATGGGTTGACATTTTTGACAGCTTTAGTCTTGTACAACCAATCAGATTATTTGAACCATTCTAACAGGTATTCTGATTGGCTTACTGTAGCGTGCTTTATGAGAGTATAGAGCATACTGACGACACTGTTGTTCGCTTTGGAAATAAAATTTGTTTTGAAAATCGAAAGTAGTTTTGGGGGAATTTAACGGATTATAAAACAAACAGAGAAAAAACAAACAGAGAACCCTTGACTGTGCTCTGTTCTATTGTAAAGCACTTAGGAAGCGGCTAGAGCACTCAAGAAGTAGGGAGTGAAATTTCTTACACGTCTTTCGTGCTCTAGGCGTGCTCTACACTTCTTTCGTGCTCTAGCCGCTTCCTGCGTGCTTTAAAATAGAACAGAGCACAGTCAAGGCTTCTCTATTTGTTAAATAAAATCTGTCGGATACCACTGAAAAGTTGACATCAACTCTTTATGAAAATTAAAAATGTGTTTGTACCAATTTTTATATTTCCATATCTTGGCTGCTAGATACTTAAATATAAACAGAATGATGCACCTGTCATTTTCTTGTTACTGAAAAAGGAATGAAAATCAACTTTCATTAACGTTTTACGCCCGAGTATTCATCTATGCATAACAAAATATTTGTTACTTTATTTGAAAGGAAAAGCATTACAAATTCAATCTGATGAAAATTCTTTTCTTTCAA
The DNA here is from genome assembly GCF_036669915.1 of Pocillopora verrucosa. Taxonomy (NCBI): domain Eukaryota; kingdom Metazoa; phylum Cnidaria; class Anthozoa; order Scleractinia; family Pocilloporidae; genus Pocillopora; species Pocillopora verrucosa. Next base: position 16,014,815 of record NC_089312.1, read on the forward strand.
CTACTTCAGCGGTTTTAAAATCCGATCTCAAGAAGAATTCCATTTGATATGGATATCCATATCAAATGGATTTAATATCCATTTGATTTGAATGGTTCCATAAGGCTGTAGTTTCCCACCAAATCTATGACAAATTCCTAAGGGTTTTCATAAAATAATAAATCTATTATAACAAAAAAAAACCCCGCTTAGTTCTTCATTTTGAGCTCAATGATTAATGGATAAGACTGCTATACCTTCTAGGTGAACTAAGGCCAATGCGGTTCAGTTCTCACTCAGTGTTCCTCTTTTGATAACAATTTTGAAGGGCGTTTGCAGGGAGTGACTCATAACGCAGCGTTTTTTATTAGTATTTCCGCTTAAGTTTATTGTGTTGTAACCCGTCGTCACATATAAAACGCGAAACAGCTGTGGATCAATTATTGTGGACAGTTACGAAGGAAGATGCTTGAATTAAGGTTAAATTTAGGATTGGAATATAAAGAGGCCAACGTGCATCTCCGTCGGTACAATTTTATTATAGTTAAATGGAGCAGCATACCTGTTGTAATCGATAAACACTTAAAAAAGGGCGTGAATTCATTTTTTTACCCGCGAGGAAGGACCACATACAACGTTATTATTATCCTATAATCCGCTTCGAGCGGGCATATTTAGCTTCCCACGTTGGGTGGTTAGGCTCTAAAGTTAGTTTCGCTTCGCTCTCGACATGAAATCCGTTCAGAATGGAGATCTGACACGAGAAAATACATCTTGAGGATAAAAGTGTTCAGGCAATAAGAAAGTGGGCCAGTGAAAGCTCCGCCATTCAGAAATCTTTCTGGTAAATATTTATTGCGCCCTTGTAAAGTAGCACAAGTGGCAATACCGTCTAAGTTTATATGTAGTTCTTTATATAGTTCAGTTCAAGTACAGTACTATTTTGGGGGCTCATTCGGCCCTTCTGGAAAGGAGTCGTTTTGGGCTCCAGTAAGATAAGTAGAAATAGCTAAAACTACGACATAAGGGGGCTGTTTTGCAAAACCGAGGGGTAGTTTTGGCTTTAAAGGGGTCGAAATGATGCGATTGGAAAGCTAAATAAGCCCTTCTGGAGCCAATTCATACCTTAGAGAGGATGAAAATTGGCTACTATTTGGGGCCAACTTAACTCAATTTAAGGTCCAAATTGGTGTAGTTTGATGGCTCTAATGCTAGTAGTTCTATTTTTTCCGAATTAGTGTAGTTTAATGGCTTAATTGCGTCACAGGGTCTGAAACGACACTCTGGATAGGAGCTGCATTGAACATAAATTAAGTAAAACTGTCCTTTGAAGAGGACTTAGCCTGCAGTGCAGGCGTCTTATTAGTACCAGCCAACGTTATAAACTCACGATCGTTTATCCGACAGGCCGTGTTTGATGTGGAGTTAGAGTGGACGGTGGGGGTAGGGGGCGGGGGAAGGGCGAGAAGACGCCTGCACGAAGAGGCTGTTGAAAAGCAAAACACCCCCTGATTAATTGCGTGTCACTGCACTTCCGGAAATGAGAAGGCAACAAATCAAAATGAGTTAAATTAAAAACCGGAAGCACTGTCATCCAACGAAAGCAAACACGCGTTGAGCCGATGAGTGAAACGGTGAAACAGTTTTTTTTCAGCCAGAAAAGAATTGGTTTCGACAAAACCTCCTTCGCGCTCACAAATATGAGCTGATATTTGCTGCACTCTATATTTTCCGAGCGAAAATCTTTGAGTATAGCTGCCTTTAATCTATTTGACAGTTTTTCTTTTTTCTTCCATTTGATCGTAAACGATACTTTAAAGCAACAAACAACTGCACTCGAAGGTTTACCCGCAATAATATTTGTTTCAAAACGTTCTCTGCTAACGCAAATACGAGTTGGTATTTGCCGCACTCTATATATTCCAAATGACAATCCGTGAGCTTACCTACCGTTTATCAGATTCAATATGCTTACTCCATTTGATCATAAACAATCCGCTGAAGCGGACAAACAAACAATCTTGTGTTCGAAGTAAACCTTCATTTGTAGGGTTGTCCATACCTAATTACCTTCGTGTTCCTGCCCATCATTAGAAAATGGGTATCGCCTTTTTCAAGCTGTAAGATATCAAAATGATTCGCAATAGCAATTATGAAATACGAACAACCGGTCTGAAAGGTACCATACTTTTTCCAGGGCTTTTGCAGATATACGCACAATACTCTTTTTTGAAAACGACACTCGATTGCAGACATATATACAATCCACCCGTCGATTCCCCAACGAAGTTGGTGTCTGGTGACCCTCTTGTTTATTGGTGAACCCAACCAAAAGGCATTGCACTCCCCGCCTTGGGTTGAATTAGACGTTTAGTCCGGCAGGCATTGCACCGCCCTCACGGGAGCCTGGCCGTTCGCCTGAAACATAAAAAAATATACAGTCCACCTTTCCAAACTGACATTTACTTGCTAATAAATATGCACTATACGTCTCCAAAAGTGAAGCGGCAATGTACAAGAGTGTATATTTGTATCTACGTATGAAAATACATTACGATCTTATCTGAAAGTTATTATAATACAAGAGGATGCTTGCAGACACATTTGTTGCATCGTTGCTGGATCATAAGAACTGAAAGGAAAGAATTTCATCGTCAGAGAGAATCACAAGTGTGAAAAGTTTACGGGTCAAGCAAAGTTTGGCTCCACCATATTTTATGTTCACCAGTTTCAAAAATTGGTGGATTGCTGAACCTTTATTTTGGATTGGTTATGGATTATTGCTCTAAACTTTCAACGAAAGAGATCTCAATGACTTAATAATTAAGTTGAACCCTGGTTTTTGCTGCACCATTCTGTCGATAATGAGGAAATTTCCAAGCAGCCGTTTCACACTTAAACGATCGTTTTCTCAAACATATTTTGCTAAGAGCGAAGCTGAATCGATGAGAATGGCTTTCTTCCGATGTAACTTTTTTCTCCTCGTCCAGTTTTACGAGAATGTGGCAGGTATTACCCGTACACCTCGTGAGAAGCCTGAGATATTTTTACAGGGATGGAATCGAAGTTCAGCCCGTTCTGTTCATTACATCGATAGACTTCAAATTTTCTCCATAATAGCCGTATTATAAAGGATCGAGTGCCTCGTTTAGAAATATCATCAGTTGAGCCGCTCCCCAGACTAGGCCGGCTGACACTACGTTAAAATACGTTAGCAGTCTATGAATCATAAATGGAGACTGGCTCGAAAAGAAGGCAAGAGATAGAGCTGGAAGTGTCTTTGCAACTTTTTTATGTCTTTGATTTGAGTTAATGATATGCGAGTTGCACATTGGAATAACGTTCGCTCGAAGAGAGTGGAATATCTTTCGTTGCGTTACAATTATATAGATCAATGGAATTATGAAGAAAAGTATTGCGTGTACGGTGCAGTATATTTCCCTGCCAGTGCTTCCCAAAGAGGTGTTGGCGCATATCAGTTTTCCATCCTCGTTGGTTTCGGCCTTGTTAATACTTGCTGTAGGTAAGGAAATTACCAAGCAAATACACCAGATTAAAACGAGTTTGATGTATTCCCTGTTGGAAAAGTTGTCGCTTCTAGAATTAAAAGGATCTGTGATAGCTTTGATTCCTAGGTAAACTATAACCAGAAGGGTTGTGATTGAAGTATTGTAGCTCGTGTCGGCGAGAAATCCGTGAAGTTTGCAAATTACGTCACCGCCGACCTAACGCCAACTGAAATCAATGGCGTGGAAAGGAGTGAGAAAAGTGAAAAGGAGATCGGCAGATGCTAAATTTGCCACGTACCACATCGGAGAAAACCGATTTCTCCTCAAGTTCCGATAACATGTCACCAAAACCCATATGTTATCCACAAGTGAGATGATAAGGATAAAGCCGTAAAATATCAAAAGTCCGATCACTATTAGTGAGAAATTGTCGTCGGATGCCATCTCTGATGATGTAAATCACTGTTTTCTTATTTCCTTTTCTTGAACAATGTAATTTGCTTGATTTTCTGTCTAACCTCTGTTGTCTATTTCAAACTGGGTATGGCCATTGAAGCGTACTGCAAAAATAACAAAGTGGCGTTTTTCTTGCCAAGAATCTGGTCGCTGTGTTAGTTTATCCTTGCAAATTATTCTCTGTATATGGTTTAATATCAAGATAAAGGTTAAATATTATGGATAAACCGCAATCAAGATCGAAGTTTACCCTCTAGTTTCACAAATTAATTAATTTTCCTGCTCTGTTCAACAAGCTAACGTTTGGTTTTGTTGGAAATAAGCCGTGTTAGTATATAGCTTCCGAAACGAAATCCCCAGCAGTCAAACATTCACATTATTGATTAGCTTGTTAGTTACCGTCTTGCCCCAGCGCAGATCATATGGTGTTCAAGACTGAGAAGATAACGATAGTTCGTGGTTTCCAGATAGTTTGAGGCCACTCTCTACTTATATATTGCAGGTGAAACGAAGTTTTATGCCTCATTCACATTAATGAGACTATTACTACCACTATCAAGCAATAAATGCTGCCATAAATCTTATTATTCCTTTGTAAAATAAATATACGTACCGTTTAAGGAACAATGTAATTCATTGAAGCAAAGGTGCACGTATACATGTACATTGCTGCATCAACGTCCTATGAGATATGGTTGATTATGTGACTGTAGTTGATGTCGCGAAGTATCTTCTGCTACACTTTCTTCCTGAGTTATTACTGAGAGGTTCCGTGTTCTGGTTCTCTCTTATATACTTCCGTGTTTATTTTTCGCTTTTTCATCTTCGTATATTATTAAAATAATATATTACAATCTTAACATTTACCATTTTGCTTTGACAATAATAGTTAGGTGTAAGTTGGCCAGAAAAGATTACAAAATTTAACATGAAAGAGAGAAAATTACGCGTTGCGTCTAGAAATTTCCTCATGCAACGATCAGGAGGGCCCCTATTTAGAGTCAGGTTGTGTATTTTTTGTTCATATCAAGTTTACAACGTTAAACTCAAAAACAGCCAGTGTGTCCTGTTTTAGATAGCCTCAGTCCCATTTATTCTAGACTATATAAAGCTGTTGTACCTTGCCCTTTCATTTTGCTGATATATTTCACTGTTGTTTGGTAATAATCGTTTCCTTTCTTGCTGCGATCTTTTTCGATGATTGATGGTTTAACAAAAATCGCACGATCTTTTATTCCTCGTTCACGTTGTAAAAAAAATGGTATTGGCATATATTGGCCAATCATTAAAACCTTATCAGAGAGAATTCTAGAGCATAAGTCGCAAACTCTATGCAAACCATGAAATGCTTAACAAAATCCCTATAGAGTTCGAGGTTTGAATCAGAGACTGTTGACCCTTGAATGTTTAATGGGGGTAAATTTTTTAAAGAAACGTTGTTGCTTCGTCGGTGGTGGGTATAACAAGATAACTTGGTCTTATCGACTGAGTTGAAAATGTAATTTGGCCACCGTAAAGATGTTTCAAAGCTGACGTTTCGAGCGTTAGCCCTTCACCATCGCTCTGACTGAGGGCTAACGCTCAAAACGTCAGTTTTGAAGATCTTTACGGTGGCAAATTTACATTATTAACTCAGTTGATAGAACCAAAATTACCTTGATTGTGTAGATGAGGCCATGTAAACCACGGAATTTTTTTTCTATTACTCTCATAAACTATTTCAGAAAGATTCGCGCGAACCTCTAACTGAGCTCATTAATTAATACATTTGTAAAGGTGTTGTGCCTCTAGCCTGGAAGTCTGCTCAAGTAACCCTGATTTTCAAAAGTGATGAACCTTTAGACAAAAAAAATTACAAAATTACAGACCAATCTCTGTTGTGCCTGTATTTGACTAAGTTTTTGAAAAATGTCTTTACCTTCAAATATATAAATGGTTTGATTATCTACTTGTAAATCGATAATCTGCTTTTCGTAAACATCACGGTTGTGACACTGCACTAATTGACTTAACTAAAAACTGGAAACTTTATCTCGATTCTAAAAGATCAGTGGGCGTTGAATCTTTAGATTTTAGCAAACCTTCGACAGTGTCTATCACCAGACCTTCTTCTAGCCAAACTTACTGCATATGGGCTTTCGTCCACGAGCATCAGCCTGATGAAAAGTTTCTTGTTTGGCCGTAGACACCGTGTAAAAATTAGCGACAGTTTCTCTGATTGGTCGATGGTCTTAGGGGGAGTTCCTCAAGGATCAGTATTGGGACCACTTCTTTTTAATATCTTCGTCAACAACTTGCATTTTTGTGCTACCAAAACTTACGTGAATGTCTATGCTGACGACAATCAGCTCCACTTTAGTCATGAATGTCCTACGGCCATTGAGACTGCTATTAACGAAGACCTAAAAGAGTCAACGACTTGGTTTAAGGAAAACTCACTTAAAGCAAATCCAGACAAATTCCAAGGTTTTGGCCTGGCCCTTGGACGATCTTCCATTGATTTAAGGTTCAAAGTGGATGGTCTGGAACTCCAACAAGAGAATTATTAGATTTAAATGTCTTATTTCACTTGATGCGAAATTACATTTGGAATTTGGAATGTGAATTTTCATATATCTAAAATCTTCATTCACTTTGATGTTTATTTGTACCCAATTCATTGACCAGCTCCCAGTTGGCTTGTTAGCTCAATTGGTAGAGCGCTGCACCGGTATCGCAGAGGTCATGGGTTCAAATCCCATACGGGCCTGAATTTTTTTCAGGTCCTATTTACAACTACTCGTTTCAGTAGTGTTCTTAGCTGCGAGGATCTCCTAATTTCATCTCTCCACCGCAGTGCAAATATGTGTTTTTTCATATATCTAAAATATTCACTTGTATAATTCTTTCATTTTATCACATCTTATTTATTGTTCCACGATATGGCACTTTTGTCTAAAAAGGGGTTCAGATAAGCTTGAAAAACTACATAAACGTGTTCTTCGAAGTGTTTTTCAGGATAAGGAAAACGACTATCAATACCTCATAAATAGGGCAAATAAGACTATACTTTTTTTTAAAATTTAATTGTGACTTATTTATGTATATATTCGCTCAAACTAGCACCCGTGTGTTACACAATTAGCGAATTCAAATAAAGCTTTACTCACTTACTTAACCTTACAAGTTATTACCGTGGTAGCAGGGTAAATATATCTTATTAGATGTTTTGGTGCATAGTATCGCTCAGTATTTTGCCGTATTTTGTATGGTGAGTCAAAATTCTTCTAAGTTATTTATTCTCCAACTGCTTTTATTTCTGCTAAGTCCCTTTGCTCATTTCTCACAAGGCGAGAATAGCAGAGGGATTGGAGAAACGTAGCGCGCGCAGCCGACTGGTTAAACAGGGTTTTTTTTCAGTACAAAGTAACCTGTCCAAATAACCAACTTTCCAAATAGCCGTACAGTATCGCAGGATATTGTACTCTACTTTGTGCCGTTGAAAATTAAATACTCCTATCTCACCTATCGGTCAATGAGAGAGTGCGTTGTAATTCCAACTGACGATATAAGAAGTCATGAAAAGATAGATTTCATAAAAGTTTGTGATAAGCATTCTGCTTGAAACTAAAAAATTACTTTTCAATTTCATTTAGGCTTGAAAGAGTAGTTATGCGGAGTCTCACAACCATCGCTTGTGGAAATGCCCCGACGCATGCATGCAGTCGAACACAGGCTGACTCAAAATATAATTTCGTATTTCTAGATGTCCTTCACAAGATGTCAAAATTATACGTCATCAGTGTTGACAGAACCTTTATTTTGGTGATGTTGCACCATGTCAAATTTACTTTTCACATGCTATAATTGTTCTTTTTTTCCCAGCAAAACCAGGCATACTTCGAATTTACGACATTCATAATGGAGAAAAGAGCCTAACACTAAAAATCGTCACACAAATAGCAAACACAACCCTAAATAACTCCCTAAGGGGAAAAAATTCCAATTACTTTTATTTAATTTAGTTGTTTTCTGCTCGTTCTTAAAAATAACTCCTCTAACGAACAAGAAATCTCGCAGCAAAGCATGGTTCATGATTTCCTGGATTATGACCATTTTAGCCGATGATAAAGAAGCTCATGGTTGTTTAACAAATTCTCCTTGTCGGCACCTCAAGATGTAGTGGAGAACAGTTTGAAGAATATGCATATTGATGTTAGTGGGTAAGGGGTTAAGCAGCCAACACCTCACTAAATTATTCCGGTTTATTTTTCTTCATAAAATAACGTTCAGTGGCTTGTGAATCCGTTACTTGCACTCTTTCTTGTCTGTCGCGGAGAGGGTCCCCACGATGAAATAGGGGTCGTCTTGTTTTCTTGAATAAACTTCGAGCATACTGCCTCATAGCTTCTCCGTACACTCCGTATAATATTGGATCTAAGGCCGTATTTAACAGAATCAATAATTGAGACGCTCGCCACACATAACCACCACTAGTGAGATGGAATTACAACATCGTGCGTGTGACCATGAAAGGTGACCAACATATTACAAACGCTATTGTAAGTGCTGCCAAGACCTTGGCCACTTTGTAATGTCGTTTATAGCGCACGGAAGCCGAGATGGTGTTTATTGTATTTGATGCAACGCTTGAGCGTAAGGATAGAAAAACTCTCTTCTGAACAACTATCATGTAGACAAGAGGTACAAGGAAAAAATAAAATGCGTGAATAGTATAATAGATCTGTCGCGCTATATCCCCGAACATGATATTCGTGCAGGAAACGGTTCCTGTGTCATCTGTTTGGGTTTGATAAGCATAAAGCAAAGGCGAAGCGACAACTGCGCTAACTGACCAAACGGCAATTAACTTTCGTAGTATGTTTTCCCTTGTGATGAGTCTGACACGAAAAGGGTCTACAACAGCCTTCAGACGCTCAAAACTGATAAGAACAAGAGTCAATATGGAGGTGGAGTAGCATGCTTCAATGACAAAGCTTAGTAGTTTACAGAATATCTCGCCTCCTACCCAGGTCCACACGAATAATATCAAGTCAAAAATAGTCAGTACAGTAAATGTTACGTCTGCAATTGCAAAGTTGGCGATGCAACAAGTCAAAGAAGACTCTCGTTGTCGTTTTAGTTTGTAACACAGCCAAAGAACAAATGAGTTCCCCACGATTGACGAAAGGAAAATTAGGAAATAAACACATGTGAATGTGACAACTAATGCTATGGAAAATCCATCGCTCGTTGCCATGTGTAGTATTTAATACCTCTTCAAATGTTGTGTTAAGCAAGCGTTTCTTGCCTTGCTCAGAGTCAATGTGCGTTTCTGTGATTCCCAACGACCTTTTCCTGACATGTAAATTGGATGTTATCAATTAATTTCAATGGAAATCTCCTCGGCCCTATCTCTTAAAGCGATCAGAGCCTGAACGATAAGTATTCTTAATCCTTTCTTTAGATAATTGGCACCAAATCTGAATACAACAGATATGCATGATGTAGTATAATAATCGCTATTTATTCTTCCAACATAATTATAAGCTATTTCCGCACCTTGTGAAAGTGCCTTGTGTATAAGCTTATTCAAAAAGCCGTGAATTTCATTGTAAGCCCTCGGTAAGTTCTAATCTCTAGTTTTGGACAGCTTTATAGAATAGTTCAAGTGAAGCATTGTTTGTAATGTTTATCGTTCTGTTTATCAAAATTGTAGCATCTGGTTATACTATGTACTTTTTTACAAAACATCAGTTTTTTGGGGCACAAGCTGCCCAGCTGACCATGTGAAATATAATGATATGTTACTATCATAACTAACATTTTTTTTTCTTTAAAAAAAACTTTAAAATGATGTGAAACAGAACTTGATTGAAACCGTTGGGTGCAAGGTGATGTTAGCTTTCACACAACCCACCAATTTGATCGAAACCGGTGATATATGATTTATATTAACGTTTGATATAAATCTATATAATGAGACATCAGTATGATTTATATCAACGTTACGATAATTGTGCAGTTAAAATGTTTTGAATATTCACCACATGCTTAGCGAAAAGATCCTGATCGATTTAATGCCGTAAACGTTTCACAAAATATTTGTTGACGATCTTGGAAGACCTTTGTGACTTATGGTAGTGGCATATTTCAATGCACCTCTGAATTTACATAAAAATTTGCTAGCCTCAAAAAAAAAATAGTCAAATTTACTTTAGATCAAAAGGACCCTTGAACAATCCTGCCGATTGGATTTCATTTTGGACTCTAAGCAGTTACAAATTTTAAGGTTTATTTGAATCAAATGGTTTTACTATTTAACCATAGTTTTCAAAAGAACATTATCAACTGATCAGAGGAATCATTGAACTATATTTCTAATTATGTTGATTTTAATATGAAGTCCCCATTAGCGAAATCTTTACCCAATCACGGTCCGTTTTGGATGTTATTTAACGCTTATCCTATTTTGTCGACCTCTTGGGCATAAGGAAACTACATTATTAATATATTATGAATTGATTAAATAGATGGTTTATTCAATATGTCCCAGATTAGATAAGGTTCATCAGGTGCTATTGGTTATCTCCCTGATCCTTACTCTATAGCAGCTTGATTTAAGGTTATACTGCAAAAATCCTTTTTCGTTATATACTGCTCGCCTTTCCAATTTTTTCCCTTTCACAGTATGAGAAGGCGTTTTATCTTTAGTGAAATAACTCTCCTTTTACTTGTAAATCAGTAGATTCGATGGTACAACTTCGTAAGGGTAAATATTATTTACTGATATTCACTTGAAACCTGTGATATAATGTACTTACTATAACTTTTGTGACTTTTGCCAACTTTTGAAGACATTTGGTTTTTACCATCTCATCTTAGTTGTCTTCAATTACGGCACAATATTGGATTTGCGTGGGAAAAAAACACTTTTTTTTTTTTTTTTCTTACAAACCGCTGAGGTATCTTTTCTTAACACAAAATTTACATATATTGTAGACAAGTCACTTCTTCCGGCTGAACTTGCTCCGTCTTATTCTGTCTTGTTTATCTATTTTTGTTAATTTATCTTTCGCGTACAAAATATAATACATCAGTAGATGAACTTTTTTAGTTTCATTAAGGGTTGCAAGCCAAATGCGGTGCTTTTCTTTCCTTTTTTCAATATGAAACAAAAAATAATTTAAATATCGGAATAGACATTAATTAACTTGGCTGGATTAAGAAGCACACATTTCTAACTAAATGAAAGTTTGTGCAAATATTTGAGAGGTAGCAAGCATGGCAACTCGATTGAAATATCTCAAAGAACTTTTCATTCAACGCCGGTTGCTTTTCTTTCCTTTTCCTCTCTTATCGATGGTGTGTCTCATTAACTTTTTATTCCCACAATTAGAAGGAATCGGGTGAACTTCCAGAGGTTCCTTCGGCAGAAAATTAATCCCTGAGAATGTTGGTGTGTACTTTACGTATTATAGGTAGGACAGTGTTAATTAAATCTTTATACTATCAGGAAAATTCTTTCATATTTCTTTGTTCCCTTCTTTTGTCCTCTTTAAAGAAACATACTCGCTGCGATTCGTGTAGATCATGGAACACTCCTTCGTGGCTGCCACGGGCTCATGCCTTGTGTCCAACAGATTAAGTTCTCAGGTATACCTTTCATTCTATTGTATTTTGATGGAGAGATATCACTGTGTTATCCCTGTTCCTGTAAAGAACTCTTCGCAGTAAAGACTTAAAGTCCCCGTCGTACACACCGTACAACAAAGGATCCAATCCGGTATTAAGAAAGATTAAAAGTTGAGACGCCCTCCAAATGAGTCCTTTTGGTGCTAAACGAAAGTATATTAGCGTCCGATTGACCATGAAAGGAGACCAACAGATTATAAATGCTATAGTTAGTGCAGCAAGTGTCTTTGAAGCCTTTTTGTGTCGTCTCTGTGCTAGCAAAGTGAACAATTTGCTCGTTGGTGTAACGCTTGTGCGAAGAGCGAGATGAATTCGGATTTGGGTAAAAATCATGTAAAACAACGGGGCCACAAAGAATAATGTCGTATGCAAACTGTAATAAATCTGTGGGACAATGACTCCATTTCTCGTAGTTATACAAGCAACGTTGCTGTCCACCGTTTTTACGCTGTAGATTTGCAGCAAAGGAGTGCAGACCAGTAAGCTAAATCCCCAAATTATAACTGGTTTAAGGTATTCTCTGCTGTACCAGACTCTTGCTCTGGAACTAAATGGATCTGTGGTAGCTTTTAATCTTTGGTAGCTAATAGTTACAAGTGTCATGATGGAAGTCGTATAGCTCGCCTCCACAAAGAATCCTTGAAGCTTACAAGTGTTGTTTCCACCTACCCAGCGCCACAAATATCCAATCATGTTAAATGCGGAAAGTAGAGTAAATAGGAGATCTGCCGTCGCTAAATTCACCAATAACCACGTAAAAGGGGAATGTCTTCTCTTTAAAGTCTTGTAGCAAGTTAGCAAAACCCATGTGTTACCAACCGTTGATAAAATAAAAACTGTAATGTAAATTACGATAAATAGCACCGAAGCAGGCGCTGCGATATTGTCAATTACCGCCATTTCGGTTTGGGTAAAATATTTTACCTTTTTTTTTGAAGTAGTCCTTTTTATCGATATCCCGAACAATTTTAAGCTGACTTTTCACATCTCTCCGTCCTTGTTTACCGCGGCAGTTTCTATGAAGCGTCACAGAGCAGATCTATGTACAACGGTGTCATGCGAAGACTGCTTATGGTTTTTCTATTTTCTTTCCCCCGCTTCAAATGCATTTATTTCTACTTTTTGTTGTTTACCACGTTTTTTTTAAGTTCTCCATCGACAGCTGCACATTTAGGGTACAATATAGGACTATATGAAGAGCGTAAGGATGTATCACAGCATAATAAACGTTACGTTTGAAAACAACAAGCTAATTTTTGATTTAAATAAAATTTGTTTAATACCATTGAATAGTTGACATAAACTTTTTCAGGAAATTAAAAATGTGTCTTGTGCCAATTTTTTTCATTTAGATATCTTGGCTGTTAGATGCTATTATTTAAATAGAATAAAGCACCTGTCGTTTTCTTGTTACTGAAAAAGGAATGAAAATCAAATTTCATCAGTTAATGTTTTACCGCCGAGTATTCATCGATGCATGAATAAATATTTATAACTTAATTATCTTTAATTACTTTATTTGAAAATAAAAGCATTACAAATTCAATTTGGTGGAAATTATTTCCTTTCAGCTACTTCAGCTGTTTTAAAATTTGATCTCATGAAGCTTCCATTTGATAGTAGAGTGATTCCATAAGGCTGTAGTTCCTGACCAAATCTATGTCAAATTGCTAAGGGTTAAAATTGTTCACAAAATAATATATTTATTACAACAAAAAGACCCAAAAAACGCGTGTATTTCTTCATTTTGGGCTTAATGATTAATGAGTAAGACTGCTATAGCATCTAAGTGAGCCAAGGCCCATGCGGTTCAGTTCTAACTGTTTTTGATAACAATTTTTAAGGGCGTTTGCAGGAGGTGGCTTATAACGCAGCGTTTTTTGGTGATAATTCCGCTTAAGTTTAATGTGTTGTGACCCGTCGCCACATATAAAAAGCGAAACAGTCTGTGGATCAATTATCGCGAACAATTACGAAAGGAGGATGCTTGAATTAAGATCAAACTAAGCATTGGAATATAACGAAGCCAACGTGCTTCTCCGTTGGTACAATTTTATTATATTTAAAAAGAGTAGCATGACTGCTGTGATCAATAAACACTTAAAAATTGCGCGACTTCATTTTCTTTACCCGCGAGGAAAGACCACGTACAACGTTATTATTATCTTTTAATCCGCTCATATTTAGCTTCCCACGTTGGGTAGTTAGATTCTGAAGTTAGTTTTGCTTCGCTCTCGATATGAAATCCGTTCAGAATGGAGATCTGACACGAGAAATTACATCTTGGGAATAAAAGCGTTAAGGCAATACGAAAGTGGGCCAGTAAAAGCACCACCATTCAGAAATCTTTCTAGTAAATACTTATTGTTCCCTTATAAAGTAGCACGATCGGCAATACCGTCTAAGTTTATGGGTAGTTCTGTGTACAGTTCAGTTCAAATACAATACTATTTTTTGGGCTAATTTAGCCCCTCTGGAAAAGAGTTGTTTTGGCCCCAGTAAGACGGCCAGAAATAGCCAAAACTGCGAGATAACATTTGTCCCGATCTTAATGCGCAAGACATAATTTTATTAAATTCCAAAATAATGCAAATTCACGTTCAAATTCAAAATTAAACTGGCCGTGTTTGATTTAGAGTTTGAGTGGACGGTGGGGGTAGGTGGCGGGGGAAGGGCGAGAAGACGCCTGCCGGCACGAAGAGGCTGTTGAAAAAAAGCAAAACCCCCTGGTTAGTTGCGTATCACTGCATTTCCGGAAATGAGCAGGCAACCGATCAAAATGAGTTAAATTAAAAACCGGAAGCACTGTTATCCAACGAAACAAACACACGTTGAGCCGATGAGTGAAACGGTGAAACAGTTTTTTTTTTCAGTCAGAAAAGAATAAACTTCGACAAAACCTCCTCCACGCTCACAAATATGAGCTGATATTTGCTGCACACTATATTTTCCGAGCGAAAATCTTTGAGTATACCTGCCTTTAATCTATTTGACAGCTCTTCCTTTTCCTTCCATTTGATCGGATTCTTTAAAGCGACAAATAACTGCACTCGAAGGTTTACCCGCAATAATATTTGTTTCAAAACGTTCTCTGCTGATGCAAATACGAGTTGATATTTGCCGCACTCTATATCCTCCAAATGACAATTTGTGAGCGTAGCTACCGTTAATCAGATTCAAGATGTTTATTCCATAAACAATCCGTTGAAGCCGGCAAACGACAACTACGCTCGAAGGTTTCCCGTCATAATTTCTTTCATGAGAATCAACACCTGAAATAGCAGGCTTTTCCAAAGGCCAGTTGGCAACACGGCCAGTAACTCCTTACCAGAAACCAGTATAGAAATTGCTTCTTTTTGTTGCGGTTTTAATGCGCTAAACATATTAAATACCGAAAGACACTTTAAGTGCAAATGCTAATTCAAATGAACGTTTGATATCTTGAAATCCATTTCAAAACTGACTCCATACTTTTGTTGCAGACGTATTATTACATTTATCCCTTTGTTCTACTTTGATCCATTAATCTTGTGTTCGAAGTAAACCTTCATTTGTAGGGTTCATAGTCCATACCTAATTAACTTCGTTTTCCCGCCCTTTCCTAAAAAATAGGCATCGCCTTTTTCAAGCTGTAAGATATCAAAATGATTCGGGATAGCAATTATGAAATACGAACTACCAGTCTGAAAGGTACCATCTGAAAGTTATTATAATACAACATATTGTATTATGATGCTTGCAAACACATTTGCTGCATTGTTGCTGGAAAAGAAAAGAATGTAATCGTCAGAGAGAATCACAAGTATGAAAATTTCACGGGTCAAAGCAAAGTTTTGCCTCACCATATTTTCTGTTCGCCTGCTTCAAAGATTGGTCGATTGTTAAACCTTTATTGAGAATTGGTGTTAGATTATTGCTCTAGACTTTAAATAAAAGGGATCTCAATAACTTAATCGTTAAGTTGAACCCTAATATTTCCTGCACCATTCTGTCCATAACGAGAAATTTTCCAAGAAGGCGTTTCACGCTTACACGATCATTATCCAAAAACATATTTTCCTGAAAGCAAAGTCGAATCTATGGTAATGGTTTTCTTCCGATGTAACTTTTGTCTCCAAATTCAATTTTACGAGAATGTGGCAGGTGTTACCCGTACACTTAGTGTTCTAGTTCTCTCTTGTATACTTTCGTGTTTATTTTTCGCTTTTTCATCTTCGTATAATATATAGATTTAGCCAAGCCCAAAAGCGGAGCTCTGATTAGTTTATTTTCCAGCCCTTCATTATACTTAATAAAGACTGTAATAAAACTTGTCCGCACAGGCTGTAGAAGAGCTTCTTCAAAGGGTTAAGAGACCAGACAAGGTCTGGAACCTGGGGACGATGTTCTCAAAACACGCATGCTAGTCAGCGGTAACTTCACACAGCTTAGGACCTTCATCGGTGTTCCTGATGTTTTGAGCAAATATTCGAAGATTGGGAATGTTATCTTTTTCAGATGAAGTGTGTGATGACAGCATCAGTTGAAATTATATTCTAGTAAGTGTGAATTATAATTTCGTTTTAGGAAAATGGGCCAAAATTGAAAGAAACGACGGAAAACAACTTTGCGTGGAGACATCACTGGTAGATTGGGGTGTATACACGTGAGCACAGTGAGTCAGTAAAACAACACGCCAGAATCGTATGAGCTTCTCTTATATCGTCTCTTGAAGATGCCAGGTATGACTGCTTGCCCCACCGTTTTTCCCTAACGTTTCAACCTCCTCTGTTTAGCGTAGAAAATTAAAAAGAAAAGTACTGAATTTTCAACTCGTGTTTGAACCTGTAATCTTTTAAAACTTTCTTGCTTTCGGCTATTGTTTCATGCTTGTCCTTTGGCTGGAAATGCACGACGTCTTTTTCTGATATTGGTAAAATTTCCGCACAATGTAAATAGCAATGTATTGTTTTTGTCATTGTTTACTCTATCCAAGAACTGAATGCATAATGTAGGATGGGGCTATACGGAAATTTTACCTAAAAGTTTTTGAGTTGATGTTTTTATTGGCTATGTATATTAAATAGGTTGAAAAAGTTTTGGATGGTATTTTCTCATCTTTGCCATTAACTGAATTTACTGGAATTTGGAGTTGTTGCAATATGTTAACATGAAACACACTAATAAGTTTTATTGATATATAAAAAGTTTTCAGTCATTTGACTATCTACTATTTCAACCCAACCATTTTTCACAACTTGTAAACACATGTTTGAAATGCCTTGTCACAAATAAGCTAACAGGATTGAGGAGGGTGTATTTGGGAATAGCCTCTCTTGTCAGTATCATTAATTTGCTTATTGCTCCTGCTGGCAATGTTTTGATGAGGTTGGGCTGTCAGGGCAAAGGAACTGATGATTTTAGTAGGCAGTGACTTTTTTCAAAGCTGGAAACTATCATTGTGAATTAGCCACACTTGTGCCTGTTAACTCAACTTCTTATTCTGGTAAACTAGTTTTAAGAAGGATACAATATTTTATTATATAAACTTGATGCATAGGCTGTACAGAAAACTTTAATTTGACTGAAATTTTTATAGCCAATACCAATCCCTACACATAATAAAATGTTAGGAGGATCAGAGAAAAAATAATGTACCATACATCTGCAAGATTTATTTTAATTAATACATGAATATTAACTGATACTAGGAGATCTAAGAATATTCAAAAGAAAAGAAAATTTGGTTCAAAAATTAGAATTCAGCATAGGCTGGATAACCAAGATTCTTAGAAAAAGAAATTTGTACTAATGAAAAAGCTAATTTAATTTTTTAACTTATTAAGCTAAGGCATTTATATTCTTGCCTTGTGCAATATGTGGATGCCAATTAACTTAACTTTCATGCATCAAAATACAAAAAATGTTCTCTTCATCTATATGCCCTATAAACATTACAGGTGAGGGGGCAAGTCAAAGTAAAAACATGATTTAAAACAGGATGGCCCCCGTTAATTTCAGTCCTTATTAAAGGAGGATCCTTGCTTCTCCAGATTCCTACCCTTAAAAACTCACATATCTTATGACCATTTCCAGATATCAATGTTTATTTTTGGTATGAACATGGGTAAGAAACACCATGCATTAATGAAAGCTTGAGCACAAGTATTAAATGCAGTCTGAATAATAATAATATTACATGTTACAATGTGGTAACTTGGACAGCAAAATTATATAATAACACAATTCCAAACAAAGGAAGTCAGGTTATTGACCCACCTTCTTCAACTTTTGAGAAATAGATATGGTAAACAGTTACAATTAATGGAAAGTTGAAAGTTTGAAAGCTCAATGATGTACATTGAAATCATCAGAACCTATGCATCCTAGCGAAAAAAAGGTCAATTACCACCATAACTTCTCCCAAACATTCATGCTTACGGGATAACATTAATTTTTTTTTACTAGGTGATACTGTACTTAAAATACTTCTACTGACACAAATGCATTTTTCTAAAGTTATCTCATAGTATGTGACTGTACAGGTCATGTGGATGGTTCTTGCATGGGGACTGACATTTCAATTACCCCAGAAAACTTTAATCACCAGAATTGCAAGCTGAGGTGTATTTACCATGTGCTCAAGTTTCCAAATCAGTCACCTACCTCAGTTACAGTGGAGCTCACTCCTTTTTGAGCCTATCTTCAGTTTGATCATCCTGTTACATGTGAAAACATCAAATGTTACTCACATATTCAAATAATTAATGAAAGTTATAATTTTTTTAATAACCTACTTCCTTTAACCCTTTAACTCCCATGTATGATCAAGACAGAATTTCTCCTAACAATATCATTACAATATCAAGCAGACAAGTGATGAGAATAAATAAAAATGGTAATTAGGGGATTATTGGTTGATCCAATACCAAATTCTCAAAACTAACATCACAAGAACTATGTGGTAGACAGTAAGGAGAATTACTAATGAGATCTTGGGAGTTAAAGGGTTAGTTGTCTCCAGAAATAGTAAATGGTATTTAAAAGAAAGGAAAAAAGTTCTTGAAACATCTTATGTTAAATGAAACTTTGTTATGAATATTAACCCTCTAACTCCCATGAGTGATCAAGAAAGAATTTTTCTCTACAATATCAATATAATATCAACCGGGTAAGTGATAAGAATAAGGACAAATATTAGTTTGGGGATAATTATCATCTATTCTTAGTATCTATCTTTTACCAGCTGACATCTGAGAAGAATCAAGTCTGCTACACTGGTAATTTGACACATTGCAGGCAAACCCTACAACTGATTAAATTTTATTTGAATCAAAAACATGAAGGGCAATAGAAGAAATTACCTAGCACAATCCAAGTTTCCCTTCTTAAGTACTCTGTGATGTTTCTTCTATCATATGGTAAACTGAGTTTACAATTTACCTCATTTTTCTGATTGAGGGTGTCTTGTGCACATAAAAATTAAAGTTCAGTTCCTTTAGTAGCTTTTTTGGGTACAAAGATCAACAAAGAACAACATCCACACCAAAACATTCTTTTGAAAGACATCTCTACAATGGTAGGTACACACAACTGACAGGTCTGAGCAAAGCATGTCAAGCATTAAGATATGATTGTCAATTTACTTTTCATTACTTGCAAACAGCTTATTTCTATCAGCTTTGAAAACTTCTGTATCATTGCTTTCAAAGAAAAGCATTTCCCATGAACACTTGAACATTACAGACATAAGCTACCAGCAACAGGTTTTTCCATTGTTTCATAACATTAGCTTTTACATTTGAAAGAATAAGAAAATTTAATCATTTCAATATAATGAAATCCCACATTTTAACCCTTTTAGTCCCGCTAGTGACCGAGACAGAATTTCTCCTTACACTATCAGTATGATAGCAAGCAGACAAGTAATGAGAATACAGAAAAATATCAGTTAGGGAATTAATGGTTGATCCAATTCTAAATTCTACAAACTAACATCACATAAATTGTATTGCAGACAGTAAGGAGAATTACGTGTACTAATGAAATCTAGAGGGTTTAAGGGGTACGACACATATGGTAATCATATGTACCAGAAAAGTGTTCTTATTCTGGAAGGAGAGCTCTGCAACAATTCTGTTTTATCTTCTCAGTCACTTCACTTAAAACATAAAATTTAAATATTTGCAAGCAGGTTAAGAAGGAAATTAAAGGAATGGGGTAATTTTAAAAAAAAACTGTGTTGCTGAGTCAGTGGGGGTATTACAAGATAATTTGGTTTTTCAACTGAGTTAATAATGTAATATGGCCTCCGTAAAGAGATCCAAAGGTGCCGTTTCGAGCGTTAGCTCTCAGTCAGTGCGATGATGAAGGGCTAACGCTGGAAATGTCAGCTTTGAAACTCTTTACGGTGGCCAATTGACATTATTAACTCAGTTGATAAAACCAAAATTACCTTGATTGTGTAGATGAGGCTATGTAAACCACGGAATTTGTTTTCTATTACTCTCATAAACTACTTCTGAAAGATTCGCGCGAACGTTACAAGTTATAACCGTGATAGCAGGGTAAATATATCTTATTAGATGTTTTGGTGTGTTGTATGGCTCAGTATTTTGCCATATTTTGTAGGGTGAGTCAAAATACTTATAGGTTATTTATTCTCCAATTGCTTTTATTTCTGCTAAGTCTCTCTGCTTGTTTCTCATAAGGCGAGAATAGCAAAGCGACTAAAGAAACGTAGCGCGCGTAGCCGACTGGTTAAACAGGGTTTTTTTCAGTACAAAGTAACCAACCAACTGTCTAAATAACCGTATAATATCGCAGGATATTTGCACACTGTTAGCGCGTTATGGTACTCTGCTATAGGATATCGGTCAATGAGAGAGCGCGTTGTGGTTCCAACTGACGATATAAGAAGCCACGAAAAGATAGATTTCATAAAAGTTTGTGACACGCATTCTGCTTGGAACTAAAAATTACTTTTAAATGTCATTTTGGCTTGGAATAGTTATGCGGAATCTCACAACTATCGCTTGCGGAAATGCCCCGACGCATGCATGCAGTCGAACACAGGCTGACTAAATATAATTTCGTATTTTAACATGTCCCTCACAAGATGTCAAAATTATACGTCATCAGTGTTGACAGAAACTTTATTTTGGTAACGTAACACCATGTCAAATTAAGTTTTCACATGCTATAATTATTCCTTTTTTCCCAGTAAAACTAGGCATACTTCGAATTTACGACATTCATAATGGAGAAAAGAGCCTAACACTAACAATCGTCACATAAATAGCAAACACAACCCTAAATAACTTCCTAAGGGAAAAAATTCCATTGACCTTTATTTCATTTAGTTGTGTTCTGCTCGTTCTTAGAAATAACTCCTCTAACGAACGAGAAATCTCGCAGCAAAGTATGGTTCACGATTTCCTGGATTATGACCATTTTAGCCCTATGATCTTGAAGAGTGACTAGCATCCGATGCCACATTCAATATCACCTTTTTGAATCAAACTCTAAGGTCCCGCGAGTAAAGGAAATGATCACCAACTAAAGAAGCTCAAATTCTTCTTATCGGCATCTCAGGAGATGAATGGAGAACAGTTTGAAGAATATGCATACTGATGTAAGTGGGTAAGGGGTTGAGCAGCCAACACCTCATTAAATTATTCCGATTTATTTTTCTGCATATAATAAAGTTCTATGGCTTGTGAATCCGTTACTTGCACTCTTTCTTGTCTGTCGCGGAGAGGGTCCACATGAGGAAACAGGGGCCGTCTTGTTTTCTTGAATAAACTTCGAGCATACTGCCTCATAGCTTCTCCGTAGACTCCGTATAATATTGGATCTAAGGCCGTATTTAACAATGTCAATATCAATATCAATCAATAACTGAGACGCTCGCCATACGTAACCACCATTTGTGAAATGGAAGTACAACAACGTGCGTGTGACCATGAAAGGTGACCAACATATTACAAACGCTATTGTGAGTGCTGCCAAGACCTTGGCCACTTTGTAATGCCGCTTATAACGCATGGAAGCTATGGTGTTTGATGTATTTGATGCAACGTTTGAGCGTAAGGATAGAAAAACTCTCTTCTGAACAACTATCATGTAGACAAGAGGTACAAGGAAACAACAAAATGCGTGAATAGTATAATAGGTCTGTCGCGCTAAATCCCCGAACACGATATTCGTGCAGGAAATGGTTCCTGTGTCATCTGTTTGGGTTTGATAAGCATAAAGCAAAGGCGAAGCGACGACTGCGCCAACTGACCGAACGGCGATTAACTTTTGTAGCATGTTTTCCCTTGTGATGAGTCTGACTCTTAAAGGGTCTACCACAGCCTTCAGACGCTCAAAGCTGATAAGAACAAGAGTCAATTATGAAGGTGGAGTAACATGCTTCAATGACAAAGCTTTGTAGTTTACAGGATATCTCGCCGCCTACCCAGGTCCACATCAAGTCAAAAATAGTCAGTACCGTAAATGCTACGTCTGCAATTGCTAAGTTGGCGATGTAACACGTCAAAGAAGACTCTCGTTGTCGTTTTAGTTTGTAACAGAGCCAAAGAACAAATGAGTTCCCCACGATTGACGACAGGAAAATTAGGAAATAAACACATGTGAATGTGGCAACTAATGCTATGGGAAATCCGCCGCTCGTTGCCATGTGTAGTATTCGGGTCCTCTTCAAATGCTGTGTTAAACAAGCGTTTCTTGCCTTGCTCAGAGCCAATGTGTGTTTCTGTGATTGATTGCCGACGGCCATTCTGAATCTTGTCTTGTCCAAACCTGTTTGTATAACAAGCTGTCAACTTATTAAAACTCGCTTAGCATTTTTGTTCCCGAAAAAAAAAAGAAGAGGTAAATAGAACTAAAACTTGCCTGGGTTGGATCTTCTATTAGAAAGTCCATACCCTCGCTTATTTGTTATTGTTGTTTTTTTTTCTTTTTTTGTGGTTCAAGTAGAATGGAATATATCTAGCTTAATTATGCCGGGATCAACAGGAAACATTAAGAAAGCTTCTTTACTTTGCGAAGCAGCTGTTACAACAGGAGTATTAAGAAAGTTTATGTGTTTTCCTGACAAGAAATTGGATGTCATCAATTAATTTCAATGGAAATCTCCTCAGCCCTATCTCTTAAAGCGATCAGAGCCTGACGATAAGCATTCTTAATCCTTCTTTACTTAAGTGGTGCCAAATTTGAAGACAACAGATATGCATGATGTAGTAGAATAATCGCTATTCATTCTTCAAACATAATTATAAGCTATTTCCGCATCTTGTGAAAGTGCTTATGTATAAGCTTATTCAAAAAGCCGTGAATTTCATCGTAAGCCCTCGGCAAGTTTTAATCTCTAGTTTTGGACAGCTTTATAGAATAGTTGAAGCACTGTTTGTAATATTTATCGCTCTGTTTATCAAAATTGTAGCATCTGGTTATGCTATGTTCTTTCTTACAAAACATCACTTTAAAAATGATAAATAAGCAAACCTTGGGACACACAAGCTGCCAAAATGATCAAGTGAAATGTAATGATATGTAACTGTCATAACTAACATTTCTTCTTTGCTTTAACAAACTTAAAAGTGATGTTAAACAGAACTTGATTGAAACCGTTGTGTGCAAGGTGGTGTTAGCTTCCACACAACCCACCAATTTGATCGAAACCGGTGATATATGATTTATATCAGCGTTTGATATAAATCAATATAATGACATATCAGTATGATTATATATATCAACGTTACGATAATTATGCAGTTCAAATGTTTTGAATATTCATCAAATGTTTAACAACAAGATCCTGATCGATTTAATGCCGTGAACGTTTCACAAAATATTTCTTGGCGATCTTGGAAGACCTTTGTGACTTCTGGTAGTGGCATATTTCAATGCCCTTATGAATTTACATAAAAACTTACTATCATCTCACAGATGTCAAATTTACTTTAGATCAAAAGGACCTTGGAACAATACTGTCTATTTGAATTTATTTTGAACTCTAAGAACTTAACAACTTTTGACGTTTATTTTAATCAAATGGTTTAGCTATTCAACCATAGCTTTAAAAAGAACATTATCAACTGATCAGAGGAATCATTGAACTATACTTCTAATTATGTTGATCTTAATTTGAACTCCCCTCTAACGAAATCCTTACCCAATCACGGTCAGTTTTGAATGTTTATTACGCTTCGATGTTGTCGACCTCTTGGCAATAAGAAAACTACATTATTATAAATTGATTAAATACATGGTTTATTCAATATGACCCAGTTTAGATAAGATTCACCAGGTGATATTGGTTATCTCCCTGATCCTTACTCTATAGCGACTTGATTTTAGGTTACACAGCAAAAATCCTTTTTTCGTTATATCCTTAGTATAACGCACACCTTTCCAATTTTTCCTATTCACAATGTAAGTCTCCCTGTAAATCAATAAATTCGATGGTACAACTTCGTAAGGGTATATGTTATTTACTGATATTCACTTGAAACCTGTGATATAATGAAATTACCATGGCTTTTATGACTTTCGCTAACTACTGTAATACATTTCGTTTTTACCATCTTAACTTATTTTTATTCAATTACAGTAAAATATAAGATTTTCGTGGGAGAAAAACACCTGGTTTTTTTTCTTTTTTTACAAACCGCTGAGGTACCTTTCCTTAACACAAAATTTACATACATGTATATATGTATATATATATATATATATATATATATATATATATATACATATATATTGTAGACAAGTCACTTCTTCTGGCTGAACTTGCTCCGTCTTATTCTATTTTGTTTATCTGTTCTTGTTAATTTATCTTTCGCATATAAAATATATAACTTGGCTGAATTCAGAAGGGCACGTTTCTAACAAAATGAAAGTTTGTGCAAATATTTGAGAGGTAGCAAGCATGGCAAATTGATCGAAATATCCAAAAGAACTTTTCATTCAACGCCGGTTGCTTTTCTCAGCTTTTCCTCTCTTACTGATGGTGTGTCTTGTCAACTTTTTGTTCCTACAAGTACTGAAAGGAATCAAGTGGATTTCCAGAGGTTTCTTCAGCAGAAAATTAATCCCTGAGAAAGTTGGTGTGTACTTTACGTATTATAGATACGACAGTATGAATTAAATATTTATACTGTCAGGAAAATTATTTCCTATTTCTTTGTTCCCTTCTCTTGTCTAGCTTTAAAGAAAATACCCGCTGCGAATCGTGTAGATTATGGAACACTCCTTCGTGGCTGCCACGGGCTCATGCCCTGTGTCCAACAGATTAAGTTCTTATGTATACCTTTCACTCTAATGTATTTTGATAAAGAGATGTCACTGTGTTATCCCTGTTCTTGTAGAGAACTCTTCGTAGTAAAGACTTTAAGTCTCCGTCGTACAAACCGTACAACAAAGGATCCAATCCGGTATTGAGAAAGATTAAAAGTTGAGATGCCCTCCAAATGAGTCCTTTTGGTGCTAAACGAAAGTATATTAGCGTCCGATTGACCATGAAAGGAGACCAACAGATTATAAATGCTATAGTTAGTGCAGCAAGTGTCTTTGTAGCCTTTTTGTGTCGTCTCTGTGCTCGCGAAGTGAACAATTTGCTTGTTGGTCTAACGCTTGTGCGAAGAGCGAGATGAATTCGGATTTGGGTAAAAATCATGTAAAACAACGGGGCCGCAAAGAATAATGCCGTGTGCAAACTGTAATAAATCTGCGGGACAGTGACTCCATTTCTCGTAGTCATACAAGCAACGTTGCTGTCCACCGTTTTTATGCTGTAGATTTGCAGCAGAGGAGTGCAGACCAGTAAGCTAAATCCCCAAATTATAACTGGTTTAAGGTATTCTCTGCTGCACCAGTCTCTTGCTCTGGAACTAAATGGATCTGTGGTAGCTTTTAATCTTTGGTAACTTATAGTTACAAGTGTCATGATGGAGGTCGTATAGCTCGCCTCCACAAAGAATCCTTGAAGCTTACAAGTGTTGTTTCCACCTATCCAGCGCCACAAATATCCGATCATGTTAAATACGGAAAGAAGAGTAAAAAGGAGATCCGCCATCGCTAAATTCACCAATAACCACTTAAACGGGGAATATCTTCTTTTTAAGGTCTTGTAGCAAGTCAGCAAAACCCATGTGTTACCAACCGTTGATAAAATGAAAACTGAGGTGTAAATTACGATAAACAATACCAAAGCAGGCGCAGCGACATTGTCACTTACCGTCATTTTGGTTTGGGTAAAATATTCTTTTTAGCAATATTCCGAATAATTTAAAGCTGAAATTTTACACTTCTCTGTCCTTGTTCAACTAAGTCAACTTTAGTCGCTACAGAACTAATCAAAGTACAACGGTAAATGCCAAGACTGCTTTTGGTTTTTCCATTTTCTTTCCCCCGCTTCAAATGGATTTATTTCTACTTTTCGTTGTTTACCACCCTTTTTAAGTTCTCCATCGACAGCTGCATATTTAATGTACAATAGGACTATATGAAGAGCGTAAGAATATATCATAGCATACTAAATGTTATGTTTGAAAACACCGTGCAAATTGTTGGAAGCCAGTTTATTACTATCCAAACCCAAGATACCGCTTATAAATTATTAACCTTTTGGTTTTCAGGAGAAATTTGATTTTGATGTCATTGGAAATGCCGTAAGAAATACACAAATGTTCAATAATATTTTTCTGACCGATGTAAAAAGCATTACTTTAATCCCCAAAAGTCAATTTTTAGATTAAAATAAAATCTGTCAGATACTATTGAAAAGTTGACATTAACTCTTTGAGAAAATTTAAAATGTGTTTTGTGCCAATTTTTCTATTTACATATCTTGGCTGCTAGATGCCAAAATTTAAATAGACTTATGCACCTGTCATTTTCTTGTTTCTGAAAAAAGAATGAAAATCGACTTTCATAAGCGTTTTACGCCCGAGTATTCATCTATGCATAAATAAATATTTACAGCTTCTTTTTAATTACTTTATTTGAAAGTAAAAGCATTACAAATTCAATTTGGTGAAAATTGTTTTCTTTCAGCTACTTCAGCGGTTTTAAAATCTGATCTCAAGAAGACTGCATTTGATAGCAGAATGATTTCATAAGGCTGTAGTTCCTGTCCAAATCTATGTCAAATCAAGGATTAGAATTGTTCGTGAAATAATACATCTAGTGTAACAAAAAAAGCGGTTAGTTCTTCATTTTGGGCTTAATGATTAATTGATAAGACAGCTATGGCCTCAAGGTGAACTTAGGCCCGTGCAGTCCAGCTCTAACTATTATAATTTTCCAACCTTTTTTACCTTATTTACAAACAGTTTTGAAAGGTGTTTGCAGGGAGTGGCTTATAACGCAGCATTTGTTGGTTATAATTCCGCTAAAGTTCAATGTGTTGTAATCCTTTGTCACTTATAAAAAGCAGAACAGTCCGTGGATCAGTTATCTTGGCGCTTGAATGAAGGTCAAATAAAAGATTGGACTATAAAGAGGCCAACGTGCTTCTCCCTCGGTACAATTTTATCATTCTGGCCGTGAACGGGCCAGAATCAGAAATTCGATTTAGTTTTTCTCCCGCAGGAAAATACACAAAAAAGGCGCTACGTGGGAGTTTTCAATTGCGCGTCACTGAATTTCCGGAAATGATCAGGCAACCAATCAAAATGAGTTAAATAAAAAACCGGAAGTTCTGTCATCCGACAAAAACAAACACACGTAGAGCCGATAAGTGAAACGGTGAAACAGGTTTTTTTATTAGCCAGAAAAGAATTGGCTTCGACAAAACCTCCTCCGCGGTCACAAATATGAGCTGATATTTGCTGCACTATTTATTTTCCAAACAAAAATCCTTGAGTATAGCTGCCGTTAATCTATTTGACAATTCCATTTGATCGTAAACGATACTTTGAAGCAACAAACAGCTGCACTCGAAGGTTTACCCGCAATAATATTTGTTTGATGTAAACCGTCATACTCTGGTGAAACGGTGTGGCTGTTTTTTCATCAAAGAAAAAAATGGCCACACCAAAACGTTCCCTGCTCACGCAAATACGAGTTGATATTTGCCGCACTCTATATCCTCCAAATGACAGTCCGTGAGCGTAGCTGCCGTTAATCAGATCGAAGATGCTTATTCCATTTGATCATAAACAATACGTTAAAGCGGACAAAGGAGAACTACGCTCGAAGGTTTCCCGTCATAATTTCTCTCATAAGAACCAACACCTGAAATATCAGACTTTTCCAAAAGCCAATTGGCAACACGGTTAGTAACTCCTTACCAGAAACCAGTGTAGAAATTGCTTCCTTTTGTTCCGATTTTAATGCGCGAGACATATTAAATTCCGAAGGATACTTAAGTGCTTCCTCGAGAGCGGAATCGAAACTAATAACTTCACATTCAGAGTTCGCCGTCTTTCAGTCTTTCTCCCGCACGGGCAAAGTGTCAGAATGACGCTCAAATGACACATTTGGCTAGTGATTGATAGCTGGAGCCTAACCACACCAATCAGGAACTCCCACGAACGGAGTTTTGCAACTAACAGTGACTTCGGGTAGGCGCAATCTTCATTTCCCCACCCCCAACCCTCTCCATATTTTTGACCGTCGACCGCCCCCTTGTTACAAACTTCTTTATCTCCCCAGCCTTACACTTCCATTAAAATAAAAAATGGCGGCAATAATTTTCGTATATATATATATTCGTAAATACTGAGCACTTGCTCGTCAAAATTACGCCTGCTCTGCAGGCTACAAGGGACTAAAATTAGTGGTATGATATAAAATGGTCACACTTGCGCCATTTCGTATCTTTACATTAGCTTAACAAAAGGTGACTGATTTAGCTCGCATATAGTGTCAAAGGAGAGCACCTCTTAGGGCCGAAACAATGCAAACATAATCCTGGATGGTTCCAATTGCTTATTTGAGATACACTCACTATACAGCCCTTAGCAGCTGATATAATTACATACAAAGCTCCCTTCATTAAACTAAGAACCATAAGAGGTATGAGAGATAAATAGTTATGTATACAAGAGAAGTAATTTTTCAACAAAATAAAAATATTATTCTCTCCAACTAACCTTTTTCGACAAACACAGAACACCTGTGAATAAAACAGCTGTCAAAGGAGTATAATCCCTGCCAGTATGTCAAAATTTGTACATTTCTTAATACGAATTGTATCTGCTCATATTCTGGTGATACTTACGGTGACCACAAAAAGGTGGTGAAAAAAGGTGCTAACACTAGGTAAAGTATTAACCCAGGCAACAGGGCCTACAACAGGTCTAGAAAATATTACTTTGCTGTATTCATCCCATATTTCTGGTAAATATAGCTTTTGCAGCCTCAAAAGAGGAGGCGATCCCGCAGAGGCTTGTTAGCTCAGTTGGTAGAACTCTGCACCGGTATCGCAAAGGTTATGGGTTCAAATCCCGTACTTACCTGAATTTTTTTCAGGCCTCATTTCTAGTACTAGTTCAGTAGTGTTCATAACTGCGAGGAACGATTCTAAATTCGTTTCTTCAACCTCAGTGCACACATATGATTTTCATATGTTTACAGCCATTATGAACAACAACGTTTGTTGGGAAAGGTGTCTTTTTCATAGATCAATCAGTGTTTGAGACCCTGAGACAGCATACCCGTGTCTTTGTTTGTCTGCCAAAGGGCATCCACTCATCAGATAAACAACTCACTATCATTTGCAGTTAGTGTTTTTTTTTTTCTTTCTTTCTTTCTTTTTTTTTTTTTTTTTTGTACCTTGCTGGTAAGCCGGCAAAGATGCGTGATGACACTGGCAGCAAATTGAAGGTACACGTATATGTAATCTGTTCAATTTTGTGTTTTTTATAAGCTGGGGTCAGAAAAAACACATATTTAACGCAAATGACATTTAAAAGATGTACTATCGGATCTGAAGTAGTAAATAACCAACAGTTTTAAGGTCCCTCAGCAATGACGCAAATGTTGGTCACTTACATTTGTCCCTATAGCTCAGACATACGGTAACTTCCCAATTCGATCTTATTTAGAAGTCATAGCAGTTAAACTAGCCATAAAACCAAAGCTATCATTATCTGAGGTCAGTGTAAGGACATATTGACCATTAAAAAGTCTAACTCTTTTGCCAACAGGTATTTCTTTTATGCTTTATTTAGTCTATAATTTTGGGCTGCCACCAAGTTGTCGTTATTATCAGGAATCTATCTCTTAACGGACAATAACAGCCTTTGAAACGTTTGGTAAAATTCGTGACAATTCTGTAACAGGGTAACAGCGCCAAAGTAACATTTTTTTTAATATTATACAAGGATTTCCAGCCCTGAGAAAGCCGCAACGACACACGTAAAAAATACGATAATGTTCACGTGTGTTGGATATTACTAATTAGCTGCTGACGCGTCACTAGCTTTTCGCACCACTCTGTCATGTGAATGAATGAATAGCAAAACCTTCATCAATCTCAATCCAAGGTTTTCCTCGGATGATGGCTGCCAAAACACTGAAAACTTCGTATCGCTTACAGACAGTGACGTTCAAAAGTTTCTAGAAGGGAAGAAAACCAAAATACGAAAAGAAAAACCGAAAGTTACGTATTCTGTGGCGTTGGTCATGGTATTACTCGCTGCTGAGAACGAAAATTGACGGTTGGAAGACTTGTCACAGGCCGATTTCGGTCGTGCTACCTGAAAACAACATTTCCTTATGCTATTTATCACCAACTTGTATTGGATTGTCTACAACAATAACCAAAAGAAAGACGATACAGCATATTATATTTTTAGGGAGAAAGATACAAGGGTTTGAAATCACACCTCGCTCATATACAAACATGGACCTGCAATATACTGTAATCGTAATGTTTTCAGCCTATAAGGGTAACATAGTTCGAGTGATCAGGGTTTTCATTGCAATGTTCGATTGATTGTTCAATCCAGGGGAAATAAGTTTCTTTTCGCGTAATCGCAGGTTATCAGAAGGCTTGACAAAATAGTACCCTATTGCCCATTACCTCGATTCTTTAGACGATAGCTGATAAACTACATTGAATTCGTGAAAAGATTCGTAAATTCCACTTACCGTGTCTTTCTAGTATGTGATCGAGATCTTTGAATCCTCTTTGCTTTACATGGACTTTGACTCCTAATGCGACCAGAAATGATTCGTCGATCACGAAGTATTTACTGCCACCTTTCAAGATCGGCTTGAAACTTTTTGGCCAGTTAATTTCTCCATCAGAAGATTCATCCATTGTCAAACTCAACACCCTGATTTTGCAATATAACTAACCACAAGAAATTGTAGATCGGCAGATCGCCTCAGCTGAATTTTGTCCTTGCGGCGTGGAACGCGAACGGATGTTTACAAATTGTGAATGAACTATTGTCAAGAAGCAACCAATTGCGTGTCGTGTCTTGCTTGTTGTCAAGGGGGGTTTGTTTACGCGAGTCATTACGTGCATTGAACACTCTACAACGTATTTTATTAATTTATTATACTCATTACTCGTACTTTTATTTTTTCCACCGGATAAAAATATCTTAGAAAGCAACAAAGCAAGTTCTCAATGATTTAAGAACCCTGTTTAAAATCTATATAGAATATTTATACCGCTTGTTCTCTTAACTTCACATCGCAAATACCGTACTATGTTAAAATACGCGAGCTCCGTTTGGGGGCGCGCGGCGCATGCAATGTTTACTTCTACTTGAAAAGACATGTAAGCTGATAAGTGCTTGGGTTTGATCCGAGGTTGATGTTTTTGACATGTTGACCAACACACCGGAATGCGTAGCAATTATTAGACATCAATCAAGCAGATTCCCGGGAGAGTTTATTTCATCTGTTAACAAAAGAAAAATATCTCACCTACATCAAAGAAGTTGCGCTCTTCACGATCTTCGGAAGCATGCCGGCATGTCGGCAAACTCATCGGAATGAATAAGTAATGAGAAAGAACAATAGCCTGAATATATGAATACTTAACAACCTCAATTTTTGAGGTTCACATTTAATCCGCTATGGAGTTGTAATGAATACCACTCTTCACCACATCAAAATAAAAGAATTGGCAACGTGTTGCCAAAATTGAGATTACAGTCTCAGTATTTTACAGTTTTTGTGTCCTCACGGTACTCGTGCAGTAGTCTAAATATTTGCACAGGAGAATAAGAGTTTGAAAACTGCTTTAACATTCTCGCGCTCTCTGTAGATACCATAAATTATTGGATCTAATAACGTGTTCAAAAATATCAAAAATTGCGTTGCTCTCCACATGTACTCGTCGTTTGTTACGTGAAAGTATCTCAACGCTCGAACAAAGAAAAAGGGCGACCAGCAAGCTGCAAACGCTAATGTAAGAGCTGCTAGAGGTTTGGCGACCTTTAGATGCTGTCTGGAACGCATAGCTGTAAAAGTATTTTTTCTGGGAGAAACCTTTGCGCTAGAGCGCAGAGTTGAGAAGATTTTAGCCTGGGCATAAATCATGAAGATAAGAGGACCCAGGAAAAAACCAATGGCATGAATACTGTAGTAGATTTGTCTTCCCAAATCTCCAAGCGTGTCGTTGGTGCAGAGAATTGTTCCTTCGTCGTTAGCTTGCGTCTGGTAGGCATAAAGTAAGGGTGAGGCAACAAGCAAGCTAACAATCCACGAGATAATCAATTTTCTATATACACTCTTCGTAGTAATCGCTATTCGTCGAAATGGTTCAACAACAGCCTTGAGTCGCTCAAAGCTTATAAGAGAAAGGGTTGTTATGGATAATGTATAACAGGCTTCTATGAAGAAACTTTGCAGCTTACAAGTGATCTTTCCTCCAACCCAGGTCCAGTGATCGGCTATCGCGTCTAGTGTAGACAACAATGCAAACGTTAGATCAGCGACGGCTAGATTGGCTATGAACCATTTTAGTAAACACCCTTGCCTCTTTATTGAACGGTAGCAAACAAAAAGAACGAGGGAGTTTCCTGCCACTGATAGCACCAGCGACAGTGAGTAAATAATGTAACCGAATGCAATATACATTTCGTCTTCTTTGGCCATGAGTGTTTTTTCTCTAGTGGAAGAACCTCGATTTCTTGCGAAGATCGGGTTATCCTTAGGTTCATTCAGTGATAGCTTAAAAGAGGTCTTTTATATTCTTATGCTCTCCACCGAGAGAAGCCAGAAAAAAATCATGGAAATTAAAAAGGGAGACAGGTGTTATAGTGTTTGATGACGAGACAGTTTTTTGGCTTGAACGTTGAAACAACTGGGTTTGTAAACTCTGTGAAGCTACTTTGTATGAAAAAAGATCCAGATTAGCAAGTCAAATATCACAAGAAAAATGTAAAAGACACTTAACGAATGACCAAGACCAATATCACGAAATTAGCAGAATGGGAGTAAGCTGAATATAAAGAGTACTGAATGAATTAAATACGAGATGTCAACTCTCTCTATAGTTACATTAGCTAGGTTTTTTTCCTCCTTAGAACATTAACTAGTTTGCTCCAAGATAAATCATAGTACATCGTGACAAGATTTAGAATGATCGACAATCTGTATTAAATTACTTTGGCAGTAAAGATAAAATTACAATAAAGATGGTAATTTAAATTTCGAAGGATGCACAGTATTAAAGAGATAATTAACCTATAGCTAACAGTGAAAGGAATATACAAACTGAAGACTTAATGGGCAGGGTGTGTGATATTAGAGCATGGTCTCTTAAAATGGCGCCCCACGCAAAACGTAGTGAAATTACAACCCATTAAGTGAGATTGGGCTGGTGGTCGGTGTAACGGTAGAAGAAACACAAGAATTTGGAAAGGTGCAGTCTAACTTTAACACTGATTAATTGGATGCCTGGTTCTTATTTTGCTTAACAATACATGCACTTAGCATATGCAATTGATGCTAGCAAATTTTAAGGGCATTTCGCACGAAATCTACCGGTCAGCATAACTTTGTTGTTAGGACTTCATTTCAAGCTGTTGTAAATTAGTTGTGTTCTCAATCTTCTTGGCCTTTAATTGAGATATCACGAAAGGATCCCTAACTATTGTCAGTTCTTAAATATCGGTTTTTGATAAACATGAAGATGAATTTGCACCTTTTTTCCAATTTTGCTACCCGACAACGTTGCACTAATGTATAGGGTTATGTTTTTAAAGCACTTTTCTGATCATCAAATCATCCATAATTTCAGATTAAAAAACTTGTGTAGTCTTTGGCTTAAAAGGAAGAGAACCCTCCTGTTCTCAAAAAACTGTGCCCCTTAAAAAAAGGCCTTTTTGCTTCTTGCTTTTCCAAAATACAATTAAAAGTATTAAGGATAAGATTTTAGCTGAATATAATTTCCTACCTAGGCTATCTAGCTTTGGATCTCAAAGGAACATTCACGCCTGATACAACGATGATTGAAAATGAAAAATATCGAAAACCACATGTGTCATAATAATTTTCAGTTTAATTTAGCCTGAATTTCTTTATCATCATCAAGCTGATTTATTATTGATGTTTTGTCACAAACAAGTAATTGACCGACAGCGTAGTAGCTCTGCTCTCCAACAGTACATGAAATCAGCCCCCGCAAAAAAAAAAAAAACGAGCGACAAGGTTAACTGAACTTGTTGTTCCATTATATGGCAATCGTAAAGGCAATGCCTTCTCTTGCAGATGGAAAACAGACATAGTTTGATGATACTCTGGTTTACAGATTTAATGAATGTAACCGAAAAAGTTACAATTCATAGACCCAACGTTTCGACACTCCTGTCTAGTGCCTTCATCAGGGGTGATCTAAACTCTGCAACAAGAGGTCCTTTTAGATGATCACTAATTAGCGGCCTTTTTCCTGACGAGGTGTAAATAGGCGTCAGGAAGCAAACCGCCATCGTCACGATTTAAAGGAGCGTGGGCGGAGTTAATATGCCAAGCCTCCAAACAAAGGCGTTGGTGGTAACGCCGATTAGTGGTGATAATTTTAGAATTATCCCACCCAATTGTATGGTTAGTTAGACAATTGGTGAAACATTGAAGTGCTCTAGAACTTAGAAGTTCCATTATTTTATGTCTCAGAAAACGTTGCACTGATATATAAATCAGCGCTATCATGTTTATTCATCTGCGATTTCATTGCACAAAGGTGTAAGCGTCTGGCTGAAAAAAAAAAATAATAATCAGACACCACGCTTCGCGAAAATCAGGAAAAAGAGGGCCTTTACTGTTTTCCGTAGCGCCTATTTCAAAAGCCTTTTTTCTTGCTTTTCAAAGCTTTAATTTCAAATGTGAAGGAAAAAGAGTTTATTTTGTACATAATTTCCTACCTCAGCTCTCTCGCTTTGGCCTTCAAAAGATCGCCCATGGCTGATACAACGGTGATAAAGAATGTACGACGAAGAATAACCTCATGTCCTCAAAATCATTTTGCCTTTTCGTAAACGTTTTTGTGGTAGTTAATATTGCCATATTCAAAACAAAATTCGTGGCAGGTGCTCGTCATTTGGACAGCAGCATAATATTATATTTTAGGAGGGTTGATTCACTGTGGACTTTACTGTCAAAAGAAAATTATTGGTCAACAACATGCGAACTTTGCTCTCTACTGCTTATAGAATCGGCCTCTTCCAACCCGAATCGAATAGCTAGTTTTATGGCAAATTTCAAGTTTCATTTCTACAGCTACAATTGAGACAGTTACTGAAACTTTCAGGTGCTCTAATTTAAATTCGGTTTGCTATCTAAGTCGTAGCTGTTTCTCTTCTTATGCATGCTAATGACTTATATTGCCTTTTGTTCTAGCCGTATCACCGCAACTTAACACAAACTTCAGGATAAATTTTTTGGTAACGACAATGGAAAGTTATTAACTCATATTGGACAGAATCTTAATTGTTAGCCGTGAAAGCCAACACCTCTTTGAGACTCTGTACACATAAACATAAGCCCTGTATAAAGGTTGAGGTCTTTGGTATATTTACATTTAAAATATAACAGACGGCAATGGATGATTAATTTATAATCTTAAACATTCAAGGGATTAATCATTTAATGTCTGAAAAACTGTTCGACTACTGTTCAATGCATTACTTAAGTGATCTCTGATGCAGGTTGCTGGCTAAGGGTGCAAATCATTTTACACCAGCTTTTTTCCGAGAAAGATGGATCAAACTGTCAGTTGCTGTGTCCTGGTTCTTGCTTCGAGGAAACGAGGAAATAGGGGCCATTTCAGTGACAACTGCAAACCTCCTTTGTCTCCCCTGCTATTTCTCCCGCTTCTACAGTGGTGAGTTACAGCCTGGAACAGGCTCCTAAAATGACATCTACGGTGGAAAATACGATGGTGTCACAGTTTCTCCAGAAAATCATTTAATCTTTACCAATTGATGCAAATTAAAAACCTCCTCCCAGTGAAAGTTTTAATCAGACAGTTCCGGCGTCTTTCTTCTCGGTGCTCCTAACTTTACATTGGCTACAAACATTCTGGAATATATCTAATGTATGACCTGATCGAAATATTTGGTCATGACTCGAGGGCATGTTGGCCAGGAACTCGGAACATATCAGTTGCCTGCCACAAGGAAAATGAAGGGAATGCGTCGATGCAAATTGACCTTTTTATCAAATGGTATAGACATGCGCCATAAGTACTATTAGCGACATAGAATTCTCCTCAGGGAAGACTTCATATTTCCTCCATAATAACCATACAACAGAGGATCTAACCCAGCATTGAAAAAGATTAAAAGCTGAGACATCCTCCAAACTAAACCAGGGGACGCCAAGTGGAATTGAAGCAGCGTTCGTATGACCATGAACGGGGACCAACATATCACAAACGCTGTACTAAGAGCAGCAAGTGTCTTGGCAGCCTTCCTGTGGCGTTTATTTAATTGCAAAATAAAACACGAGGAGTTTCTGATTATAGGCACGACTCGCAGAGAACGATAAATGCGGCTCTGTATAATTATCATATACAACATCGGTATAACAAAGAATATTGTTGTGTGAACACTATAAAAAATTTGCGGAATTCTATTTCCCCTCGTCGTCGTAACACAAACAACGTCGCCGTTTTCATTTGTTTTAACGCGATAGATATATACCAAAGGAGAGCATACAAGCAAGCTAGAAGTCCACATTAAAATGAGTTTTATGCGTTGACTTTTGCTCCAACTGCTGATTCGAACGCTGAATGGGTCGACAAGAGCCCGAAGTCTTTGATGGCTTATGGCCACAAGTGTAGTTACTGAAGTTGTGTAGCTCGCCTCGAGCAAGAATCCTTGGAGTTTGCAGGTAATGTTCCCACCGATCCACTGTTCCAAGAATCCGATACCATTAAAAATCGTTAGGAAAGTAAAGAGAAGATCTGCCGATGCTAAATTTGTCAACAGCAACATGAATGGATAGTATCTTTGTTTCAAATTCTTGTAGCAGCGTAACAACACCCAAGTATTGCCAATGGTCGATAGCATGAAACACGTACTGTAAAATACCGAGAATGACACCAAAATGGCTATAGGAAAGTCGTCACTTGTCGTCATAGTTTAAGTAGACTGAGAGGCCTTGACGAAGAATATTCTAGAATCACACAAAACCTGTCGACCACAATCGAGTTCAGTCAAAGTTCTGACTGCCTTGGCAGATATGAATGTCGGAGTGTTATGTCGCTCAGAGAACCCAGCACAATACAAATATATATATTCACACTAGTTGTTTTCTTCTCATTCACAGATTAATATAAAATTTAACTTTTGACGGCTAGCCGTTTCCCCAAGTAATTATACTTTTTCTGCTCAGTTTGCTCAGCCCTTACAATTCTGTAACAATCCAAATTAAATACTGTCTTAAAATTTGCATGCTCATTAGAATTTTTTCTTTTTTATTTTATCTTTGAAGATCGGGCGGGCCTTTAGAACTCGCAAAGTCACTTTACAATTTGAAATTTTAAGATTTCGGTTTTTTGATCTAATATTCAAATAAGCAGATACAAAAGTGCACAAGAGAACTGAAAATAAACTAAGTTGTGGGTAGATTTTATTGAGGAAATGAAATGCTAAAATGTTTATTCAGCTTCACACCTACGTGCAACTGTTGAGCTAAAGCGCCAACCGTTTATTGGGATAAATCTTAAAAAAAGCTTGTCTTTTCTTGAGATTGTCCAGCGACTGACAATAAAACTTCATTTTCAAGGTTACGTGGAATTGTGAAAAGGCCATCTGCTGGTGGATTGCGCTTAGAAGGGCGCAAAAATAACAAGGAAACTTTGAGAACGGAGTAAAAACAAGAGCCTTCGTCGCTATGGTGTTACGTTTTGTATCATTGCTTTTCCAATTTAAACAAACCCGGAAAACTATGGATGGTGAATCTATCGAAAGCGATAAAAAAGCGATATGCGAATCGAAAAGAAATTTCATTTGCTTCAATGGTAGATTGTAGTTTTCAATTTTGGCCGGATTGGATCAATTTGTTCAGACCCGACACCTGGTTGTAATCATCACTGAAAAACATTTCTGGGTTTAAGCTCCAAGCTTTCATAAAGAAATGTGATCGATATAGCGGATGTGAAGCGACAAAATGGAGATATTTTTCCATTTCATTTTTTTTTTAATTCCTGCCTCCTTCGATTGTCTCAAAAGTACTCGCGCTGCAAATCTGAAAATTAGAATGCGAACTTTAAAATATTTTCAGGACACTGACCTCTACAAATTGCAAGTGTTGAATTGAAGGACAGATTAATTTACCGTTGGATGGAATATAAAGATTCATTAACCCTAGTTTTTCTTTTCATTTTTCGGTCACTGCATTAAAAAAATTTAGATTTCGTTGAAATTCATGCCATAGAAAAACAATATTTTAGTCGTTGGTGCTATCAACATTTTTCAATACAATTTAGAAGAGGATACTGAATATTTTTAATATGGTAGCCACTTGAACTTTGGCTTTACCAAGCATACCAATTAATATGCTGTCTTATCGCTTATTGTAAAAGTGAAGATCGTCTTTGCCACAAAAACAGTGAAAAATAGGAGTAATGAGGAGGAGAAGTTAAAGGTTACCAAGATTATCGTGGCTTTACATCTCTGAGTAACATATCGTTTTGATTGTTCCAAGATTACCTTTTATACTCTGATTGAGAATATCATGAGAGCATTCGTTTACCTTGTAACATTAAGAACAACAAGTTAAAAAAACTTAAAATGTTATTATTTAGGTTGAATGTACATTGTAATTATGATAAATTGTTTTGTTTTAAAATAATTTTTAGTCGGAGTCGAGGTAACGAGGAAGCTGTACACCTGCAGGTAATTGCTTCGTTAAAACGAAAGAAAAACCAATTTAGTGGTCTTAACACGTATTACTTGCCCTTATTGAAAATGTAATTAAAGCGTTTTTTTTTTTTTTTTTTTTTTTTTTTACTGGGCTCTTTGAGTTTTGGGAGAACACAGGAAAACTTTGTAAATTACGAAGCGAGGGCGAGTGACTTACAGAGTTAGCGAGTCACAAAAACAAAACTAATTCTGCGAGTGACTTGTCAGTCTGGTAAACAAATAACGAGAAGCGTATTCTTTTTTAAACAAAAAAACAAAGGGTTATCTCTCAAATAAACAATAGGCTTATAGCGCGTATGATATTTCGGTTCTAAATTTTTAAGAATTTTTTTCCAAAAAAATCACTTAACATGGACTAAACATGTAACAAAGACTCTATCATTGTTCTACGGCAGTTTATTCCCATCTCTACTGAAATTAAAGTTGAAAACCCACAAGAAATATGACTAACTTGAGGTGTTTATTTTTATTAGTTACTTGGTGCGGTCTATACTTCAAAGCGTTTTTAAAGAAGGGACTATATCTGAAGAGCAGCCTAGGCTCTGATTCAGAGAAGTTCTTAAAACGTGACCTGGTGGACTTTGTTGTGAATCCAGTGTGTTATACAAAGACCTCAAAACACCGGGTCGGTGGCGAGCCTGCAGCATTCACGAGGAAGAAACATATGGATGAATAGGCGAACTTGGAGAAACTCAATAGACGTCGTTTTCGACGGGTTCAAACTAGATAGATGATCTCACTGGGCACTGTCGGTAACGACGCAGACGCCTGCCTGATCTCGAACTCAGGTGTGGGAGAGAAGATCATGTGCCTCCAACCAGAAGCTATCTCAAATTGCCAGCTTATGCATACGAACACAGTTTTTGGGAAGTCGTTTTAATAGAGTACCACAACTGAGCGCAGCGATCAGCTTATCTGTATGACGGGATGATTCCTATTACTCTCTTTCATGGATAATTCATATCTGTCTTTGTCTCCCTTTGCATCGGCTCATCTTTGTCTATTGAACTAAAATACATTTTCATCTTTTATTCGTAGTTGCTTTGACCAATAAATAACTAGTGATCCCAGTTAACTTTAGTATCTTTAATATCTATAAAATCAATAATCAAAATTACAGTAGGAGAGCATTTTATCGCGCAAACATTTTGCACCAGCCTGAATCGAAAAATTGAATGAAGTCTTCATTAAGAATATTAAACAACTAAAATAAAAAAATGAGCACGACAATTTAATGAGTAATGAAAGTAAATGTACATGTATTCTGTCAGTATATTATAAACAAGAGATTTTAAACTGAGCTCAGTTTATATTCTCTTGATTCTGTTAGTTTGATGATTGCCCTTTCCAGACCAATACAAATACTTTTTACTATGAGATGAATTAAGGGCAATAGCTGGTTTGTCGATAAAATCATTTGGTCTTACTTGATAGTTTCCCTTTCTCCATTCTTAATTGGGAGGGTGGTAGTTTATGGTAAATTGAACCAGGGAGTTAAATTTCGTGACAATGTGTCGATAATTGCGCGGCTTCTACACAAGCACAGTAGCTACTGACACCAGCATGTAAGTCTCGGCCGCAAGCAAGACGTCAGATGTCCTCCATAATAGCCGTAAAGTAAAGGATCTAATCCAGAATTGAGGAAAATTAAAAGCTGAGACATTTTCCATGCAAAGTCAGGCGACGCTAAGCTAAAGTATATAAGTGTTCGAATAACCATAAACGGAGACCAGCAGATTACAAACGCCATCGTTAGCGCGGAAAGTGTCTTTGCAATCTTCCGCTGCCTTTGCTTTGAGTGCGTAATGAAGGCCGTGGTTGGAATGGACGCTACTCGTAGGGTTCGAAAAATGCAGCTTTGTGTGTAAATCATATAAACCAGCGGAGCTACAAAGAAAATTGTTGTATGTACACTGTAGAAGATTTGTGGGAAAAAATTCGTCCTCTTTCTAGCAAGGCACATAACACTATTTTGTTGCGTTTCCACCCGGTAAATGAACAACAAAGGCAAACAAATGAGTAGGCTGCAACTCCAAATTATGATAAGTTTAAAGTACTGTTTCTCTGGCCATCTTTTTACTAGAGCGTTGATTGGATTCGAAGTAACCTTCAGTCTTTCGTAGCTTATAGTCAAAAGCGTGATGATTGTACTTGTGTAACTTGCTTCAATTAAGAATCCTTGTAGTTTGCAAGTGATGTTACCACCGACCCATTGCCACAGAAATGCGATACTGTTGAATATGGTCAAGATTGTGAAGCAGAGATCGGCAGAAGCTAGATTTGCCAATAGCCACATAAAAGGGGAGTGTCTTTGTTTCAAAGTCTTGTAGCAGGTTACCAGGACCCAGATGTTTCCAACTGTTGATAAAATAAAAACAAAACTGTAGAAACCACTGAACAGAACCACAAGGATTGAAGAAAAAGAATCACTCCTCTCCATGTATGGTAGTTTGGTCGGCTAATTTCGGTGAAACCGTAGGTTTCATGTAACGTTTAAGGACAAATCTCACTTTGTGGTCTATATAAATTTTGTTCGAATATTCGAGGATCAAAGAGATAAATTCAACCTTGTTTTACTCGGAGTTCTGTGTCCTGTTTTCAGTGTCTTCAAACGCAAGTTTGAAGACACTGAAAGTTTGCCAATGGTCGATAGCATGAAACACGTACTGTAAAATACCGAGAATGACACCAAAATGGCTATAGGAAAGTCGTCACTTGTCGTCATAGTTTAAGTAGACTGAGAGGCCTTGACGAAGAATATTCTAGAATCACACAAGACCTGTCGACCACAATTGAGTTCAGTCAAAGTTCTGACTGCCTTGGCAGATATAAATGTCCGAGTGTTATGTCGCTCAGAGAACCCAGCACAATACAAATGTATATATTCACACAAGTTGTTTTCTTCTCATTCACAGATTAATATAAAATTTAACATTTGACGGCTAGCCGTTTCCCCAAGTAATTATACTTTTTCTGCTCAGTTTGCTCAGCCCTTTCAATTCTGTAACAATCCAAATTAAATACTGTCTTAAAATTTGCATGCTCATTAGAATTTTTTTCTTTTTTATTTTATCTTTGGAGATCGGGCGAGCCTTTAGAACTCGCAAAGTCACTTTACAATCTGAAATTTTAAGATTTCGGTTTTTTGATCTAATATTCAAATAAGCAGATACAGAAGTGCACTAGAGAACTGAAAATAAACTGAGTTGTGGGTAGATTTTATTGAGGAAATGAAATGCTAAAATGTTTATTCAGCTTCACATCTAAGTGCAACTGTTGAGCTAAAGCGCCAACCGTTTATTAGGATAAATCTTAAAAAAGGCTTGTCTGTTCTTGAGATTGTCCAGCGACTGACAATAAAACTTCATTTTCAAGGTTAAGTGGAATTGTGAAAAGGCCATCTGCTGGTGGATTGGGCTTAGAGGGGCGCAAAAATAAAAAGGAAACTTTGAGAACGGAGTAAAAACAAGAGCCTTCGTCGCTATGGTGTTACGTTTTGTATCATTGCTTTTCCAATTTAAACAAACCCGGAAAACTATGGATGGTGAATCTATAGAAAGCGATAAAAAAGCGATATGTGGATCGAAAAGAAATTTCATTTGCTTCAATGGTAGATCCGGATTAGATCAATTTGCTCAGACTCTACACCTAGTTGTAATCATCACTGGAAAACATTTCTGGGTTTAAGCTCCAAGCTTTCGTAGAGAAATGTGATCGATATCGCGGATGTGAAGCGACAAAATGGAGATATTTTTCCATTTCATTTTTTTTTTAATCCCTGCCTCCTTCGATTGTCTCAAAAGTACTCGCGCTGCACATCTGAAAATTAGAATGCGAACTTTAAAATATTTTCAGGACACTGACCCCTACAAATTGCAAGTGTTGAATTGAAGGACAGATTAATTTACCGTTGGATGGAATATAAAGATTCATTAACCCCAGTTTTTCTTTTCATTTTTCAGTCACTGCCTTAAAAAAATTTAGATTTCGTTGAAATTCATGCCATAGAAAAACAAGTTGAGTTGTAAATATTCCTGGATTGACAGGGTCTTGAAATCACAGGAATCGGCATGTGTTTTTGAGTGAAGGTATTCCGAAAGCGTAGAATGCCCAGGTCTTGGAGTCGGTGTTTTAATTCAGGACGCAAAGAGACGCTATTAATAGAGGCAGCCAAATTACGCAAAGCCGAAGGAGAATACGCAATTGTTGGTCGGGTTCGGTCAGAAGTCCTTTGCTGGTCTTGAATTAAACAGGGTCCTGGTAGAGGGTGAACGTCACTACTTCTAATGATGTTTTCTAGTCCGACGGGCCGCAGGACAAACGCTGCTTCGGGCAGACATATCATAACAGGCCCATGTTTAGTAGTCTTCTGAACAGCGAACTTAACTCGATGTTTCCGGCGAAATTTAACCAGTTCCAGTTTGAGAGATGGTCCGACTGGCAGGTTAGTATCTTTAGCCGTCCTGTAAATCAAGCTGGTGAACCTAGGCTCCGCTAGATGGGCTAGAAGAATAAGAAATACGAAGAGCCTAATGACGGTGCGTGTGTCCGCCATTAGACGCCAGTCCCCCCGACTGACGACTATTTTAGTCGTTGGTGCTATCAAAATTTTTCGATACAATTTAGAAGAGGATACTGAATATTTTTAATATCGATATGGTAGCCACTTGAACTTTGGCTTTACCAAGCTAAGCATACCAATTAATATGCTGTCTTATCGCTTATTATAAAAGTGAAGATCGTCTTTGCCACAAAAACAGTGAAAAAGAAGAGTAATGAGGAGGAGAAGTGAAAGGTTACCAAGATTATCGTGGCTTTACATCTCTGAGTAACATATCGTTTTGATTGTTCCAAGATTACCTTTTATACTCTGATTGAGAATATCATGAGAGCATTCGTTTACCTTGTAACATTAAGAACAACAAGTTAAAAAAAACTTAAAATGTTATT
Source organism: Pocillopora verrucosa (assembly GCF_036669915.1). Taxonomy (NCBI): domain Eukaryota; kingdom Metazoa; phylum Cnidaria; class Anthozoa; order Scleractinia; family Pocilloporidae; genus Pocillopora; species Pocillopora verrucosa. The sequence goes on from NC_089312.1 coordinate 16,058,709, forward strand.
ATTTAGGTTGAATGTACATTGTAATTATGATAAATTGTTTTGTTTTAAAATAATTTTTGGTCGGAGTCGAGGTAACGAGGAAGCTGTACACCTGCAGGTAATTGCTTCGTTAAAACGAAAGAAAAACCAATTTAGTGGTCTTAACACGTATTACTTGCCCTTATTGAAAATGTAATTAAAGCGTTTTTTTTTTTTTTTTTTTTTTTTTTTTACTGGCCTCTTTGAGTTTTGGGAGAACACAGGAAAACTTTGTAAATTACGAAGCGAGGGCGAGTGACTTACAGAGTTAGCGAGTCACAAAAAAAAACTAATTCTGCGAGTGACTTGTCAGTCTGGTAAACAAATAACGAGAAGCGTATTCTTTTTTAAACAAAAAAACCCAGGGTTATCTCTCAAATAAACAATAGGCTTATAGCGCGTATGATATTTCGGTTCTAAATTTTTAAGAATTTTTTTCCAAAAAAATCACTTAACATGGACTAAACATGTAACAAAGACTCTATCATTGTTCTACGGCAGTTTATTCCCATCTCTACTGAAATTAAAGTTGAAAACCCACAAGAAATATGACTAACTTGAGGTGTTTATTTTTATTAGTTACTTGGTGCGGTCTATACTTCAAAGCGTTTTTAAAGAAGGGACTATATCTGAAGAGCAGCCTAGGCTCTGATTCAGAGAAGTTCTTAAAACGTGACCTGGTGGACTTTGTTGTGAATCCAGTGTGTTATACAAAGACCTCAAAACACCGGGTCGGTGGCGAGCCTGCAGCATTCACGAGGAAGAAACATATGGATGAATAGGCGAACTTGGAGAAACTCAATAGACGTCGTTTTCGACGGGTTCAAACTAGATAGATGATCTCACTGGGCACTGTCGGTAACGACGCAGACGCCTGCCTGATCTCGAACTCAGGTGTGGGAGAGAAGATCATGTGCCTCCAACCAGAAGCTATCTCAAATTGCCAGCTTATGCATACGAACACAGTTTTTGGGAAGTCGTTTTAATAGAGTACCACAACTGAGCGCAGCGATCAGCTTATCTGTATGACGGGATGAGTCCTATTACTCTCTTTCATGGATAATTCATATCTGTCTTTGTCTCCCTTTGCATCGGCTCATCTTTGTCTATTGAACTAAAATACATTTTCATCTTTTATTCGTAGTTGCTTTGACCAATAAATAACTAGTGATCCCAGTTAACTTTAGTATCTTTAATATCTATAAAATCAATAATCAAAATTACAGTAGGAGAGCATTTTATCGCGCAAACATTTTGCACCAGCCTGAATCGAAAAAATTGAATGAAGTCTTCATTAAGAATATTAAACAACTAAAAAAACAAAATGAGCACGACAATTTAATGAGTAATGAAAGTAAATGTACATGTATTCTGTCAGTATATTATAAACAAGAGATTTTAAACTGAGCTCAGTTTATATTCTCTTGATTCTGTTAGTTTGATGATTGCCCTTTCCAAAGCATTACAAATACTTTTTACTATGAGATGAATTAAAGGCAATAGCTGGTTTGTCGATAAAATCATTTGGTCTTACTTGATAGTTTCCCTTTCTCCATTCTTAATTGGGAGGGTGGTAGTTTATGGTAAATTGAACCAGGGAGTTAAATTTCGTGACAATGTGTCGATAATTGCGTGGCTTCTACACAAGCACAGTAGCTACTGACACGAGCATGTAAGTCTCGGCCGCAAGCAAGACGTCAGATGTCCTCCATAATAGCCGTAAAGTAAAGGATCTAATCCAGAATTGAGGAAAATTAAAAGCTGAGACATTTTCCATGCAAAGTCAGGCGACGCTAAGCTAAAGTATATAAGTGTTCGAATAACCATAAACGGAGACCAGCAGATTACAAACGCCATCGTTAGCGCGGAAAGTGTCTTTGCAATCTTCCGCTGCCTTTGCTTTGAGTGCGTAATGAAGGCCGTGGTTGGAATGGACGCTACTCGTAGGGTTCGAAAAATGCAGCTTTGTGTGTAAATCATATACACCAGCGGAGCTACAAAGAAAATTGTTGTATGTACACTGTAGAAGATTTGTGGGAAAAAATTCGTCCTCTTTCTAGCAAGGCACACAACACTATTTTGTTGCGTTTCCACCCGGTAAATGAACAACAAAGGCAAACAAATGAGTAGGCTGCAACTCCAAATTATGATAAGTTTAAAGTACTGTTTCTCTGGCCATCTTTTTACTAGAGCGTTGATTGGATTCGAAGTAACCTTCAGTCTTTCGTAGCTTATAGTCAAAAGCGTGATGATTGTACTTGTGTAACTTGCTTCAATTAAGAATCCTTGTAGTTTGCAAGTGATGTTACCACCAACCCATTGCCACAGAAATGCGATACTGTTGAATATGGTTAAGATTGTGAAGCAGAGATCGGCAGAAGCTAGATTTGCCAATAGCCACATAAAAGGGGAGTGTCTTTGTTTCAAAGTCTTGTAGCAGGTTACCAGGACCCAGATGTTTCCAACTGTTGATAAAATAAAAACAAAACTGTAGAAACCACTGAACAGAACCACAAGGATTGAAGAAAAAGAATCACTCCTCTCCATGTATGGTAGTTTGGTCGGCTGATTTCGGCGAAACCGTAGGTTTCATGTAACGTTTAAGGACAAATCTCACTTTGTGGTCTATTTTGTTCGAATATTCGAGGATCAAAGAGATAAATTCAACCTTGTTTTACTCGGAGTTCTGTGTCCTGTTTTCAGTGTCTTCAAAAGCAACCTGAGGCGATGAGACTTTCCTATTTATCCTGATCAATCAGCTTGATAAAAATTAAAAGCCCTCGATCATTTTCCAATAAAGTTGTTTTTTTGAGCAAATAACTACTTTAGAGCTGACGTTTTGAGAGGCTTTTCGTGCTGCTATTTTAAAATTAAATTGACAGTCCCTCTCGAATTTGCATTTTTATTAATATACCGTGCCAAACTGAAAATAAGTGACATTATTGTTCACTAAGAAACATATCCCGTACTGGTCCCGCTGGCGACTAAGCTTCCGTTGAATGTGGCTTTAGGGAGAACCCTTTTAGAGATTGTTTCAAACAGAGTAATCTTTCACATGATGCGATTTTAGAACATCCGTGCGTCTATAATTGACGCTTTGAAAACTATGTCAGAGTGGGTTGCCCTTTGTTAATTTAAATGATAAGGTTTTGCTTCAACCAGGGCATAAAACTCTACACCATATTGGATCAGATAATCACAAAATAATTACTTCGACCGAACGTGCTGAAACTCTTTTGATTCCACGGGAATAATTTTGTTTTTTTCTCATATTTCATCAAATCTTTACCTCCTACGACGAGGAACAAATTACCCAAATCACCCATTATTTCAGTGGGTGATAGCCTTTTTATCCTTAAAATTGATTTCCATAAACCCCTTTTTCATGAAATATGCAAGAACGATACTAAGTCTACTGCAATTTTTTTTCTAAAAGATCAATGAACGTTTCAAGAGGTATGGTAAATCATTGTTTTCTTATTTCCCTTTCGTGCATGATCAATCTAATCAAGTTTGGGCGGTATTCGGAGGAAACTCTGATGTTTCTTTCGAGATAATTAATAAGTGTACTGCAGAAATAACAAAATAACAGTAATGTTTATCCCAGAAATTCTCTAGTACATCACCTGCCACAAGATTCAACGGAAGATTTCATTCAAATCACGAAAAAATCATCAAGTAAATAACTTTGCTTAAATATCATGGATAGGCAGCAGTCAATATCGAAACCTAATTAGTTTCGCTTACATAGTTTATTCTACTAATTTTCCTTTAACGTGCAACAATTAAAATGTGATTTTGTTGAACTTTCGCCGTTACTTAATAACTTCCGAAATGAAATGCTCAATATTCAAACGAGCTATGTACTTATTGATTCAATCGGCGAGCCGGAAGGGAAAATATTTGGCTCGAGGCCATGACATACAGACTGAGCGCAGCGAGAAGTATTATTTTCCTGTTCAATCCAGCCAAATTCAGTAATTAAACAGTTTATCACATGACCAAATTATGTTTCAACTTTGATAGGACGCAAAAGAGGGGCACACGCAGGACAATCACAAAAAAGATTCTACAAGAAAAACTCTTCCCTAATTTTTTTCGAGGCAGAATAACTCCGAGAAACTTGTTTTCGCAGTTTCTGTTTTCCTTTGGTTTCAAATCCACAATTATAATACACATTTTCACAAAAAAATTGAAAAATAAAGACAGCTATACGAGTGCGGAGCCAGATGGCTTTTTCCAGAACGACTCAGGTTACACCCCACGCATATAAGCCCTTATTCTGGTTTTCATGCCGGCACTGGGTAAACGGGGCGCGGGGCCGGACAGGTGTTTATTACCTCATTATTTACCGTTTGTGAGGTAGCGAGAAGTTCAAGGAATTTCTAAATCAGCCGAGGTAGATCTTCTTCTTACATAGTAGGTGAAATTAACTCCGCCAACTCACTCATTTTCATGGATTGATAAACACCGCCTTCAAACACAACTCTCTTGTGCAACAAGAAACGGTGCGGTTGAGTTATACTGTAAAAGCCCCCCCTAACAGGAACAGTGTATTGTCCGTAAGGGTTTGTACATACACTAGCTAACAGCCTCAAACTGCGCCGCCTAATTCCTCGAGATGTTACGAATGAAATTGGTTCCGAGAAATTGTAATATCTTTTGCTTCTATGTTCACGATTTAAGCCTTGCAACTAACTTATTCAGTCTCTCTTATTACTGAGTAAGTGTGTTTTACTTCTTCCTTTTCGTGAAAGATTATTGAAACTGTTCGTGTCGTTAAATTCTCTTTATTATTCAATGTTCTAACACTTGACATAAGCTAATAATCCCTTGATTAAAGGCGTCAGTTATTTTAAATTTATAAGGGAAAATCGGTGAGTATTGAATTTTACTCTCTGGTTCTGTATTCATAAATGCGAGTGATATACTTACTATGAAGTTCAATAACCCATTGACCCCCAGAAATGTTTAAAACGTAACCACTCCTTGAAATGTCAATACGTTATCCAGCTTGCAGGTGTTGAGAATATTCGAAATTATCAGGTCTTGCGCATAATTTTTGTAACTAATTTACAAGGAAATGTGTCGTAGCTAAGAGGGAGAATTAACAATCAGATCTTGGAGGTTTAAGGGTCAATGGAGTCATTTTGGGCTCTTGGACACTCTGAAAGTTCAAATCTCACCATGAACTGGGTTTTCAGTCAAATACTTTATCGTGAAAATTACGAAAAAATAAATCTTAACTTAACCTTAAGATTTTAATTATGCCTTGCAACAGGTTAAGCGTTGTCAAGCCATTACCACTCTATTGAAATTGCTCAATCATTCTCATTTGACAGTTTCCTTCCTTTGAGAAGCTCTCGATTTGGATAATAGTTTAAGCCAATAAGTTTAATGTTTTGATATTGTTGTGATAATTGTGCACCTTCCAATTTTAAGTAACTAATTACGTAAAAGTCTCGCTTGTAAGGAAGACTTCAGATGCCCTCCATAATAACCGTACAATAAAGGATCTAATATTATTGAGGAAGATTAAAAGCTGAGACATTTTCCAAGCGTAGCCAGACGATGTTAAGCTAAAGTACATTTGTGTTCGTATGACCATAAAAGGAGACCAATAGAGTACAAACGCTATCGTCAGAGTAAAGAGTGGCATGTCTTTGCAATCTTCCGTTGCCTTTGCATTGAGTGCAAAATAAAGGCAGTGTTAAGAATGGGCGCTACCCGCAGGACACGAAAAATGTGGCTATGTGTGCAAATCATGTACAGCAGTAGAGCCACAAAGAATATTGTTGCTTGTACACTACAGAAGATTTGTGGGAAAACAGGAAAAAAACACTTCATGTATTTCCTTAGCCATTAGATATTAGCCTTTTCGTTAAGTGTCATTTTAAGAGCGGCTTCCTCAAGATGTCACTCATCATATGGTTCCTCCTTCCTACAAGTTAAGCCTTACCATCAAAGTTCCTTAAAAAAAAAATAACGTTACTTTTCTCAAAATGCAACAAAGCAAAAAATTAAACACTTTATGTACTTCCTTGTTCATTGAATGTTGGCTTTCCCATTAAGTATAATTTTAGAACTGACATCCTAGTGATGTGACAAGTCATATAGTTCCCCTTATACTATACTTGACTAAAGATAAATTAAGTTTTTGTTTAACGAGCAAATACGCAGAGGCCATACTGTTTCCCATAGATTTGAGAATTTCCTTTCCATCGAGTGTCATTCAAACGAGTGGCCTCTTGATGAGGTCCTCAAACGTGAGCAACATAAATTTTTTGTTCAACATCTTCAAGAACACTTGTACATTTAGATTTTGCAATATACCGACAATTAACAATTAGAAATAATGAGTTTTAGTAGGTACCACGCAGATAAATGGTGCTTTTGCGCCCGCTGAATGGCCAATTCGGAGATGATTAGAAAGTAGTTTTTACCCCCGGGTGGCCAAAGAGACAATGATTCGAACCTGTGGTCGAAGGTGAAGAATTAGAAGACCAGGCGTCGACACAGGAAAACAGAAGAGTTTAATGTTTACACTTTACATTGACAAAAAGTCAAAAATTCTGGTGCGCCCTTTTTCTGGTAATGTTCCCGTTGATTACACAATGATCCCTAGTTACGCACTAAAGGGCGTATATAGATGTGTGTGAATCCTCTCGGGATTAGTCCTAGTCCTCGCATAAATAAATTGTTAATTGGGCAAATCAGACAAATTCGAGTCAAGAGTTGCATTTCCAACCATTTTTCACTGCATTGACATAAACAGCTATTTTTTTTGGCGGCTTAGTGAATATAAGCCACTTTCCCCGACGCTGAGGTGAATAATTTCAAATATTTGGAATTCAAATACTAATTTGACACCAAATTTAACATGTGGATGGTTTTATTTTTCATGAGTAAACGTCTTCAAATGGGTAAACTATCTGTCGTCAGGTTCACCAATGAACTTTTTCCTCATCGAGAGTAACCAGAATTTTTCTTAATTTGTAAAAGAAAGGATTTAAAGCAAAATTGTCCTTTTACTTTCTTTAGGGATATTCGAAGCTCAGAAAGTTAAAATCTTGCTTGAAACTGGCTTTTGATTGAATTTTTTCAAATACATGGAAAAATCTATAAACTAAGTCATGAGATCGTGAATGGTGGTAATGATGTCTTGAAAAACCATTGGAAATCCCAAAGAGAAAAGAGATACACTGTTATTATATGAGCCTTTTTCCTTTTTTTTTTTCCTTTCTTTTATTTCTTGGGGGAAAATTTAGCCTTGATTCAAAAGCGATAATCGATGAAATTTCCCATGTCAGTCAAATGCTTGACGTCCTCCGAACGTGTTTCAATGGGGGTCCACTTTCCTCCTAATCAATTATGTGTTTTCGTAAGGTTTGCTCCCTGAGCTTTAAGAAAATCTACAGTGTTCTAAATGACCTCCCGAAAGCGTAAGGGCATAAGGCTGGTTTTCACTTACGAAGAAGTCGGAGTCGTAATCAGATATACTGAGTGATACGATCTAATGGAAATCAAACCTGACGGTATCGAAAGAAAACTACTGATGCCACTTACCACTCCATCAGATATACAATCCAGTGAAAACTAGATGGTCATAGTCACAAGTGTAAGCCCAAGAATAAATTGATCAAAATATCTCAATGATTGGTTCGTTCTTCCACTCCTGACTGCGACTCTAACAGTCTAGTTTTTACTGGATCATAAAAGTCGCAGTCTTCAGCGAAATCGGAAGAAAATGAGAATGATTCTTCTGATTCCGATCCTGTTTCGTTAAGCTTATGACTCCACTTACGCACCTGGTCGGATGCGCGCTCTTACGACTCCGACTCAGTTGCGGGTGAAAAACTGCAGCCTTAGGATGGTGCACTCGGGTGACGTTTTCGGGGATATATTTCTGAACAATTCATTATATAATAACTTAGAGAAAAGTTCGATTTGTATGAAATTGCTTTGTTTTAGTTTTACTTAAAAATGAAATTCTCGTCTTGTTGGTTTAAGATACTCGCACCGCATTCAAAGCGAACATTTTCAAAACGGAAACCAATTGCAACTCGATTAAACGCGTTTTCCATCGCTTAAATTAGCCAGTTTGATGTTATTACTTTCAATTCGTTTGGCAGGTGTCAAAGTTATGTATATGTCGATGTTATCGTATTGAAAGGAAAATTGCGGCCGGGCAATAAGACTCTCCTTACTATCCTGACCAATTACCTTAGTGAAATTTCCATACGACTCAATTGCCGTTGTACAATTTAACTGATCAGGATCTTTTCATCGAATGGCGTTTCCACTGAGTGTCACTTCATTTGGCCCCTTTTTATAAAGTGCATTAACTAGATGGCTTTTTGTGCTTTGAAGAGACTTTAGCATGTAGACGTTAAATTTTCTGTCTGAAGTGATCAGATAATCATGAAATAGCGACTGCCACCGACCGTGCTGGAATATCTTTTATTATAAATACATATTTATATCTGTATTTTTTTTTTTTTTTTTTGATGAAATTTTTCACCTCGTGAGAGGGCAGACAAGCTGCCCATGTCATCTTCTATTTTAGACTGTGAAAGACTTAATGAAATATCCCGGCAGACAGAGGATTCAATTCATGTGAATGTCTGTCTCTCTCTCTCTCTTTTTAGTTTTTTTTTTTTCTGGTTGGTTTGCCTCGTAAACATTTTTTCCACCTTTCCTAGTTTTATTCCACTTAAAGTTATTCTCCATGACGTCGACGCTAAAATTTGTTCAGAATATCGCGACGTACCAGTTCTAAAACCACCCAAACCTGTCTCCAGCTGAGTGCGCTTATTTGAAAAGGAAAAAACTAGACAACAAGGAAACTGACCAGTTAGTTCAATACTGTGCCAGCTGAAAAAGAATCATTCACATACTCACATCAGTTATGCCGGTTTCGCATCTAAGTTGAAACATGCACATTGCGATGATGAAACACACGCATCAAAAGAGACTTATTATTTAGGTTCTATTAATTTGTTTAATCAGCTGATTCTGCAGTGGAAATAATGCTAATCGTTATTTTGTGATGATGACTTCAATTCTATCGATCTCAGTTTAAGAATGGTGTTGTAAAGTTACTGTAAGAGTCACCCTTCAAAAAAAGAAGGCGAGAATTTTCATTTATAGTTCAAAATTGTATATCAGTTGTGAAAAGGGCTTGGCAAATGATTGAAGAGTCATAGAGACTGTGGTGTTTTCTCGAGGTTTACTGATACTTATTAGCCCAAAAATCCAGGAAACAGTGAAGACAAGATCAAGATGGCGGTTTTACATTCTAAAAACTTCAACCTCGTGTAAAATCAAAATTGATTGTTCATACTAAGACTTGATTTAGATACTACGCGTTCTGTGATTGCTCCTTCCCAAAATTTATTAAAGAACAAGCCTAATACTTACGTCATCTAAAAATGGTTATCTCTCTTTGGTTCAAAATGCTGTACAATTTCGAAAATGGTCGTGATATTATTCAGGATCGCCCATGTAAAGGTGCCGATAATGTAGGTAAGCCTGCAGCCATTTTTGAGCTAAAAAAAAGGCAGTTCTAAGGCCAGAACTTAAACAATGTATCTGAAGAAGTTTAAATACTTTTGGTAACTTTCATTGTAACTTTGTGTTCAATGTCTAAAATGCTCGTTTCCTAAGGTTACTCCTGAAATATTTTGGACGCCCGCAAATAACCTCTCTACAAAGTTAGCTAAAAAACATGTCTTTTAAATAGTTTCCGTGATTCCTGTTTCCATAGATTTATGTAGTAACAAATCGTAGAAAACGCCAAAATTTGGAAAGAACACTGATGATGCACACGCCTGCGGCTCATGTGCCACTGTTTGGTTTAATTCGGCGTAGGACTGACTTATAATTCTATTACCAGACCTGGCCGTGGGTAACAGTTTTTCTCATTGTTAGTTGCCATTTGGCTTTGAGTGGACCGACTGAGTTCTTCCAGAGCACGGGTTTGACATTTGGCACATGGAATAAAACGTTTTAAAATTGCCTTGAAGTTCTCACGTTCCCCATAGATACCGTAAAGAATTGGATCTAACATCGTGTTCAAGAAAATTAAAAGCTGGGATGCTCTCCAGATATAACCTTCATCTGCGAGATGAATGTAAATGAGCCCTCGAACACAGATGAAGGGCGACCAGCAGGCAGCAAATGCCATAGTTAGAACAAGTAGTGGCTTCGCCGCCTTGAGATGCCGTTTAGAGCGCACTGTTGTAAAACTGTTTTGCTTTGAGAACACCTTGGTGCTCGAGCGTAAAGATATGAAGATTTTTCTTTGGACATAAATCATGTAGACTAGAGGGACGAAGAAAAAGAAAATCGTATGAATGCCATAATAGACTTGTCTTCCCAAATCTCCAAATTTGTTGTTGGTGCAGGAAACCTTCCCGTTGGCATCGGTTTGGGTTTGGTAGGCATAAAGTAATGGCGAGGCTATAACCACACTCATGCTCCAGGTGGCGATAAGCTTTCCATAAATACGCGCTGGAGTAATCGTTATTGTATGAAGTGGCTCGACCACTGCCTTGAGTCGTTCAAAGCTTATAGTAGACAGAGTTGTTATGGTTACTGTGTAGCAAGCCTCGATGAAAAAACTTTGCAGTTTGCAAGAGATCTGACCTCCAACCCATGTACGTGATAAATAACTAACGAGGTCCAGTATAGACAGGAACACAAACGTCAGGTCAGCAACAGCTAAATTAGCGATAAACCATTTTAATGAACCCATCTTTCTTTTTATTGATCGGTAACAAACTGAGAGGACAATAAAATTTCCCAAAACTGACAGCAAGAAAACTATAGAGTAAAAGGTTACACCGAATGGAACAATTATTGCATGTAACTCTCCACTTGTCATTATTCGTGTTAATTCGTGTCGTGCTCACAATAGCGTACGCTTCAACCAACCACTGTTGACTCGCTTTGTCAGCTCTTATCGCTTGACTATTTAAATGCATATACCCAATGTTCCATTCTTCTCAATCATACTTCGAGGTGAACCTGGCAATGAAACGACGATGATTAAAGCAGATTCTTTCCACGACATCATTTTTTTAAAGTGCCATAATTGACATATAAATTCTGACGCAGCAGGCACCTTTTTGTTGTGATTAATATCATTATTCTTAAAATATAAAAAGTAAAAACCCCGACTTCCTTTAATCTCCCATAGGAAAGACCCCCTTAAAATTTTAGGGAAGAAGAAGGGAGGAACAAAAAGCAATTTCTGAATTTGTAGATTTTGATAACAACTTGTAATGAAATAAATTTGAATGATTGATCAAGTACAACAAAATCTACAATTCAAGCAAAAAAATGATCCTCCGGAGGTGTAATCCATTTTTAACAACTGCAGAAAGGAAACCTGAAGCAGCTCAGACCCCTTTCGAAGCCTGATTTTTTTCTTTTCTGCGATTGCTGAAAGTCGCAGTTCATCTGTCTGGATCCTTTCTTTACGCGATTTGTAAATTTTGTTGTTCTAGATATACAAACATTGAGCCTTATTGCTTACAAAATGAATAGTGCCTAGTAAAATAGGTCTCTGTCTTCTGTCGCATACGCAAACTTCATATGCATGGAATCATGGAAAGAAATTTGATAATGTGAAACCTCTTCCAGTTTGCAATCACAATCGTCCTTAATGTTTTTGCTCTCGCTGCCATGACTCATTAACACTGTTCAATGAAACGAGTCGCATGCACACGCGCTTATTTAACAGTGACTCAGGATGAGGGAAGCTGAATTTTGGTTATAGGAGAACTTACCTTTGGCTTCGGGGTGAAAACATGATCCTTGGTTCTCAAATTTTTCTTTATAATTTAGCTTTATCCAGGAAAAATCTCTAGCCGGAGGGATTCGTCATTTCGAAATGCAGTTTCTTTAATTGTTTCCCTCTCTTTATTTACTTCTAGTTTACGAACATTTATTTTAAGGGACATTTCTTGGCAGCATTTCATTGTGAGTCAAGTTAACTGAAAACATTTTTGAATTCGGTCCATGACAATGTCATTCAGTTTCTTTAATTGTTTCCCTCTTTTTATTTACTTTTGATTTACGAACGTTTATTTAAGGGACATTTCTTGACAGCATTTCATTGTGAGCCAATGAAAACATTGTTTAATTTGGTCCATTTTAATGTCTATCTCCAAATTAGACAGGCGCCTGACTTTTAATCGTTTCCCATGGTGGAAATACTTCCTTTGATTTGCTCTATCTTAAGGCCAACCTAAGAGGGTACAATCCTAGGGTTTAGGCAATGAGGATACAATCCCACGCTTTAGGGTAACACATAAGAACCTCCCATGATCCATAATCTAATTTATCAGCAGTAAGAAGTTGAAAATTGCTATTGAGACGCCACGAATTTGCTTTACTTGACATTTTGTGTCAAGCTGGGCTTCCAGCGTAAATAGATCCGGTTCAACTTGTGAACAGTGAGGAAGTTTACCGCTTGAAACTGGTACTATTCACCAGTTATAAACAAGACTGGACAGGTGTCCTATCACTTGAGAGGTCGATAATTTTCGATGATTGTCCCAACCTCTCGAGTCATTACATTAGGCTATGAAAACACGGAAAAAACATACTTTGCTTCGACAAAGAACGTCTCAAAAGGAAGCGCGAACTTAAAACGTCACAATCTAGTTGACGTACTCTTTCAGTTCTATGTACACCCAACGACCACGGAGAGAGCAGTTTGTAACTGGGACATTCTAGAATTAGTGACTACTATCTTTACATAAATACAGGATTTCTCTAAACATAAATGAATTGGACTCCATTCAGTCCCATCACCATAACAAATAAAGATAAGATGATTTAACTCAAAATGTGTTATTCAAAAGTGGAAATGCGAATCTTACATTCAACCTGAAGGAGACCAGCAAAAGTGACCGAAACGTCGTTAAGAGACTATATTTCTAGCCCAAAAAAAAATATGGAAGAACAAAGAAAAATGCTTAAAAGCAAGAAATTAGGAATCATGGTGGCAAGTTATGTTGAGATAAAAAAATCAAGGAAGACTTTCGTGAACTTTCCTGATTTAATGGCTCTAGCTTTTGTCGATTCCAGAGAAACATACAATGACAGCGACAAGTTCCAGCTTAATTTTGCAGTCCAATAATCGAACTATAAAATTCAATTTATAATTTGCTATGTAAATAAGGAGCTTCTGGAAATTTTCTAGAGAGCTTAGATATTCTGATATAATACACTGGAACTTTCTAGAACATTCTAGTAATTGATGCAAGAATGATTTAATGTTACAAGAGTGTTTATTTTTAAGCTTCTGGAACCTTCCAGAGTGCTTTATATACTAACATAAGCAGTTGGTGACTCAGTAATTTTAGTAGTTCTGGCCGGCAAACCGACTGTTTAAAAAGGCTTTATAGCGCTTTTATGGTTTATTGTAAAAGCTTTCCCACAATATAGAGTTTCGATGACGTTCAAAGATATCGAGATGTTCAGGAGGGCATGGGCCAGGTTAAATATAATGTAAATGGTGTGGTTAGTTAGGAGACACTCCTTTGTAATTTATATAAAGTATGGTTAAAAAAATTATTTAGTTCTTTAAAATAGTTCAACTAGGGTTTTTTTGTTGTTGTTAAAGCTATACCAAAACAAATTCAGTCTATGACATTAAAGACCGGTCGAACCAGGAGAACGTCAAAAAATTAACAGATAATGAACTCCTCGATCACACGTCGGTTTTCCTTTAGGAATCAGGAGTCTTTTCCTCAATGAGTAAATTACTCATGATGTATCTAAGCTGCTATTTAATCGTTAGGGCGAATAAAAACAGACTATAGAATGATTCAAAGAGAATTTCGTACTGTGTTTCGTCGATCAGTATTGTTATACGGCTTCCTTGACGCTAGATCATAATATCTGTGGTGCCTCTAGAATTGACAACAGGCCTAACCTTTGCTCTAAAACTAATCATTTCACCAAGAAAGTTTTTTCTCTCTGCTGGCAGGTGGCATCTAATCTCTCGTTCGTTTCAGTTTCATAATTAATGCGCGTTATTTTCCGCACACCTGAAGATGAAAATATGAGGATTTCTGGTGCGAAAACCAAAAAAAAATACTCTAACTTTACACTTGACGTCGTAAGGATGCAAATTCTATATCCTATTGAAGTTTCTATCGTTAAAATGTTAATTGGTGACGGTACGAGTACAATTCCTTGTCGATTTGAATGAGAATGATGAAAAAGAAGTCATTCATTTCTCAGACTTAACGATAATAACACGCCTACATACATACAAAGATTAAAAAATTTTAACATAACATTGTGTACAGAGATATGTGAATGTCAATCCAGAACTTAAAATCTCGGAAGGAACTTTTTAGAATTCCCGAAATTCATTTAAATTCGACAGTACCATCTATCACTCAAGTAATAATTCATTTTCGCAAAGTACATGCGACAATTATCCAATGTTTTTGTACATGAAAATTAATCTATTTGAAACAAGGGACACCCATAGAGTCAGCCCGTAATTATCAATGACTAGTTGAAAGTGCCATAATGAGTGCTAATTGGCTTTGCAAGTTGTTCGCCATTTGTAAACAAATTTATAACCCAAATTCAGCTCATTCAGAGTTTGTGTCCATCTACGGTTTACAGTGCGGCTTCTCAGTCTCGAAACTCCTTCAGAGAACATCATGTCTGACATTGACAAATTCCCCGTAGGTTTAGTGATAGCATTTGTCATCTTTTACTTCGTTGTGTATGTTTTGTCAGTGGTTGGTAACTGTTGGGTTATGGTGACCTGCTACAAAACCCTCAAGAGAAAAGGATCTTCTTTGATGTGGTTCGTCCTCAACTTAGCAACAGCAGATCTCATTTTCACGTTCCTTACAATCTTCAACGGCATTGGATTTTTGTATCGTTGGGTCGGGGGGGAAATTGTTTGCAAGTTTCACGGGTTTCTGGTCGAGACATGCTACAGTGTTTCCATTAGCACTCTTGTAGTGATCAGTTACGAGAGACTGACAGCCATTACTGACCCCTTAAATGCAAGAGCAAGAAATTTCACAAACAGAGGCTATCGCAGGCTTTTGATAATTTGGGGGGTTTGCCTGATTGGATGTGTTCCCTTAGCAATCCTTTATCAGATGGTTCGCGAAGAAAACGGAGAACTCGTTTGCAATAATACGACGTGGGGAGACGTAGGTCGACAGATTTTCTACAGCCTGCATGCTTTCTTTTTCTTTATCTTTCCACTGTCCTATATGATATTTTCGCAAAGTAAAATATTTCTTGCGCTTCGCTCAAGAAGAACAGTCCCTTCACAACGAGATGCGGAGAGATCTAACAGACGACACCAGAAAATTGCCAAGACACTTTTTGCTCTTACGGTTGCCTTTGCGATTTGTTGGTCTCCATTTATGATCACCCGAACTTTGATGTATTTTCACATCGCCGAGCCAGGTGCATTGTGGAGGATGTCCCAACTGCTCATCTGTCTCAACGCTGTGTTGGATCCCATAATGTATGGTATTTATGGTGGAAATCTCAAAGCAACTTTGCGACAGAAGTGTTGCTTCAGATCTCCTCGTAATAGACTTGAAAGATCAGTAAGCCTAGAAATGTCCCAGACTGCAGTAACATGTGCAGTGCAACCAAATGCAGTGAAAAAGTTATCTTGCGAGGTCGAAGAAATGAACACTAGTTGATACTGAATTTACCTTTCCGGCATCAATTAACAAACTCCCACTAAAAGCAACAAAAACTCCGCGAGAAAAATACCCTCGAATCGGCTCTCCAGCTTGATCATGTTAATAGCTTTTCAGAATAAGATTATAATTTTTTATACTTTTTCAAATTTTTTTCCTTTTTTTTTCATTTCAAGCAGTTTCTTCTTCTTTCTTTTTTTTTCATTTGTAACCTTTTTCCTTTCATAATGATCACGTCATTAATTATGTTTCGTTCCAAAGGGAAATCGGATGCAATTTCACATTACACTGTGAAAAAAAAAAAAAAAAACTGTGCGGAACGGTGTAAAAAGTTGCTGATTTTATATTTGTTCTGATGTCGCCATCGGCGCAATTATTTAAGTTAACAGTTCTAAATCCACTGAGCGAGGGCTTTTTGTCGCAAGTCTCAGAGGGATACCTTCAAACTGATGGTTGCAACGTAAGAAACGAACGTGTTACAATCTTTAAATGGAGTACTGTCGTTAGAAAGAACAATTTCGTGCCATTCTTGGAGAATCCGCCGATTAATTGTAATGCAATTTGGCACAGTTGTTTCAGAACGACGGCAAATCCTATCATTAGTCCATGATGATGGGTGGTGAGGGAGAGTATCTCTTAACCCCTTACACGCTAACATAAGTATCCATGTTCTCCACACTGCTCCATTTACATTTCCTTTCAATATGACAAGGAGAATTTATTGAAATATTTTTATTTTTTAATTACGATTTGTACTTGCATTATACACCACAAGAGCTCAAAAACTGAACCATATCAAATACCTCTGTACATCTCCGGTTACATGATATGAAATGTTGCTGGACTGGCAATAACCGCGTATTTTTTGTTTATATATATCGTGCAACAAACATACTCTATTCCTCCTTGTTGTTGATTCTTACTTCAGCCTGCATAATTGAATAATGATAAAAGTTACTTGCTCGAGGTACATGCGCGTCTTGGACCAAAACAAAATGCGAAAGCTTGAAGCTGGTTTACATTTACATCTGGCCTTCTCAATGCTGAAACCGGCATAACTATTGGTAAGTTGTTTTCCGTTTTGCTTTAGTTATCTGAAGACTATATTCTGTTGCTTTATCACGCTAACCCGTTCGAATCGTAAAAGCAAGAAGATGCAACTGTCCGAATGAAATTAGTAGAATTTATGTGCTCTGAGTTTGATCGCCTGTCTAGCCAAGTAATGTTATCAATGAAATAATCGCAAAAATATATTATGAGGGGCTTAGTTTTACTGTGAAACTGAGTTCGGTAGATTTAATCCATCGAAAAGACATTATTGTCGTCATGAACATTGAGATTTACATACTGTAAAAAGTCAACGCGAATGCATATTTTAAAATTAAATTTTAGCGTGATTTTGTCACGCTCAGTCATTATTACTTAGCGCCCTCGCCTTGGAAACACGTTGTCTTGCATGAAGTTGATGACGTTACCTGCAGGACGATATCGACCTACCACAAATGTAAGTCTACCATCACCTGTTTTCGCTCGACCCATTCCTAACTCCTTACTGTCTTTCCACACCACTTGAGTAAAGTGTCCAGTTCCTCCCTGCCATCCACCACGGCGGAAATCATAATCCTTGTACTCATCGTACCTATTAGAGGAGTTAATTGAATTTATTATCTGACGTCATTTCCATTAGTCCTTTCGATAAAGTTTTGTGAAGTCAAACCGTCTTGAAAACAGTAATATATCAGAAAAAAGGAATATATCATGTAATTTTTTTGACGATAAAGCAGATTCGTGCAAAAAAGTCTGGATGTCGTAAAACGCTTGCGAGCTTTCACAAAGCAAAGCCAAGCGAAATTATGCAATCTTTAATTACTTTCCACACTTAGTCGAAACATTTTACAAATGTGAGGTTTGTCATTTTTTTTTTAAGTGCAGTTAAATACAGTTTAATTGTCGAGGCAATCAATTGATAAGCTAGGAAATGTGTTTCTTGTGAAATAAAATTCATTGATGAATGATCTTTTAATTTTTATTTTCAACACCCTCAATGGCCCTTCTGGAATAATTTTTATTAATATCAAAGCCAATATCCTCAGTTAAAAGTCATTGACCGACTTCAATATGACCAAGGAGCAATTTTTGTCAGTTGAGCAAAACTCGTGCTTTCCCATATAGCTTGTATTTAATTTGCCTTATTCTTTGTTTGCCGTTGCTAGTTTGAAATGATATTTGCTCTTTTCCAAAGTTTTTACTCACCACATAGTGGTAGCTTCTTCTCCTGCAGAATCAAACTTTCCCGTAAACATTGCTAGGTTCTCTCCAGCATTCTCTCTCTCGCTCTTACTCGAATGCTGCAATGTACGGGCACGTGCCAACTTCTCGGCCCAAGCCTGTGCTTCCCTAGCGAGGTCATCCGCCCACTTCATGCCCGGCACACCATGCATAGCTCGGTATTTGTTATGACTGTCTAGGGACTGTTTTGCAAGGGATCCTGAAGGAGATGATGTAGCTGAAGCGGAAGGAGTAGGTCTCTCTGCTAAAAGAAATAAAGCTAGCTGAATTTATTATGCGATATGTATTAGTTAGCCAATGTATTGAACAAGTACATGTTGCACCAACTTGTTGCTCAATTGATACTTCCAGATCAATTTTGGAATCACGCTTGATAGTGCGTTCTTCACGTATTAGGAGGGCGTCAAAATAAATTCCAGAAACCCCTAGTTTAGCAAGCATGATAGCTATTTTTGTCAGGTGCATGAACTCAATTATTACGCCATAGGGTCTAATGTTCCATTTACTATTTGGAACAACGAATTACAAGATCGCCTACAAACGTACTTGTTAGCACAGAATTCTTTCCCTTCCTTATGCACATACGGGGTGTCGCAAAACAAAAAGGATGACACAATTTTAATCAATATTTTTCGTCGATTTTGAACTTGTTCCGCGAAAAAAAATTTCTACTAGAAAGCGTACTCAAGTTGGTGAGTTCCACGAGGTCCCTGCTGATGGATAGCAAGCTTTAAAAAAATTGGACATGGCAAATTTCAACCTGAAATAACGCTTAAAAAAATAGATTAAGGAATTACCTGGTTTTGTTTCCTTCGGTTTTTGACTGTTCCATGAAGGTGAATAAGACGTTGGCTGAGCTAAAATCGTTATGAACAATTTAACAATTAATAATTTCCGTAACTTGAACTGATAAACAAAAATTGTGAAACTATTATCAACCTGTGTGTATGGCAGATGTTATCCGACTACTTTATCAAAAGGTGCTTTGGAACTTCTTCTTGTCACTCAAAGTAATCAATAATTGCAAAAACGTATTTCTGTCAAAGCTATTTCTCCACTCATCCCTTCCAGTGACTGCTATTCCTTCCTCGTAGATTGACTTGGAGAAATTTAGTTTTTTTTTTCTTCCTTTTTTTTCAAGACATTATAACCTTCAGTCATGCAAAAATGTTTATTTTCGGTGTCAGTGTAATAGATAATGCTTTGCATGAACTGGGACAAGTGACATGGGTAAAGGGTAAAGGGTTAAGAAAGAGCGTTAAAACAGTACCATTTCTCTCCCGCGTGTCCTTCCTATCCTTGAAAGGGTCTGTTTTTGTAAAGAATACAGCCATTTGAGATGTGTGAATTAAAAAGTAAACAAGTGCGACATTGGTGAAACGAAAATATTCACCATTTGGTCAAGAAGCAGTCACTGAGCCTAACACATTTTTTTTAAGGAGTCGGTATCATTTCAATCGATGGTACTTTGATATAATGATACAATTTTCAGACTCTCGATACAAGCAAAAAGGGTCACAGGTTATCCGTTTACACTCAGCATAGTGCTTTTTTTTACGTTCTTAAAACCTAACCTTGTTATTCAGTGTAGATTCAAAATAACCTTGTTTGATTTTAACGAGGCCTTAAAACAGGAGCATATTTGTTTACCTCCGCACGAGGAATTTTTCTCTTACACACTCGGTTTGGAATTGGTCTATATGAATTTGGAGCGAGGCCCCCTAGCTCTTTCATAGATTTAACTATGCAGGGCCTCTCAGATCTACAAGTTTGCAGGCTGCAAACTAGTAGATCTGTTTCCTCAGTAATTTCTTCTTTTAATCTTTTTTTAAAACTTCTAATGAGACATCTATGAAATTACCGTTTCGCTCCCATCTCTCCTTTCTATCTTTTAAAGGATCTGTAGAGAAAAATAAGTCTGAGTTGATCATAGCAGAAATGAGAAAGAGGGCATAGGTAACAAAAAACAAGAGAGCACAAAAAATACTAGCTATAGGCATTCGAAAAACGCAATTTGTGCCTCAGGATACTTGACATGGGTGAAATGATATACAAACGATATAATAAAAAGGCATTGAGATAAAAAAAGACTCAAAGAATCTTACCGTCGTCAAATGCTCTTCTCATATCTCTTGGAAATCTATCAAATGGATCTGAGAAGAAATAGTCGTAAGGACGTGATTTTTTTTTTTTTTTTTTTTTTGGGGGGGGGGGAACTTGAGAACAGAACATAAACAATTAGGATAACTAAATAATAGGATAATAGGTAAGCACTTGATTTGAAATAATTAAATGTCAGCGCGGATGTTCGATCACATGCAGAAATTTTGTTACATGGTTATCAGTGGCGGACCCAGACGCCCCTGGCCCCTCCCTTAGATCTGCCACTGGTTATGTCTCCCCGTTATATTGCTAAATTTCCTTTCTTTAATTCAAACACATGGCGTCATGGATCAACTTTGTTTGATCTAAACGGGCAGAAACTTGCGTATGTTTTTTTTTCTTTTTTTAGAGATCAACTGACCTCCCCTTCCTCCATCTGTTATGATTGTCTTCGTTACTGTGGTTTTGACCCCGTCTCGATCATAAGTAACCTGAAAATAAAAGGCCAGACTGCTATATTCAAAGAGCACTGAAATATTTAAGGCTTGGAATTCACAGAAACCCACCCCCCCCCCCCCCACCTTTTTTTCTTTAGCTCAAAGAACATGGAAATTGCTGGGTGAAAAATCCAAGGTTTGAAATTCCCACTACAGCCTACTCCCTTTCCCACTCCTGTCTTTGTTTTTCTTCTTTCAATTGCACCTTGGTCACTTGACCTCAAGCAAGACGATGCCTAATTGAATTTCGTACTCAATTGGAAATCGTTCATCGAGCAAATGTGGTGAAAACTTAATTGCCCTTCCTCCCTCTTGCTAACTTTCTTGATATCATCTTCACCAAGTTTTTTACACTCTCATTTGTTACGCAGACAGACGCTGAGCGAGTTAAATCTTTAACTCTATCCTCCTCTTGCTTCTTTGTATATTGTAGTGAGCCTTATTCTGTTTTTCTGCTTTTGTTTGCAACTTATTAACCAGGGAGGTCAAGTCTCTTGCTCCCTTATCATTTTCACATACCTCAAACACTACTTTAAATTTCACCCCTTAAATCCAATATTCTTTCCAGTACTCCCTCAACCATTTTTAACTTCGTTATTTATCCTTAATTCATCCCCTTATCCCTTACTGTTTCAGTTTTTTCTTGCCGAGAGGGAGATCTTCTCGAGTCATCGAAATCTCGTCTTGGTTCCAGCCGTGTAGAATAATCTCTCGAATCCCTCTCCCTAGAACTGCTATTGACTACGCTGCCCAGCTGCATAGAACAAAGATAACTAAATTAACTCAATATTATTTATTGCTTGAGAAATTTATGCGTTTATAAAAAAATTACGCATCAGAAATATTTCCAAATTATCATTTAAGGAGGATCGCAACGCTAATGCTCTTGACTCAAAGGAAGAACGAAAAGTAATTTTACATTTAAGTGATATTACCTTTGGCTTAACATTGTTTTGAAAGTGATTAATGACATTTCCTGGTGGTCGATATCGAGCCACGACAATAATTTTCCCGTTGCTACCCTTGGCCTTGCCTACTCCCAGTTCTGTTGACTCCTGCCACACAATCTGTGTGAAGTGGCCCGTGCCACTTTTGAATCCTGGACTTCTAAAATCATAGCTGTTAAAGAAAGACGAGATATTCATGGCTTAGAAATAAATTGATTGCAGTGACTTGTGATCAAAAGTAGCCAAGTTCAATTTAATTAATACAAAGCCGTATCTTAGATAGCGGTTAGGATTCTAACACGAAAGATTTCGGCGAGTGACGACCGCAGTTAGATTATAATATCATTTTACGTTTCTAGTGTATCATTGTCCCCGGAACGATCATCATACACGTAACAATCGACGAACTTAGCCCCCCTCCTTTCCCATGATCCTTGTGAGGTCTTAATTACTAATATTCTAATCGCATTATGTTAATCGCATTTAAGAACAACTTGAATTAATGTCAAACGGAAAGGATAATTAATATGTCCTTACTTGTCGACTTCTGCGTACCACCGATCCACGATTTCTCCTCCGGTGACATCACTCTTGCCGGATACGGAATACAAGTTCTCTCCATCATCAGTATCTTCGTGTCTTAGCCTCCCGTCTTTAGCCAACTCTTTAGCCCACTTTTCCGCGTCCTTTTCTAGAGATCTTGACCACTTCAGCGGAGGAGTCTGATGGAGAGACCGGTATCTGTTGTGAGCTTCAAGTGCTTCTTTACCAAATTTGTCTGGCATCTTTTACCCTGTACCGTCAGGATGTAAACATTCTAGCTTAGGCAATAGTTATAAAATATAAGACATATAAATAATATTGAAATGTAAACACCCTACCCCCCGTTGGGCAGGTCTCTGCTGAGGAATATTTACTAGGATATCGCGATAGCATCAAGCTGGGTCACCTGTCGCTGGATCACCGCACTTTGATTTACTTTGGAAGAATTTAAAATTTTCATTGCCCAGCGTAGCAGAAGAATTTTGTAAGTATTCAATTTTTGTTTTGCATGCATGGATAGTAATTACTTCCACGTTTACGGGGGGCTCTTAGAGAGATTGGCCATGGAAGGGAGAGTGAGGGGTTCTTTTGTCAAAGTTTTGGTTTCTTTAAACGTGCTTATTCTTAAGATTAGGTAATTCAAGAATGATAATGTTTTTGGTGAAGTTGATGAATTTATTTAAAATAGCACTTAGTTAACAGTTTGTGAGTTGAGTCGTCAGATTGCTGCAAGCTATGGCAATAACTTGGGAGCAATTAGTCATTTTTTTTTAGGTATCAGCATGTAGTTAACTTCTCCTCACAGTAATACTGCTGAATAATTCGTTACGATTATGAGAATAAGGGACATGATCGCCAACCTTAGAAGCTTGTATTGTTTAACAAATTCTCCTCTTGAAAAGAATTGTACGGAGAACGACATGGAGAGTTTGAGTACCGAGGTTACGGCGTGACAGGTTAAAGTGAGCAACGTGTGGTGATCTTTTTGTTTGAGTACCGAGGTTACGGCCTGACAGGTTAAAGCGAGCAACGTGTGGTGATCTTTTTTTCAATTTGAAGCAAGAGTGTGGTTTTTCTTATCAAAATAATAGTGTGAATAAGTTTTATCCTCATAGTGTCGCTCAAAGAAAAATTCCAGTCTAATGCTAAAAGCACGAGGGCTTCAAAGTATAGTAAAAATATCGTGAAGGTTTTGATGTTCAACCAAAATGGTTGCAAGAAGGACGACTCTTGCTTTGAAGCATCGGGAGTTTTGTGCTTCAATAATCTTTTTTCTATTGGTTCCTGAATCAATTAGCTTTGTGCTTTTCAAGTATTCGACTTCTCGATTAAAACATAACTACTTAAAACTTATATTGGTCCGCATGATTTTCACTATCTTTTGATCTTCTCAGTGCAGTTCTTGTTGAAAGGTATTTTAAAAACAATACCTCTAACCACAATTAAGGTAAACCAAACTACTTATTTACTTACTTGATGGCCTCTGACGGCGTCCACTCTCAGTAGGGAAAATGGTCTATTAATTGAAAAATCAATTGGTCAACTTCATTCGAGCTAATTACTGATTCTTCAAAACTAATGAATACCACTCTCAATTCAAGATGTGTCTCACAGCTTCGGCGTGCTTCGGTCGTGATCAGTGTAAATTATGTTTCTTGTATCATGTAAATGTCACGAGACGTATAAGGATGGAGCGGGTCGAAACGAAACATTTAATCTCCTCTTTTGTTAATCCTTATCATTAATTACGCAGAAAAATCGGATGTCGTATATTAGTATATTTACATCATTCGAGAATACTAAAGATTTCCTTCCTGCATAACGAGTCAGCGTTGTTATCACGTTTCGCTGTCTTGTTCATACCCTTGTGATGAGGTGAATTTTTTCAAGTGAGCTTATCTTACCAACGTGATTTCCGCAATGTCAGATTTGGAAAAGCTTGTAATATGTCTTAGACGCCCAATACTAAGTAAACATAAAATGCATTTTGTATAGAGCGTCTGATAACGCGTCCTGCACATATGAAACTTTCAGGTTTTTTAATATCTCAAATTAAATTTACTGAAGAATAAAAAGTTTTAACGTCTTTGTTTTCACATCAAAATCTATTAATGATCCTTCATTTAACTAATATTGGTCAAATGCTTATATTTTAGTTCTTTACCTTTTCTTTGGCTATTGTCCCGTTTGGTTTCCAAACTTTCTATCGCTTCTTTCTGTCAAACTGAGCCCTATTAGTGCGCCCTTCTAAGTAACAATGGAATGAAATGGCGCGCTGTTAAGTGCTCGCCTCTAGCCTCGTCATTCCATTTACCTAACGTGAATGCAAATCAACATACATAACAAGGTGCCAATCACGTACCAAGACTGCTCAAGCGAAAAGTATAAAAGCGTGATAATAGACTTACAGCGAGAACGAGCTGCGCTAATAGAGATTTTTTTCAAAGGAGATGTGACACAGCTGTGTCGATGTTTCTTGTGTCTTAATAAGTTATAAAGTCACGCAAAGTAGTTTGCGAATTACTGAGTTGCCTGGGCGAGCTGTTCTGTTTGTTTTCCGCATTCAAGGTTAAATATATTAGCATCAGGCTAAGGTTAATTACCGTCAAGTAACTTCGTATTAGTTTTAGAACTCAACGAATGAAAAATTTAATACAAAGAGTTTGAACGGAAACTAAAACGTGACCTCACAAATACGTTTTTCTGTCCTTTCACTTATAATTAAGTTGTAAAGGAATCCACGTTTATCCGGAATTCTTTTGAAACACTAGAGGATCTTGTAAATAAATGACGTCAGCCCATTGACTTCTTTATTCAGTTCGGCTTCAATGAAGAAAAACAACCCTCTTAGAAACGCATAAACACTTTCAATGTTTTTGTCTGTGGATGCGTGGGCCTCATTGTGAGTTTTTATTTTTCTTTCTCCTTCCTACAATAACATATTGTTGGTTGGCTTTTTTGTCGATGCCGCAATCGTTGATGAGCTTAAGTTAATTTAGCAGAAAGCACTTATTGATAAATTCGCGCCCCATGTATGTCAATAGAAACATTTAAAGATGTTTTTAACCGCCGAAGTTAATACCGTCAATCGTCGTCAAAACTTTACCTACAGTAAGTTGTGTAATTGATTTCTCCGCCTCGTTTCATTAAATATACGGGGAAAAGGCGACGAAATTAGACAAATATATCAGCATAGGAGTGCAACATTGATATAACGCCACATTCTCTTGACCAATTCAAAAGGAAATACAAAGCAGATCCAAATGAGAATGAGCTATTTAGAGCTTGGGAATTATATGGACGGCTACGATTGGACCTCTTCAATTGACGTAACTTCAGGACACACTTACTTATTTTGATGTATCTACCTTATCCATCAAACGGGTCATTAGAGTCAATGCAGTCCTTTCTACGCAAAGCAAGCCAAGATTACAGAGATTATAGCAGGGTACTGAAACACTTATAAAACGAGGCTAAATAAAAAGCCGCTTCTTTTCTTGTTTAATCCTTTAATCCCTTAGAGTGACTCGCATCTAAATTTCACCTTACAGTATCCCAGGTCGTGAGAACAGAGAGAAAGATCGCCATCTAAGGAAGCTCTTGACTGTTAAACAAATTCTCTCAGTCACTTTCATAGGGAATGCATAGAACAGTGTGGAGAAAATGCATGATGATATTAGGGTGTAAGAGGGTCTCATTTCAACTTGTAAAGCTTAATCGGAGGCTGAAGATGGTTGTTCTCAAAAATTCTCGTCGGCTGTATTTAAAAAAATAGAACTCTGTTTCGAAAAATTCACACAAAGTGATGTTCAAACTCGTACAAATTTCAGTCTGCAGTTTATTTTCTCCTTCACTCCAGTACAAAGTAAACTAACTCCTGAGTATTTTATTGATTAAATCTGTCATTATTTCAAAAGTTATCCTATAGGTATAACTTATGGCTAATGCCATAACACAGCCACAAAGATTTTAAATGAATTTTTGGTCCTTAATGATTCCGGTAAAGCTCGTGTTCTTCCCAGGAAAGTGTATTTGCCCTTAATTCATTTCCTCGCATTTTCACCCCTTTTGGCATTATTACTGATTAAAACATATAACATATATAACTTCATGTTATCGTTTATAAGAATGAGCCATGATAAACTGATTGAACATAAGGGTAGAAAATCTATTTTTTTAAGATTTATACCTCCATTATTCGAGGATTTTTCATTTCATTATTATAGAAAGACTGTACCTTTTCAGATTAATTAAATTGTGGTTATTATTATGTCCTTAATTCCCAAATTACAATGATTAAGTAAAAACCCATTTCTTGTTAAAATGATAGCTTCATAATAACATTTTAATTATCCCAATATCTATTATCAACATACAGAGAATAAGCACCAAGTTGGTGGCTTTGTCTAAAAATTTATCTTTCTATTTATCCTTTATAGCTATTCTTGCTCCTCTTTGCTTGATCGTTTTGTTGTTTTTTTTTATTACTTTTACCCCGATGATCGGCAATGATGATCTACAAATGCTATGCACTTTAAAATTAAATTTTTCTCTTCTCATCCCTTAAAAACATTTTCTTGGAAATGATTGAGCAAATTTCCTGCAGGATTGTACCTTGCCACCACGTACGTAAGCTTCCCGTCAGCGGTCTGGGCCCTACCCATTCCCAACTCATTACTCTCCTTCCACACCACTTGCGTGAAATGCCCAGTGTTGCCTTGGAAACCAGGTTTATCGAATCTGTAGTCTTTGACTTCACTGTACCACATGTTTGTCGCTTCATCAGCAGCTGTTTCAAACCTGCCAGAGAACATGGCGATGTTCTCACCATATCCTTTACGTTCCTTTTGCGTAGCGTGCTGCAGTTTACGTGCACGTGCCAATTTCTCGGCCCAGGCCTGTGCTTCCTTTGCAATCTCGTCCGACCACGTCAGTGGTGACACTTTATGCTTGGTGCGGTATTTGTTGTGAGCATCAAGGGCCTGTTTTGCAAAACCCGTTTGTGACACAGAGCTGGGGGCTTTCGGTCCTCCTTAAAGAAAGAAGATAAGACTAAGACGTGCTCTCAATTTATAAACATACAAACCGAGTTTTCATGGCAAAGATTGGAAGGAACAAAATTAAGTAGAGTGTCTTTATGGCTAACGGTTTAAATTTTGGCTATTTTTCCCTCTTTTCTGTTACATTTAAACGAAAAACCTTTTCAATTTTTTCGCCTAACTGCTAAATTTTTTGCTATTTTACGGCCAATGGTTTACCTCACTGAGACCCTCTAAGTAAGACTCTCATTCCGCACCACAGAGGATTATAGTTTACCCAAGGAGTGATTCATCTGTACAATTTTTCTCAAAAATAACACCTTTGGTGAGTCCGCGGTTTAAGCCGGATACACTACTCCTTTTCATCAGAAGTGAATAATTTTTTATTGAGATATGTTTCCTTGAGTAAATTGGGTAAAAAAACTAGTTACACTCAGCATAAAGCAAAATGATATCGGAATAATTTACACTGTACAGATTTGCGTCAGAAATAACACAATTAAATGTCTTTACCTGCAGTTGAACAACTCTTAGAAGGCTTCGGGTCTTGAGTAGGCGGAGAATCTGCACGAAAACGCAAATATATGTATTCATTTGCAACCGCACTCCAGCTCAACTTAGGGTAATAGAACAATTAGTGGGTGATTGGATGAGTGAGTCAGTAAGCGAGTGAGCGAGTGATTGGATGAGAGAGTGAATAAGGGAGTAGGTGTGCGAGTGAATGGGGTAGGTGAGTGAGTGAGTGAGTGGGTGAGTGGGTGGGGTGGGTGAGTGAGTGAATGAATGAGTGAGCGAGGGAGTGAGTGAACTAGTGAATGGGTGAGGTGGGTGAGTGAGTAAGAGAGTAGGTTGGTGGGTGGGGTGGGTGAGTGAATGAATGAGTGAGTGAGGGAGTGAGTGAATAAGTGATTGAATGAGTGAGTGAGTGGGAGGGGTGGGTGAGTGAGTGAGCGGATGGGTGAATGGGTGAGTGAGTGAATAAGTGATTGAATGAGTGAGTGAGTAAGCGAGTGAGTGGGAGGGGTGGGTGAGTGAGTGAGCGGATAGGTAAATGGGTGGGTGAGTGAATAAGTGAACGTGTGAATTAGTAAGAGACTGAGTGAGTAAATGAATGAATTAATAAACAACTGAGTCAATGGTTGCGTAAAACGATCTGTGATCTTAAAGAAGCATGATTCATTTTCGCCATTTGCTTTTGATAAAGAAACTCAAAATAGAGTTACAACCTTGAGGAAGTGCTGTTCTCATGTCTCGAGCAAACTTGTCTTGCTTTCTGGTCTCTGCGATTTGTTACGAGAAGAAAGAAAAATATTTTATAATTGTTTATGTATGAATGATTGGGAAACCGGATTTGTATCTGGACTTTCTTTTTATGTGTTTCTCATGTGTGTGCGTGCAGCTCTAAATCACAAGCTTCAGGTGGCAACAGCTGCGAATAATTAAGTGATCCGTTAAAGTGGAAGAGCCAAGTTTTTTACATGTCAAGCATTCTTGTGGTCTGAAATCTTTTGCTCAGCCATTTATATCTTTTTCCCACGGACAATTAATCTTTTTTTCACAAACACTT
The DNA here is from genome assembly GCF_036669915.1 of Pocillopora verrucosa. Taxonomy (NCBI): domain Eukaryota; kingdom Metazoa; phylum Cnidaria; class Anthozoa; order Scleractinia; family Pocilloporidae; genus Pocillopora; species Pocillopora verrucosa. Next base: position 16,087,419 of record NC_089312.1, read on the forward strand.
CACTTTCCTCTGCTCCAGTCAAGTTTGTAATATTACGATGTAGTATGGCTAAGAAAAGACTTTTGATGAAAGTCATTGAATGGTGTAAGTTTCATGAATATTGTATCGTGGATTTGTCCATGATAGGTTTCGTTCAAGATAGTGCAAGTCGATTCCACCTATTTTGTAAAAAAGGTATTAATAGTAGACGCAGCGTGTGGTGAGTACTTGTAGCTTGCTTCAGGCGTTCGTGACTTAATAAGAACGCAGCGTTTCCAGGATTAGCGATAGGTAAAATAAACATGCAAGCAGAAGCCAAGTTCGCTCTTCTTTCTTGTTAATGATTACTTTGGGCAAGACAATTGTCCAATATCAAAATCTTATGCACTATCTTTTAATGTTTAATTAGCCCACTAGTTCTGCATTTCAGCTACTTCATCTAATGATCTTGAAGAATTAATTAGTTTCTGAACTCCTCACCCGATACTGTTGTCACGGTTTCCTTAGAATAGCCACCTCGATCTTGACAAGAAAAAAAAAATTAGCCACAAAATAGCCACTATATGCAATGTCATTTGAAAAAGATGACAATGACATAGATCTCCACATAGATCTTCTGTGATCCTTGAGGCAAGAAAAACATGTCGCAGAAACCCAAGAGCTAAATCCATAGTTTTAGTGATTCACTCTTACCATTTCCTTTTAAGGTCACAGTTACGGTGGACACAACAGTCTTCTTTGTACCATCTGGGAGCGTAATAGTCTGTGATAAAAAATGCGTCCAAAAACAGTCAACTACTGGAAAAGCTTTCTTGAGCCATGTGTGGCTTATTTATTTGTGTATTTTTTGACAAGGATGTCTTTTTTCAAATCATTCTATTGTAATTTGATAATTCGTGTAGATTCTAAGAGTACTTTTATCCAAATGTCTTTGATTATAGAGTACTGGCGTGAATGAAATTCAACTTGTAATGGTAAGGAAAGATAACTACCTTGAAATCTGATAATTTCAGAATCAAGAATTTATAAAGCGAATAACAAAACTCATGTATGTATTGAATTCTATGTTAAATTTAGATCAAAATTTATTGCATTACTTTTTCCTCTGTCCGCGTCTCCACTCCGCTCGGTGGTCTTTCCTCATGTTTCTGCCGCTGGTACACAGGCACAGAACCCTTTTTAGAAGCTGATTCCCTCTCAGGAATTGTGACAGGCCCATCCTGCAACAACAACACACATTATTCGGCACAACGTACAATTGGCGTTCGGCGAAAAGCAAGAATATACAGCACTCCCTCACGAGACCCTTAACAAAGAGATGCGCCACCATGTCGGTGCGCTAAAAGAGGGAACGCCTGATTAAAGACTACTTAATGCAATATCAAAAAACTTGAAACAAAGCAGCAAAACAAAAAATTTCTGAATCAAACGCTCGAAGCACTCATAAGTGTCACGTACTTTGGACGGGAAAACATTCTCCGCGAAGGCCCTCATCATGTTTCCTGCTGGCCTGTAACGACCGACGACAAACTCTTTACCATCGACACTCTTAGCTCTACCAATGCCCAGCTCTTTACTGCCCTTCCACACAACCTGCGTAAAGTGACCGGTGTTTGACTGAAACCCAGGTTTACTAAAGTCATAATCCTTGACTTCGCTGTACCAACTGTTTACAGCATCGGTGCCGTCAATTTCGCGTCCAAACACCATAAATACATTTTCTCCGTCTTTTGTGTCGTCGTGTTCAAGGCGACCTTTTTTTGCGATTTTCTTTGCCCAAACCTCAGCATCTCGCGCCAAGGCGGTAGACCATGTCAGCGGTGGCACTTGGTGAGCTGCGCGAAATTTATTATGAGCTTCCAAAGCTTCTTTTCCGAAAGAATCCATATCACTGTTTTACACTGAAACTGAAAATATCAATAAGCTAGTCGAATTGAAAATGAATCGCTTGACTGTGTCGCGTCGAAAAATTTGCAAACTGTCAAGTGATTAGCACATGATGGTTTTAACCTTCAATACGACATATAATATAGAAAGATCAGCCCGCAATGCCCGCAATAGCCATCATGCATGTTTACGTCAAAATAACCAAGAGTGGTGTTGTTTATTGCGAAAGTATTCCCGAAGCATTTGTATCAAAAAAATACTCACTTTAAAAAAAATTGAGAGACTGGTATGGAATCGGGAAAAATGTAATGCAAAGTAAAAGAAACTTCGAGAGGGTGAATTTTTAGCAAATGACGTAGTCTTTCATAGGAACTATCGAGTGACTTGTCAGTGGAGCAGTTTCAAAGTGCTCGAGGGCTGCAAATAAGCAAATTAAAACGAAATTCAGATTATGCTCTTTCGCATAACACCTGATACATAAATTACAATGCAATGATGAAAGAATCACTCTAAATTTCCTTTATTAGAATGCTCTAGGAACGAGTAAAAGACAGCTAAATGAAATGGTCTTAATATGTGTTTCGGAAATTGTTTCAATATTTACAAATCGTCTTTCTAATATTTGAACGCCAGTTTGGTTGATTCACACTTGAAGTTTTCCAATATAGATTTTTAAAATGAAAAATTATGAGGAACGAACAAAAGAATAAATACATCAATTTATTTTAGAATGTTGACCCCGACGAGGTCGCCAATAATGGATTACAAACGAAAGACGGACTCCGTAGAAACTAAATCCTTTCATTGGAATATCAGCCAAAACTTGTAGAAAATTAATTCAAACACGCTGTTTATTTACTTTTATCTTCTTTTTAGTTTTCATTATGCGTATTGGTTTTTCCGACGACTTTGTGTGTGATTGGCACGTGTCTTTATAAAAAGACCAGGTGAAAAATTGTCCCTTCAGGTAATTATTTTTAAGACGATCGACATTTTGCTAACGGGTCCCATTAAAGTCGGCCGTCATCACGTAATGGTAGAGCCGTGAGAAGAGCATATTAAAAATTGCTTAACATATTTCTGCCGTGAAGAGCAGAGTATTTTGTTTAATATTGTAGACGTACACTTAAGTCATTATTTATCCATATCAGACACTACATACATATTACATTTTCCGTTCAAGGCTCACCCATTAATAAAGATCTTTATCATAACGTTCCCTGTCCGACAGTATTGACGTATTTTATTTTAATGTTTTTTTCCTAAGTGCTCTGCAAGGGCAAGGTCAAAATTGAGGCTCTTACAGGGACAAAGTTTTTTCCTTTAGACTGTGGGGAGACAATATGCAAATTTAATGGATGAAGTATATTTTTAGGAGTTTTCGCTTTCTAAAACCGACGTCTACTATTTTATTTAGAAAACTGTAACATTTTGTCTGGGTAACTGATCGAAATTTTGTCACATTTTTGAAAACGTCAGACCACTTTTTTTCTTTTGCGATAGCAGTTGCAAGTTTTTATTTTCTAGCCGCTTTATGCATGCATATGGACGATGTTTACAATTTTTTAAGAATCGAATCTGGGCGATCATACAACCTAGAGCTCTAGGTAATATCAATTTAAGATTCCGAAGACGAACAAAAAAACACAATTTGACGAATGTATTGCGGTTTTCCTGTCTGCAACTGAATCGAGAGTAGTCAAAGAAAATTCATTGTGACGACGTACTATCAAGCGTTGATTGTTTTGAAGACATGTGACTGATAAACAAAATAAACTCTATACGGCCTACCTCAACCAAAAGGATCTCCTATATACTAAGAGACTGATTGGAAAAATTTCAACGAGAGTAGATAAGAACAAAGCAGTTTAGATACCTCCTAGAATGTTTCTTTCTTTCCAACTGGCCGTGAAACTGTAGACTTCCTCGTGTCCGAACAAGTGCTGTATTCAGACTGGTCCTCAGGAGCACAATGACTAGCTACTTATAATAACCAAAGCGGGTTGAATTTGCATAAATTAGTTAACATGTATTCTGGGCCCCTGTTCAAGACCACATGGTCTTTTAATCCATGTTTCAAATGCCCTGGGCCTTACTTTGTGGTTAACCTCTGTAGAAGGAAAAAATTCACAGGAACTTCCACCCGTGGAGTACTCCTCACATTTTATTTTCCACATTTGTTACCACCACGTAACTTTAGTTACCAAGGAAAGTACAGAAAATACTTGCACCAAAATCTATAGTTACCGCTCGACGTAAATAATATTTACTTATTGACTGAGACGAAGGGCCGGACGGGAAATCTTTGGTGCGAGGTCTAAATGGACCGAGCGCAAGGAGGTACTACGTCACGGAAGGAAGCCATATTTTTTCCTGTTCGGCCCGACCTCTGTGATCAATAAGCAATTAATCAAATGAATACTAGGTGCTAAAAATTTAGAAAATTTCGTTTCAACCTATAGAGCAAATACTAGCATATTAAAGAAGGGCGCACATTGGAGAAGTACTAAAATGATTATCAGAAAAAAATTTTTCCTTTTTCTCCTTCGTCATAATTTCCCATTTATTTTTGGTTGGAGTCCGCGATTTCAATTCACGTTCTCGGAATAGTCAAAAGAGCCGTTTGAGTGCAATGTGAGTGGTTTTCTTTCGAACCGGCTCACGTCATCCCGTTCTGCACTGCACACGTCAGCTTTCACTGCGGAATTGCGCGCGGAGAATACGGAATACGACTGAATTACGACAGCTATTTCTACCAAGGGTAAGGATGTGTTATGGTTTTCCGTGACCCGTGCCCTCCCACATAATCTATCACACAAGAATGTTCCTTTATTAAGGTTCCAGTTAAGCACTGTGACAACAACAATGGGAATGAAAGAACTAGAGAGTCAGCGGGCCCCTTGCCGAAAAACATTTCTGTAATCCAGCCATAGAGGCACATAGCGTTTAAGTAACAATAGACCAGGGTTCTGAATAAGGCCAAGAATATATAGACTATAATTTAAGAATACTCTAACAGCAAAGTCAAAGTTGTAAATTACACTCATTCCAAAAGAAGAGGCGAAGAAAATCAGACGAGTGACCTGGATTTCAAATCAAGAGACCAGGCCAAGAGAAGCAGCTTATCTATTGCTGTTTATTTTTTCCTCTGGAAGCGTTCCTAGAAGAAATTCTTTTCTGTCCTCAAGTTGTAAAAATAAAAAAAATAAAAAACCTCAATTAACACAGTACAAGATAATGTGTTTCTGCTCATTTTGGCCTATTGTTTACAATTACACCTATATACCCACTGAGATTTACACACCGTAAAGGCGCAAAATAAATTTTCATTCCCAAGCTGATCGAAAAAGCCGAGAGCCAATCGGATAGTGCCCATTTTTCACGAGTGCGGAAAAAGATACGTCACTCGTCGGTTTGTATCGGAAATCTCACCCTTCATCGCCCTTCAGTCATCATTTCGTCCTTCAGTCGTCATTTTGCCCTTCAGTCGTCATTTCGTCCTTCAGTCGTCATTTCGCCCTTCAGTCGTCTTTATCACTTCACCCCCAATTGAATAAAAGAAACGTGATAATAGATATGCTTCCACCATGAGTTCCACAAAACCCTTTTATTCCCAAAATTGATGAGCGTAAAAATTTTCCTCTCATTAAAATATTTGATTCATCCCACGATCATAGAACTTAAGGGCAAGCTGATGCGTAAAGTTTTTACTTAAATTATAAACATAAAGAAATAAATGAAATAAATGTAGGCACGCAATGCGTACGCAAATGAGTCCCACCTTCTGTACAACCATAATTTCTACGGCAAAAGCAAAAGGCAATGTTCAAGATTAATTCGCTTATTTTAATTCTTATACTTGCGTAGATGTAAGAGAAGTTTGGAACAGCTAAATAACAGAAGAGAAATTCTTCTGCTTCTTTTTTCTCTTTGGCTTCCATTTAAGAATGAAATGTGACAGTCACCCTGTCACCATCTCCCTCTCATTTTCTCACGGTTATGTTATAAGGGACGTCTTGTTCCCTCCACTTCAAGGTTGAGAAACAGGTCGATAATAATGTTGCGATAAAGTCAGAAAATAAAAGTTGAATCAGTCTTTAAGTCAGCTTAATTCACCTCCCCTGCGTTTCTCTGTGTTTTCCTACCAAGGAACCTGTTTAATTTTAAAGAGGTCACATCTAGCTTCTAATGGTGAGCCTTAGCTATAAAATGTTCTTTAAAAAAATATGTAAAAAACGGCATGAGGTCGGGTAGTGTAGTGGATTTAACTTGCGAACGCTAAGAGCTCTTCCAGTACGTGTCCTAAATTTTCTTTTGGAATTTTTTTACCAAATCGTCTTCTTTCTCCTTATGAGAAAGAAAAAAGCTCACTGTTTTTAAGTATGGTGACAAAGAGAAAAGGAGAAGGGAGCAAATTTTCTAGAACCTTTTCATTGAAGTACTTGGACTGTGATCATACAAAAATCGTCTGGGTTCGAGTAAACATTTCTAAAATTACAATTTAAGAATGGTTGCACCTCCCTATTGGACTTCACTAGGATAAAATTCAGGCTTCAGCTTGAAATCCTTTTTCCTTTTTGGTGGAACGAGACTAACCGAGGAGCTTAGAGTCGATTATTATGAATCCGCCGTTTAAAGCAGAAAACTAATTTAAATTACAAATATTGTAAAATTAATATTCATATTTTCGCTCAGTCTTGCACGTGGAAGAAGCTTACGAGCTGCAAGAAATTTCAGCGTCTTTTCCTGCTTTTATGGATTCAAGACACCCATTTTTTTACCTTATTACCTTGGATATCGTCAGTTCTGTCAAGGTCAGCGAGTGTTTCATTTGCTGAATCACGGGGTTAACATTTGATCGTCGTCGAGGATTCATGACTTTGATTTTGTCCAGACTTTTCTTCAGGTAAATAACCTACGTACAGAGATATTTTGATGGAATTGCAGTGCTCGTGTTTTTCGTTGTTTCTAGAGTAAAATTCATTAACTTATTCGAATGTAAGAAGGGAGGGCAAGATCACATAGCACAGGATAAGACAAATACTCAATGTCAGTCGCCATGACAGTTCCTTGCTCGTGTCTTTCATGGGATGCCGAGAAATTCGTTCGTTATTCTTTTCGCACTTATCACTTGTTTCCTTATTGTCCATTTCATTTCTGTATTTATTTGTCAAACTATACACAATTTTTATGCTTCTAGTGTTGTAACATTGTTTTTTTTAAACGCGCTTGTTATTTCCCTTTAATCACGCTGAAGAAAGTAGAGAGTAACGGTTAATATGTTTTGTATGTAATACTGAATCTTGTTTTCTGGATATCAGAGGACTGATTCCCATCTTTCATGCTGAAACTGCAGATGGCAGTACTTACTATAATAATGTACTTGAGAAAATTACGCGCTTCTGATCGGCTGAAAACAAGTACATTCTCATGTAACACGAGCGCAACATTGTAAAACGAGTCAAAATTACAAATAGCGCGCGCACGCTTTCAATATTTAGTCTGTAGTGACTTTCTGTGATGTTTTTTTAGTGTACATTATTAACAAGTAATATCATGATTTCTCTTGCAATTTGGTGTACTAAGCATTTGTAAATTTTCCAAAGACTTCATATTGCACTTGCCTTACGGGTTCGTCCAATTTTGTTGTCTTTGAAAAATTTACTCGTTAACACTAAATTGCTCTCGAAGTCATGTTATTGCCTATACTTATTTGTACTATCAGAGGAACCTGTCTTAATACTTTGGAGTAGCCCGATGTGTATTGGCATATTGTGGGTTCTTATTCTCCTGGCCATTTCATCTGAACGAATCGATCTCATATGCAAAGACAGATGTTTATCTAGAATCTCTTTTGTGATTCTTAACATAACGGCATCTCATTACTTTAGACTCGTAGATTGTATGATAATTTTTTTTTTCGAACAGAAAACTGGTTTTCTCCCTTAATTCTGCATCAAATATGAGGGTTCCACGTATTTATATACACTAGTTTAGCTTAGTTTTTATGAACAAAGAGCTCACCTTACGAAAGGTTTACATGTATTCTTATGGTATTCACTTTTTTAGCACCAAACATAGGATGAAAAAGTATCGAAATCAAGAAGATCACGGGATAACATCAGACAAGGTTGGTTTTTAAGTTTTATAATTATTTTACTCATCTCATCTTGTAAATCGTTACAATAATGACAAGCCACTAAAGCTGAAAAATAGAGAAACAACAAAAGAAAATCAAAGCTGGCCATTTTATTCAATTTCTGAACTCTTTGATGTTCGTCTTATCAAGGTAACTTGCCGTAGTTTACATTGCTATTGCTCAGCTCATGAGCTAAAGCTACTGCTCTCAGTGTGTCTTTTGGTAGTGAAAGACTGGTACTATAAATGAAATAAATCTGTTGTCCCCCAAAATTGTTTTTAAACCAATCGTCTGTCATCAAAAACTCATCATAGGACTGCTTAGGCCTCTAAAAATGTTTTGTAACGATAGTTAATAATGTTAACCCTTTTTTTTTTCAAGAAGAACTGCAAGAAAGAAATGGGAACCCATCGAAATGAAGAAATTCAAGGGAGGAAAGAAAAATTAGACAGATTCTAACAAGGTCAGTTATTTGGCTTTTTATAGAAAATTAGGTATTTGAGCCTATTAGTCTATGTTGAACGATCTAATTTGGATTTAGCGAATAATTGTAATTAAAAAAATTACATGTATCAATAAGGAAGAGAAACTGCAAACGAATAAATGAATCCAGTTTTGTTTTCTGATTTCTAAGACCTGTCTTTGATTAAGGTGGCTTTCTGTTGTTTACAGCACTGCTCGTTTATTGAATCAACACCACTATGAATACTTTTTTTATCTGTTTTTATGAAACATTGGTGTCAAATGAATTCCTATCTGATATATTTTGCATCTAATGACCAGCCATCTGACCTATCGTGCTACCATAGCAACGGTTTAGTCTGCAAAATTATCTCTGAGTTTTAATATCAGAAAATAATGGTCTCAAGAATCTCGATAGTCCCATTTTTTTGCCTACTATCTTGCAAAGTGTAAACATTTGACCAGGTATAATATCATGATTGTGGCAAGCCATGCATGAGGTCAGACATACTAACGTACGCTTCGTATCTGCCAGGAGGTACTTCTTCTACCTGAAGTCTACCTCGTCAAAAATTGCTTGTGAATTCTTAATTAAACGATGAGTTAAAAAATCGTTACAAAGGAGAAGAATATTTAATAATTAATTACGGAATTTTAACACTGAAAACTCTGTTTGAAGTCAGTTTATTCTAAATGGATATAATGGGGCAACAAGAGGGACATTGTTTTTTAACATTATTCCCTGGCGGGTACGTGCTTTACGGAGATAACCACCTTCTTCAAATCATATTGAAAGCAATGGTATTCAAAGTTTCACTAAAATAAAAACGAACGATAAAGCACGACGTTTCGACCAAACTTCGTTCATTTTCAAGTGAATAGTAAGAATGTCTCGATGAATATATATATATATATATATATATATATATGCGTGAAAGGAATTTAAAAGTTAAAGTTTTTGGAAGTACAAACTTGGACTCAACTCGTGAAAAGGTTTTTAATTAGCTTCTAATTATTCTCCTCTTTGTAGGTTCTTATTGCCCGTTTACACTTCCAAAAAATTTACACCTCTTTCACGCATATATATAGATATTCATCGAGATATACTTACTATTCACTTGAAAATGACCTACGTTTGGTCGAAACGTCATGTTTTACTGTTCATTTTTATTCTCAAAAGTTTTACTATATCGCTATTGACATAATTAACTATGAATACTGGGACAAGAGCAAACCTCATTTACACTGTACAACTCAACACTGTCTTTTGAAAGAGTCATTGATGATTTCTTTGTTTCTTTCCAAGGTAGAAAGATATTCTCCCGCGGCTTTTGTAAGTGCAGCTGATTTCATGAGATAAGTATTGACCTAAGATATAAAATAAACGAATACAGATGTTGTTCAGTCTAAGTAAAACACTTAAAATATACACAAAGACTTAGTCCTACATTAAAGAGGAAAGAAAATTTTGTTTTGGACTCTGGAGTGTCTTTCTACAAGAGATGGGCTGACACACCATGGGGCATTGTCACCGTACAACCTCTTCCCTAGTCTTGATCTGTGATGCAAAGACTTGGTCCTCAAAAAGTGGGGTAAGACTGTTTCGGACACTGGACAGTCTTTATGTGCTAATCGGATGTTTGACTTTGTACAAGAGATGGGAGACTTAAACCTGGCCCTTTAAAGGGTTGGTGTCACCCAAAAAGTCTCTTCCTTAGTCTTGGTCTGTGATGCAAAGACTTCGTCCCCAAAAAAGAGGATAAAACTGTTTCGGACACTGGACTGTCTTTATGCGCTGATCGGATGTTTGACTTTGTACAAGAGATGGGAGACTTAAACCTGGCCCCTTAGGGGGTCGGTGTCACCCAAAACGTCTCTTCCTTAGTCTTGGTCTGTGATGCAAAGACTTCGTCCCCAAAAAAGAGGATAAAACTGTTTCGGACACTGGACTGTCTTTATGCGCTGATCGGATGTTTGACTTTGTACAAGAGATGGGAGACTAAAACCTGGCCCCTTAGGGGGTCGGTGTCACCCAAAACGTCTCTTCCTTAGTCTTGATCTGTGATGCAAAGACTTAGTCCCCAAAAAAGAAGATAAAACTGTTTCGGACACTGGACTGTCTTTATGTGCTGATCGGATGTTTGACTTTGTACAAGAGATGGAAGACTTAAACCTGGTCCTTTAAGGAGTTGGTGTCACCCAAAAAATCTCTTTCTTTGTCTTGATCTGTGATGCAAAGACTTGGTCCCCAAAAAAAGAGGATAAAACTGTTTCGAACACTGAACTTTCTTTACGTGCTGATCGGATGTTTGACTTTTTACAAGAGATGGGAGACTTGAAGCTGGCCCCTTGGAGTTGGTGTCACCCAAAAAATCTCTTTCTTGGTCTTGATCTATGATGCAAAGACTTGGTTCCCAAAAAAGAGGATAAAACTGTTTCGGATTCTGGACTGTCTTTACGTGCTGATCGGATGTTTGACTTTGTACAGGAGATGGGTGATTAAAAAAATCTAAGGAAAGATTGAAAAATAGCTCATTTTAGGTAATATTTCATACATTAAAACTTAAAAACAAGAAGGAAGAAAAAAAATTAAGATTGTTTTTGGATATTTTTATTCACATACAGAATTCAAGGAAGAGTGGGAAATTCGATGTATATTTACGTCTTGCATTTCAGTGGGATTGAGACGGCCTCTATGAGATGTGCAATGCAAGTGGTTTGTTATCATTAGGAAGCTGGAGTCTTTTTTTTCCCAACTAATTCCATTAATGGGTTGCATGTGCTTTAATATAAATCAAGGAGCATCGCCATCGTGTTTTTGAATCGTGTTTTCGCGGCACAAAATTCCAATTAATCTGAACGAAACTACAGAATTTAAATGAGAAAGGGTAAATAGACACCAAACATTCTGATTTGAAGAGATAGCCACAAACTAATTAAGAACAACAATGGCTAAGGAGAGTTTCGTTCAGTATTGTTTCATTAGTTATAAACAATTTTCCTCTTTCAGGTACCGGGAAGGTAACAAGTTCAGAAATAATGCAATGGTAGACGAGTGGTAAGTGTAATTACAGTTCAAAGAAAACTTTTTTAAAGCAGACTCCTTCATGGAAATAGTTTTTGAAGTATTTGGATTGAATCCCTGTATCCCTCGTTTTTTTCTTCTTCCTGAGCAATTTCTCCAAGACACTTCAAATGAGGCTAAAATATTTCCTACTGTTAATTGGCGAGATAAAGATGAAGGTGTGTTGAATCTCAAGCGGTGGTCTAGCAATTAGCTTCTTTTGTGTCACATAAAAGTAAAAAAAATATATTCAACCAGAACTGTCTTAAATTGCTATCATTTCGTTTTTTTTGTTTGTTTAGTTACAGAAAGATAATTTTAAAATAAAATGTGGACTTAGATTGCGGTGATTGTAACTGTTGTGACATAGTTGAACGGAAGCCTCTGTCATTCTTCATAATGGTCCATAAATTGTCTGTGAACTGTAAACTACTAGAACTACCTATTTGTTAATAGATAATAACCACGTGCCTTTCTCTTTCAGTCACCGTGATGTAAAAAAGAAGCTCAACGAGACGTGAATCCATGTTATACACTTAAACGAAGTGCAGTCTTTATAAAAGTATTTTACCTTATGTTAATAACATCCATTTTAAACGCATACGTTTTGTGTGACCAAACGTCATGGTGTTTTTTTCAAGGTTGATCTTTTCTCTGATGGGAGGACTTGTCAGTGATAGTGGCTGTGTGTACCATAACAAGTACTGTCAAAGAATTTTCGTCCTTCGTTTCTACATAGGTTAGACCACCTCAATAAAGAAACCGAAGACAAATATCATCCTTGGTGAGGTGAATAGTAGACAGTGTTCTAAACTATTCGTAAGAATTGTCTGCCTTACGGTACCAACATCTTTTAATTACACATATGTATTACGGTAGAGGCTTGGTGAGAAGGGGTTCTAAATCCTGTGAAATAAAATATTTGCAAAAGCTGTCTTCCTTGTGGTAATAACATCGTGTCATGCGCATGTGTGTTAAGAAAGACATTTGGGTGCACAAAACGCATATGTTTGAAATTAAATGTTACTACCACAAGGTAGACAACTTTTACAGAAGTAAGAAAACTGTTTGCAAGAGGTGGGTGTGGTGGGGGAGGTTGGATGGAGAAAAAAAAACAACTGTCTCAAATTACTGTAATATTACTGTATTAAAAGATTGTAAGAAAGAGATGGTAATATTACTACTGTAATATATATACACATATATATATAATATATATATATATATATATATATATATAACTACTGTAAAATGTATTAAAAGATGGTGGATGACTTCTCAAGAGCTAAGATTTTTTTTGGTTTCCTTCCAAGGTTAACTTAAGTACCGTCTAATAGGGGCGGGTGTGGTGGGGGATGGCTGACGGATTGAACCCCACTTTTTGAACCCTCACTTTTTCACAACTGTCTCAAATTACTGTAATATTACTGTATTAAAAGATTGTAAGAAAGAGATGGTAATATTACTACTGTAATATATATACACATATATATATATATATATATAATATATATATATATATATATATATAACTACTGTAAAATGTATTAAAAGATGGTGGATGACTTCTCAAGAGCTAAGATTTTTTTTGGTTTCCTTCCAAGGTTAACTTAAGTACCGTCTAATAGGGGCGGGTGTGGTGGGGGATGGCTGACGGATTGAACCCCACTTTTTGAACCCTCACTTTTTCACAACTGTCTCAAATTACTGTAATATTACTGTATTAAAAGATTGTAAGAAAGAGATGGTAATATTACTACTGTAATATATATACACATATATATATATATATATAATATATATATATATATATATATATATAACTACTGTAAAATGTATTAAAAGATGGTGGATGACTTCTCAAGAGCTAAGATTTTTTTTGGTTTCCTTCCAAGGTTAACTTAAGTACCGTCTAATAGGGGCGGGTGTGGTGGGGGATGGCTGACGGATTGAACCCCACTTTTTCACTTTATTATCTGAATTGGGGGTCGATCCGGTTTTTCTTTCTTTCTAAGATTGATATTTGGCTCTGGTCTTATGTTTAAGGTAATCTTATTCCTTGGTATCCTGCTTTGGTTCCTCAGTATCCAGCTTTCTAAGATTGATATTTGGCTCTGGTCCTATGTTTAAGGTGATCGTGTTCCTTGCTATCCAGCTTTGGATGGTCGAACAAAACTGCAAAACAGGAAAATGAAATAATCAAGACCAAGAATTCGAGCCATAAAAATGTTAACTCCAAATTTTTTGCCTTCCTTTCCATGGTCTTTTGTATTTAAAATAAAATTGAAGATTAATAACGTCGAAGCTATCAGATTAAAAGTTCAAGATTTCCAAGAGAGATTGAAAATACTATTTACAATTACAGTCTTTTTCCTTATCTGGCAATCTGAAGTAAACTACATAACAATTGTATTTAATCAACTGAGAACCAAGAGACGTCAGTCTTCAAATTGGCTTCTCTGTCGAACAAACCTTACTCCATAGTGTAGAATGAGCTTTTTCTTGATGTAATTACTGTAGAAGCTTTTCTTCTTATAACAAACTGCAAGCTAATGCTCTCTTAGGTCCAATCTTTGTCATTTGCTTCATCCAGCAATCTGCAGTAAGGTTTAAGATTACAAAGGTAAACTGTGCTCTTATGTGAACGGGCAGGAAATAAACATAATATCCTTAAATACGAAACCAGGTTCAGTGCACTGTTTAAGTCTCTGAGTCGAAAAAACCATCAAGTACAAATTTATTAGAATGAAGAACGCATCGTTTATGAAATAAGTAAACAGTGATAGAAAGAACAAACAGAGAAGGGCGAAACTGTAAGCGGAGAGCTCTCAAATCACTGGAGTAGAGTGAATTCTGCTTTAGGTAAGGAATTGCATATTACAACTTGCGTTTTACACGTAGCTTTCTGAAATGGCTCCGCAATTCTAGCTGCTGTAAAGCAAATATTTCTGTAATTATTGATAACACGAAAAACAATTTTGGCGAATTTTAGGCCAGGGAGATCCACTTTCGGAGTTGTATGGCGTGAATTTGACTGATTCGATTTCATTTTATTCATTTTTTTGGACACTAAAATGGATATTGGTTGACTTTCTAATTACTAGAATTACATGTTGAGGATTAAACAAAAATAATTGAAATTAGCGTATTCTCTATAATTTGGGTTTGACTACAAATTTCAAGAAGTTCACCTAAGCCAAACCTTGCAGTTATTTTGGACCTTCATGCAGTTCAGTTTTACTATGCCCTTAGACGGTTAAATCCTAATAATATCATTGAGATCAAACCAAAAGACTGCTTATGCAAGCAGTTTCAAGTAGTGACAATGATAAACGATCAAAAGTAAGTAGATAGTATCCCACTGTCAAACTGAACGTCTAAATTGGTTTCTGTAAAATATAACCATGGACTCAGTAAAATGAAGAACTTTTTAACCTGTAATCAGTATACCATCATATCATCTTGTAACCTTCAATTCCAGTAGACATCATTGACCATTCTTCCATAACTGCAATCTTCAAATAAACCATTGTCCACTTGAAAGAGACAGTTTCAGCAAAATTTATCTGCGGATGAAAACTAGTAAAATATTAAGTACTATACATCTAAAGTGAAAAAAAACTTAAACTAGGAAATAAAGCAGAGTCAAAGTAAACACCATTTCACTGCCAAAGTAAACTCCATGTCGCCAGTTTCCCCACCACCCCTCTAAAGAGGAGAGAATTCGCGTAATTCTATTCCAACCGAAAAGTATTGCTGATTATTCTGGCCCAAAAAACGATGATTATATATCATGAACACAGCACAATCATATGGGCATTACGTCACAAGGATAACTTTCCCAATGGCAAAGCAAGTAATGCAACACTTCCTTACCACACAGCTACAGGCCTTTACGACACATTTGATTCGTAAGAGCGAATAGGAACGCAAAAACTGCTTAACTGTGGGATTCGTTTTGGTAAAAGATATTGCCGTTAACAGACTTGACTTCCCCGAAAGGCAGCTAACCTGTCTTCTATCTCAGTGCCCCCTCACCCCCTCCTCCGGAATAAACCATCAACAACTGAGTCCAGGAAAACAAACTTCCTTTGAGATAGATCTTCAAAACCCCTGAGCGAATCTACGTGCGACGTTCAACGGGGGCGGGGGCAATCAGGTTCCTACTACAATATTTATCAATCTAACCATGGCTTCTCTCCATGGAAGCAAGACAAACAACGGTTATCTTTGAAGACTTCTGAAGTTGAGAGGCAATCAGGATTAATACCTTTCCCCAATAGAGAAATAAAATGATAAAAACCCATGTTCACCCTTCAATCTATTTTTCCACCACGATACTTATTTCCTTTAATATGTTTTACGACTTATTCATGATCTGAAAAAAAATTGATCAAAAGAAATCGAGACAACCTCTTTTATTTTTCTCTCAGTGCGTCAGCGGGTGGTACCCGACAAATCCTGCGATATGATTGGTTCCAAGAGCGAGAGGTATTCTCCCATAGCGGAAGGTATACATTGCGTGATGAGTCGACGAGAACATCCATCGTCTGGTTGCAATTTTCATAGATGAACTCGCTGGTTACAGAAATTTTGCAATTTAGAACCCCCGTTGCGAAAAAGAACAGCACATTATTCCAACTAAGTTGCCCATCTTTACACTTCGTGTATGCGGAGGGAATCAAAACGTGACATAAAAAAGCGTGAATAAAGACAACGATATCGGAGCGGACAATTCTCCTGCTTGTCAAAAAGTTAGCCAGTCACCCAGTCAGCCTGCAAGCCAGCCAGCCAGTCGGCTGGTAAGTCAGTTGGTTGGCCAATCTGGCAGACCTTCCATCAGTAAACAAGCCAGCTAGCCAGTCAATCAAACTGCAAGCCAGTCTGAAAACTCAGTAACGAGGCAGCCAGCCAGTTGGCTGGTCGGTCAGTCAGTCAGTCCCTCCCTCAGTCAACCACCCAGCCAGTCAGCCAGCCAGTCAGCCAGCCAGTCAGCCAGCCAGTCAGCCAGCCAGCCAGACAGCCAGCCAGCCAGCCAGCCAGCCAGCCAGACAGTCAGGCAGCCAGCCAGACAGTCAGCCAGCCAGCCAGCCAGCCAGCCAGCCAATCAGTCAGTCAGTCAGTCAGTCAGTCAGTCATTACATTGTAGCACATGATGAAACTAAATGACTTACATGAGTTCCAAGGAGACAGGCCCTATGCCAATTTGCATCTTGACTCAGTTTATCCATGCATGTGCAAGGACAGGCACACAACAAAAATCACTCATCAATATGAACAGCTACTAGCCACATAGCAAATTAGAGGTTTGATCTCCTCATGTAAAAGTCCTATCATACATGAATAGTAAAAATTAATATTTAGTGAGTGTAAATATAATATTTGAATCTATGAGCCTCTCAATTAGTACTAAAAATTTAAGACCTGTAAACACCAAAAATCAAAAAAACGTGAAGCCTCAAAATGCTAAAAAGATGTTTAACTTATGACCCTGAATAGAAGAAAACCCAAAAAAGCCTTGGACTTAAAATTATAGTAAAACCCTGAATCTGTCCACCTGGGAAAACCAAAAAGACTTAAACATAAATTTAAAAGTCTTCAAGTGAAAAAGTAAATACATTAAATAAGTTCTGTTAAAGCACTTGTTGGAACAATTTAATGTGGTCCACTCAATTTAACAGTACTATAGTAAAAACAAACAAACAAAAAAACTCCAGACATACCTCCCAAATTAAAAGGGTTGTGAGCCAACAGCTTGGTGAAAGAACTCCTTGCATATCCACTGGCATCTAGGATGACAACATAGAGCCAACTTCACCAACATCCATATATTTAAAATTTGATAGAAAACCATGAAACTGAAAAATAAGTCACCTTTCATTTACTCAACTCAACTCAATTTTTCCTTTAAATTCGTTCTTCTGCGGCGAGCGTAGCCTTTGCTTGGTGCTGTCTCGATTAAGACTTGTGTAGACTTTAGGCTACCTCTTCTTCCCAGAAGCCACAATATTATGCAACCTTTGACAACTGTAAAATAAGAAAGCAGGGGTTGGTAAGTGACAATTGCTGGTGTATTCTGGTGCCATTGCCTTGCAGTCAATGATCAAGGAAAGGCTAACATCTAGACAACCTACTTGGATCAAGAATGAAGATAAAAGACTATTAAAACGCACTTTCCATTCAAGTGAAATCAAATTAAATTTCATTCAGGACAGTAACTACAGCAAGATTTCAAATAGAAATCATTGTTGTTGTCAGTCATCATCAATCTCCTAATACTCTTCACTGTCATTTCTTGGCTCAATATGTTCTACTGTCATCCTTTTATGGTGAATCTTAAATAAATACACTCTATTAAATTACAACATGCAACACTCTTTAATGGGAACAAATTGCATTCTATCAGTGTCACAGTAGCTTACTTTGACCTTATTTATTTGCCTCTCTATGTACAATGTAAGTAGCCCATGTAGCCAAAGCTCTTCCAAAAACTTTACAAAAACAATACATTAACCCTAGCTAGGTCTTGAGGCCTTCATTTTTCATTTATAGTCCAGTTGGCTGGCCAACTACTTGTACTGGTTGTCCAGTATTTCATAACCGTTACCGGTATATTGCACTGCCCCATTTGTTTGGAGGTTGGACAAAACTATCCACCAGACAAACTGCTAATTAATTTTCTGGACAATAACATCTGGGATATTGCCCCATCTAGCCTTCTAAAACCTCAGATCTGATCTAACACTTGATTTAGGGCTTGGCATCAAAGTACAACAGGAAAGACAGATCCTTAAAGGAAACAGTCCACAATTTCTTCAATGAATACTTGTTGTGAGTAACTATTTGAGTAGACATGTCCCTCCATAACAAGTAGTGGCATTGACTGAAAAGAAAATTAAGGAAAGGCTCAAATTAATAATCCTTATTCCCTGGTTTAATATATAATAGGCTCTTATTTTTTATGCAATGAGCAAAATGTCTGGTTGTATTATATGTTAAACCATCATCATCATCAGCAGTTCATCGCAGGCGATGTTGACTGAGAAATGGTTAAGTGCTGCAGGAGTGTTGATGCACTAGATCAAAGTACATCATGTGCATATGTTACACCATCAAATAAGTGATTATTAATCCACTTCAGATTCACTTTTTTCAGTTTTTGGATTTCAAACTAAATCCTACTACGTTATCTGAGTATTGCATCAATCACATTACACAAGCAAAACCATTAAAGTGTTTTTTTATGACTGACACAAAAATTTGAAGCCCTTTCAAATTTGTTGCTCTAAAAGTCAAGCAAAAAAATGTAATAAAACAAGTTTGGATTGTTCAGTGCAGCCTTTTTGTTGCTATCCTTTCATCTGCATTTTACCATAGTCTACTGTGAAGTACAGTATGACCTTGTGCTTAGAAAACGTGTTTCTAAAAAGAAAGAAACTTAACCCTTATGGAGTATCCAGTGATTAAAAGTGTCACATCCATGTGCAGCAAGACTCATTCTGTCACAATTTTACTAGAGTGCCATCAGTCTAAGGGATTCTTCAATAAAACTTTGCAGAGCCTTAACAACAAAAGTGCCACCTTCCCCAAACTAAGTTTAGTTTAAAAAAAGTAATTTTCACAATGGTCTCTAAAATGAGTGGAAACAACCATATTCTTGTCAAGTCCTTAAGAAACCTAACTAACACTAAGTTCTTTGCAAATTATTGCCTCCATCTTCAGAAATAAAACCAGAAAAATGCAGAGCATCATACCCACTCTTGCCTTGCTAAATTAATAGTTAATTATCAACCAAATATCACTGTTTTTGATTACAAGCAAAATATGAATCTTAATCTGACTGCATAGAAATGTCTAGTAGCTTAGAAATATAATTAAGATTAAATTTTTTTCCAAGAACCAGGTAACCCTTTAAACCAATAAAATATAACCCTTATCAAAAGACCACCTTGCAGTTTGTACAAAAACACGATCTTCACAATATCTATAAACCCCTCATGGTACATTATCTACAGTGACATGCTTCTTACTCTACAGTGAGTACTTCGCTGATTCATCTACTTTTGTGACTCCACTTATCTATGCACACAATCTCCTTATTTACTACTGCAAAGTTTGATATTTTACCATGAAAATTCTCTTGTTATGAATGTTTACCTAATTTGATGTGGTGGCATGATGCCTACACCCTGGTAATGGTACTCAAAAATTTTTAACACTTGTCCACCACTCTCATTCCTATGATACAATCTCCTCAGCAATAAACATTCTCTGCACTAAATGTACCAGATTGTATGGAATGGAAAGCTACTACAGCTGAGATACATAAAAAAGTCAGTTAAAGGAAAATCATAATCATTTAGTCATAACCAGAATAATCTATTGTGTGATTGATCAATCATTCAATTAATCATCAATCATATAATCAATTTCACGTACTTGTATCTGCATCCCTTTTTATAAAATAAATGATAATGTAAAACTTTCTATACACAGTGTTAAAGAGACGAGTCTTTACACACACAACACTGTGAAAATAATGTACCCTAGATTTTCGAGTCAGTCTTTAAAAATTTTTAAAGATACTTCTAGAGGGCATTGGGATGGACCAATAGATGACTAATATATGCAAATGCAAGATAATTCAATCCCTCATGTGTAAGCAATAATAATTTGCTGCTCCACAGGGTGAAAGTGTTAGTACATTTAAATCAGAATTGTAAGCTGAGAGCCCTAAACTGTTTAGTAACAAGGCACACAGTGCAGTTTTTCAAATGTACTGAAGCACAGCAAGTTACAGGTGTTTAAATGACAGGTAATTCTTTGAACAACACCAAAGTAGGATCAAATATAAGTCCAATCAGTAGATATGATGTCCATACCATTATAGCTGAAATTATAGCTAAGGATTCCACTGAGGTACTTTCTGTTTTCAATGTTAGACAGTTTCCTTCGGTGTAACTTTAATAAAGTAACCAATATACAGCAATTTTCTCAAGACTGCTCTTAAGCTTTCATTTGATTTCTTTCAAAAACTTCTTTCCCAAAATTTGAGTTACCAAACTTGGGGTGCTACTCATCTTTGAGTGCAGCTTACTTGCCAGTGTTTACAATACCTGTCTTATTCCTATCAATATCTGAAATGACATAATTATACTCTCTGACTGAAGCAGTCTTGGTACTACAAAATTTCCTATATGCAGATGGAAAGATTTCACCTAGACAGGCTATTGCAATTGTCGGTGATCAATCAATTGTGAAGCTACCACTTTTCAGTAAGTTGAGACATAAGCATGAAGTTGGAGATGAGATGGAAGTTAGCACAATGTTTTAACCTTACTGATTTGCGCGATGTGCTGATTGGAGGCGGTTCCAAGGCAATAGAAAGTATAACAACTGAAAAGAGTACAGCCTTTCATTGGGATCACCAGGGAGGGGACATTGCGTGACGCTAAACCCAAAGGATCCACTGAGGGATCTACAGTGAGTTTCTGCCCCATACGAGAAAACTACATCGACAGTCACGCCTAAAAGAGCTCCTGTTACAACAACAACATCACGTGTCCAGAGGTACCCAGATTTAAATTTTCAAATTTGCGGCAATACTCCTTCACAAAATATCGGAATAGTTCACCACTCTTAAGCCAACTAAGCCAATAATATCAAATATTACACTGATAAAATAAATTTAAAAACTATAGTTTTTTTTTAAAGTTTCTTTACCTACCTTTTGCTGTCAATTGACATCTGGCATGCACTTGGGCAACATGGTCTTCATATCTGTTTTGCGGCCTCTCATCCTTCCATTTTATATTTAAATATCAGTAAGCAGAGGAAATTTGCCGAGAAGCTGAGGGGCTCTTTAGTTCCGGGCCTTGTGCCAAAGCAAGCTGCCATTTCCCTGCAGACTTCTCACAATATCTACCGCCATGTCCCGCCATGATGAAGTGAACCAGTCTTTTCCCCAGCTCTCCTCCCTAACGAGGAAACGCGCACGTTTCACAAACAGCAATGCGCGAAAACGCGGCAAATGCGGATACTGCGCGGAAACACGGACTTTCGAGGAAAGGGCTCCTCGTAGTCATGTAGGGAGAATTTCCATCATTTTCCTTACTACTTCTAATATAAGAATATTTACTTTGGAAAGGTAAGGAATAAGGTTCAACGTTTACTAAGTTACCAAGTCAAGAATATCTGCCGTTTTATCTTTCAGACTTCAGAAGTGAAAAAGCGTGTATAATAATCATGATTTTTCATATTACATTCATTTTGAAATCACTGGTGATCCTTGTGATCTGAATGGCTGTCATTGGTGCAATTTATTCAAGAATAGCACCTTTTTTGTTTTGAGTCGCATCTTTTTCCCAGCCAAAAAGGAAGCTTTATTAAAAGACAACCAATTGTTGGTTTAAAAAAACCAATCAATTTGCCTAAAAATGAAAACAACTTTTGCAA
This sequence comes from Pocillopora verrucosa, assembly GCF_036669915.1. Lineage (NCBI taxonomy): Eukaryota > Metazoa > Cnidaria > Anthozoa > Scleractinia > Pocilloporidae > Pocillopora > Pocillopora verrucosa. Next base: position 16,109,405 of record NC_089312.1, read on the forward strand.
CTTTCAACAAACTAGCTCACTGATGGATTAACAAAACATTTGTACAGACTTAAAACTCTTGAATCTGAGCGAATTAAAAAATGGATGAAATAAAGTGAAAATAAATTCATTGATAAATTCCTTGGATTAAAACCACATAGAACACGCAAACATTGCAAAACATCACAAAATAGATTTTCCACCGGCATTTCATGTAGCACAGGAAAAGGAAAAGGACACAAGTAAGATTTTAAGAAGTGAACAAGGATTTCTGATTCGACAGCTAAAGACCAAACTTAACTTCCAAAATTTTCTTGACGTAACAAAAGCTGATAAGACATTGAACCACGCAAATACGTTGTTACAAATTATCCTACTAAAGAACGTGACAGCTTGTTCTTGTCTTCGACCGAATTTACAAAAGAGAAATTCAGAGCAAATCGGTCCAAGTTTTCCCGCCAAAGTCTATACGAAAAAATTTTCTATACCTTTTTTTAATTAGAAACAAGACAACATTTCCTGTGTGTATTTGCATTTGTCAACAAAATTGTAACAAAAATGCCTCAAAATGATAAAAATGGTATTCTAAAGGTGGTTGTAGGTGGTTTCAGGTGGTTTCAGGTGGTTTTAGGTGGTTCAGGTGGTTGTGGGTGGTCGTAGGTGGTTGTAGGTGGTTTTGGTTGCTTCAGGTGGTTTTAGGTGGTTGTAGTTGGTTTTTGGTGGGTTTGGGTCATTCCATGTTTTTGCAGCTACCTGCGTTTTGTACCCGTTGGAGAGAACACATCAGCGCTCGATCACATCGCAACCTTCCTCGTCCAGGCTGGTCTCTCAAGGCGGCCCTGTCGACTCACTGATGGCTTCATTTCAAGAGGACCCCGAAGGTAAGATGTTTTGTGTAGAGAGTAATTTCAAATGTTGAATTAGGGCTTTTACGATGGCGGCGACTTTGCCTGAATGTATTACATGTTTGTTCTAAATCGCCAAGGTGGCTTAGCGGCTAACCATTTCTGGAAGTTTGGGTGTACTTCATATGAATTCGCCTTATTCTTGACATTTCAAATATTTTGTTGCTCGACTCACGGCCACGGTTTCACAAAGACTAAATGCCTGGCAATCTGAGATTTTTATCTACCTGGGTAGCGTTTGAACACATTCTATCTTTTCGAATTGTCTAACAATTACAAAACAATCAATGGTCATATACAGTTCAGCTGGTATTTGAAAATCGTATCAAGAAATGGTCCATTCCTGTGCCTCAACTTTTCTATCAGCTTTTCCGATGAGCGTTACACAATAGTCCTTTTGTCCTGGATAACGCTGAGGGAATCTAGCCGAAGCTAAACGGAAAAGTTCGCAACTCATCGGAATTCATGTCGGCAATAACAATTAAGCTGCACTGTGGAAGTGGGTAAGGTAAATTTGCACTCGTCGGTGTTGCCATCGAATTGATGATAATGCGCTCAGTAAGTTTTTAAGTTTGCCATAAGCGAGCGCGAAGGTGCGACTTTTTTCCCTAAAGAATAACAGATATCGCGCCCGTAATTCTTTTTCCCAAAACCTGTCATAGTTTCGAAATGAATTGTTCTTAGCATTTCAAGACTAAACAATTCACCATTTGAATCCAAACGAACGCTCTTATCGTTTTTCCCTGGCACTGGCTCTGACTCTCTTGTGCTTCTTTATTGTCGACCGCGCGGCACTTTGTGTCACTTTTATTCCTTGAAGCAACAAGCGAAGTCTTTCGCGTGTAAATCTCGAGTGAAGCCTGTCATAAAGAAAGAAACAGACTCGTGATTTAATAACCCTTTGAATGTAGCCTGCATCGCAGACGTAATCTAACCCCGACAAGTAACTCAACAAGGGGTTTGGTTTAAGGGGGTCAGTTTCTAAAGAAACTGTGATACTGCGTCGGTGGGAGAGTATAGCAGGTAATTTAGTGTTAACAACTGGGTTGAAAACATAAATTAGCCACCGTGAAGGGTAAAAAAGCTGACGTTTCGAGCGTTAGGGGTTTGGTTTAGTTTGGTTCCCTCTAAAATTGTCGAAGATAGATGGACTGCGAACGCAACAGTTTATGATTGCAACGGCAAGTGCTTTGCTTCCCGGGACAAGCAATCCGATTCCAAACAGAAGATTTGCGACACAGGTGATCAACAGAAACATGGACCTGACATGAATACAACGCTCCCCCAAAAAACGTTTCATCAGTTACTTGCACGAACCTCTCGGCAGCATTCCACTTACTATCAATAATTACAAGAAAATAAGAGTATTCAGTCAAGTGGACAATTAAGAAAATTAATCTCACTATACTGCCTGGTCAGGACATCCAGTTTTAAACTTCCTGACGTTTTCTCTCGTATCCAAGTTTACGGACATCCTGAATGCTAAAAAGATGATCGTAAGAGGAGGAAGCATGGGGGTGGGGGGCTGAGTTAGGTGCGGAATTACGTAAAATTGATTCAGTGCTTGAAAGAACAAGGCTTGTAACATATGCGCTGTTTTATTCTTCTTTTGTTATTTTATCAGATGTAAATGAGCAGTAGGTGGCTTTCTGAAATCTTAATGATACGACCCCACTCCACCCCTAGAGAGTGGGGTAGAGGGTTGCGTTGTTCGCTGACTGTTGACTTTTTCTTGGAACTACACTATTGCTTACTGAAATATTCATGAATTGATTTTGCTTTTGCCAAACACCTTATTAGTGCCCGCACTCAATGTTCTGAACCTGGCTGAATTATTCTGATTCCCCTCTCCCAATTTTACTGAACATGTAGTTTGATTTTCAGCAATTGTATCTATATCCATACCTTCTTCTGATGAAGATGAAGCTGGTAAGTAATTATGGCAAATGTTACTTCCGCTTCTTGGATATTCAGCAGAGGATATGAGAAGGAGAACAAATGGGGGCTGCTTAATTGGAAAAACTGGGCTTCTAATTTGATAGAAAAAAAAGAGACAAATAATTCTGATTTCCACATAATTCTAGCGATTAAGCAGGGAATCTAAGAAAGTTCCAGTGGGGTAATGGCAGGAAAACTAGCATGTCCGCATAAGTTTATGAAATTTAGCAATTTTTTTAAACTTATGATCTTTTCCTTTCAGACTTTGTTGGATATCTTCCAAGTAAAGCTCTTAAGGTATGTATATCTTCATTTAAATATTGCAGGGTATGTGGACTGCTACACTTTTTAGCCAGTAATTGATATATCAGCAAAAAATGCCAGGATCATTCACTAGAAGGTTAACATTTTACGGGTTTTTTGAGGTGGGGCCACTTCAGTGCATGAGTTTACGATTTAAATGTTCATTTTATTAACGCTAACTATTACTTTTCTTGATTTAGTTAGAAGAACCCACAAATTCAGAGAAAAATAATTTTACACAGAGGGACAGTCAAGTCAGGTACCCACGTGTTTTATAAAATAGTAGGTTATTTGGTTATTTCATAAACAACCAGTTCATTGTCTTAAATGACCTGTTGGTAACCTTGCTTTACTAGGCACTGCCATCGCTGATACAATTCAATTCTCGCAGAAACCACTAAATCTGTTACAACATCGTAAAAGATTTGCCCTGAAATCTCAAAGTTGTTCTTCAAAGACTTGTTGCCGACATGGAAATATCTTAATTCAGTGTACTGCTAATAAAAAAAATTGAAGGAAGAAAATCACTAGTAAAAAACTCTTTTTCAACAAGTCTTGAAAGCTATAGAATCGTGGAAACTTTTGGCTCGGATTGGCTAGCTAGATGTTGCCGCGAACGGTGACCAACCATTTGCAATATGAAACTTTTAATCCACGAAGGCTTTGAGTTAACTCGCAAAAAATTTTAACTTAACACTAAGACCAAAAAATCGAGAAACTAAACGTGATAGTGAGGTTTCAACTCGGTGGCCTCGTGGCACCGTTCGAGGATGCCCACCACCGCGCATGCACACAAAAAAACTGAAATGTCCCGTATGGGTACCCAGGCAATGGCTGGGCGTCGACCAGCTGCTACACTAGCAGCTCATTCTCATTCCCTCATTGACCCTCATTATATGATGTCCTATTACATTTCAGGGAAGAACAATTGCTGGGGGAAACTGATCACGAAACAATTCTTAACACCCTTCTTCAAAACCCCATAGAACTGAACTTAAAAGAGAAGCCTTCAGCCATAAGGGAAAACAAACTTTTCACCCTAGACATGAGGGAAATCCCCATATCCTCAGTGGAAGCAGAAGATAATGGTGCATATATATCAAAAGGTAATGCCAAGAGACTATTCCAGTACAATAGCAAAGGTTCCCGCACTGTTCACAAAAATGAGAACGGAGCATTTTATGCAAACGTCAAAACCTCTAAAGGCTACAGAAAGGAGTATATCCCTGAAAGTGAAGTTTATGAACTGACGAGGTATTACAAGACCAGCAAGTTCAATCCCCAGTTTTCACGTACAATTGCCACCGTCAAGGCCATAACAGATAAGGAACTCAAACCATTTTACCTTGTTCTGTACAAATGGGCAAGAGGAGAAAGTAAAGAATTCTTTCTTCCGCGCCATGGGAACGCCAAAAAGCCGACTAAATCAGCATATTTTCGTAAAGACCTTTGCACATCTACAGCCATAGATAACTTGTTGGATGAGGGTATGCCTACAGATACAGTTTATAATACCTTGATCAATGAAAAGACAACCACCGTCAGCGAGACAATACCAGGCCCAAAGATGTTTGAGAATAGAAAATACAAGAATATGAAGGCCACATCAACCAAGACCACACTGAAGCGTAATGAAGCGGAAACACTGATAACAAGTTTGCACACTCTGCCTCTCAACAGTAGTGTTACCTTCACAAAAGAACAATATATCTCAGTCAACTCGTCTCCCAACATGCTGAATGACATACATCGATTCTGCGTTCTTGGAAACAGTATACTGAGAATCGATACCAATTTTGAGTTGGTCGATGGCCTATGGCTAACAGATACTACATACACGAACGAGTCCTTAATCGACCAGAGCAACAAGCATCCTGAATTCCCCGGTCCAAGCTTCTGGCATTTCAAGAAGAGTCGAGAGAGTTATCGAAGATTCGCTGGTGAACTCATCATTGCTAAACCAGAATTGTTAGGAATAAAGAAGATTGGCCATGATCTTGACAAAGCTATTGCTGGTGGTATGACTGACATCTTGAAGGATGCAGACAATGTTTGGTGTACGCAGCACAGTCAGGAACGTGACGCCCTCAAACTTAAATCCCTTGGCGCAAATGAAAGATCAAGGAACAGAATCATGACTGACATCTATGGGTCCCAGGATGATGTCCTACTACACAATGGCTTGGCAGACACAGATGACCCAGAGGACTTCCAAATTAAATTGGCACGTTTGGAGACTGCCTGGGAGAGCTTGGTGCCGGGGTTCCACCGATGGTTTACAAAGCATAGGTCGGAACAATTCAAGACTTGTCTTGTCCTATCTGCCCGTCAGAATCTGGGTATAACTGGTAGGTTCTACACCAGTGGTTTAGAACTCAAACACCGACTTCAGAAAAAACGTCTTCGAGAAGATGAGATTCCAGAGGAGGTCGCCAATGTCACATCAATGCTGGAGAAGTGGACAACGGAATTCTACCTTGAGGAGGAAAGGGCTGTTTGTGGTTTGGGAAAGTATAGGCTTTCTCTTGGGTACGAACAGTTTCAAGTCGATCCAGTGAAGTGGAACAGGTGGAGCCTAGAAAGGCAAGCTCAACACCTATCAGCATTGCGTAACTTCACACCGAAGTCATATGACATGTATAAGAAACCCATGGTTACTGGAATTAAGTCATCTCCACAGAGTAAAAGAAGGAGAGTCCAACCAGAAATCTTCACCGACAGAGTTGAAGTTGGTGATGACACACCTCAAGCAGTCACCCCTATTCGAATCACAAAGAGTGATGACAAGACAAAGTGGCAGGTGAGAGGAACTCTGACTGCATTTGTTTATATCTATAAATGTGGCAAGCAGACTTAGATGTTGGGACTAAAATTTACTGGGTTAATGGTGCAAACTCAAAGACCAACACAAAACTTGGTGGGGGTCACGTTGGTCATACAAGTGAAGAATGCCAGAGTTTAGCTCATACTATATAGCGAGCAATTCACAATCCTGGGATCCACTAGCCAAAAAATAGGCATTGTTATTAGATCTGGGATTTCTACAAGGGTAATTTTTCTCTCCTACAGACAAACAGATACATATGCAGACTGAGGTTTAGGTTTGTTACTCATCAGGTTCAATTTAATTTCATAGGTAGAGAAAAGTACAAATGCAGCTACTGAAGCAATGAACTTCCTTGACCCTGACAGGATATCGGGAAATCAGTACGAGCTTGTAAGCAGAGATGATGAAAAGCTTTGCCCCAAAAGTGTCCAACGCTGTGAGCAATGCAGGGTGGCTTTTCATCAGGCGGATAAGGTTGTCGTCAAAAGTGTTAGAGTGCGGGAACGCACTGATAAGTCAGGAAAGACAGTCAAATATACCGGTAATCTTTACCTGCATTTTCTAACCAAATGCCTCTCTGAATATGACCAGAAATTCGCCTTTTCTGCTATAACGGTCCCCACACGCACCCTTACATTTCTACCTGAAGGAGGAAGGGCAATACTAGAGGCCAAGGGGTTGTATGTGGAGAAGTAACTCGCGTGTGAACCTCAAGCATTTTTCAGTAAGAAATTATTTACAAATCATTTCATTAAGCTGTTTCAGTTAAACATTTTGTAAAAGAAAATACAATGTTATTACCCTTAACATTGGGACAAGCTACGTGGCATTATCAATTTTATATTCTTCATATTCGGGGGTTCGCTAGAGAAAAAAAGAGTTTATGGTATTTGTTTAAGAAATACATTGAATTACTACAAGGATGTGTTAGTAAGTTTTGTTCAATTTTTGCAGCCACACAATGTCGTAATCTTGACATGAAATGAAATAAATGTGAAAAACACCAAATTTTCCCTTTAGAGTTGTTGCTATTTTCCAAAAGTTTTTAACAAATGAGTACATATATATTGAAACTTAGAATGAAGCAACGGTTCCATGCCAATCATGCTCGGGGTATTTAGGTTGATGAAGATATTTACTTGTTAACGGTTTTCAGATGTTTTGTTATGTTCTGTGAATTAAAGAATGCGTTGCTACGCTGTAAACTTAAAGTTTTATTTCTTTGTTGCATTTGCTGTCTACTGTTAAATCAAATCAAACCATTCCAGGGTTATCGGTGCAATTAGAGGACTAAAAGGCCCTAACCATACAAACAATATTGATTCCATTTCCGAGAGCGCATGTCAGCGAAGAGTAGACACAGCTGTTTACTTTGTGGACCTCTGAATAGGCAAACAGCACCCTTCACCCGATCCCATGGCAACTTCCTCATTTCGGTCGAATATTTTAAACAATATATAGATTTAGCCAAGCTTAAATTTCTGCTTGTTTTTAGTAATTCTGAAAATACTTGAGCGGTCAGCGGCCATCATCCAAATTACGTGGCTCTATGAGTTCTATGCGATGTAAGTTGACGTTAACCTTTATACTCCAAAATTGATTGGCCTTGATTTAAAATTAAAGGTTCAGGTTGGCGTCAACTTACATCATTTATGGTCAGTTGACAGCGGTCAAAACAAGGTAGCCGCTAACCACCGAGGTCAAGTGATTTTTAGAAGGTGGCCGCTGATCAGTCGTTAATGTTGTTAATGTTTCAAATGGATCGCAGGCTCAAGTATTTTCAGAAATTATTTAAACGTTAACAAGCAGAAAATTTGGAGCTCCGCTTTTAGGCTTGTCTTAATCTTTATATTAGTTCTCTGATACCTAACAATACAAAAACAAAATTCTAAGTGGCCATGGAATTTAATGTTTCTGAAGGTAGTTGTAGGTGGTTTCAGGTGGTTTTAGGTGGTTGTACACGTGGTTTTAGGTGGTTATAGGTGGTTTTGGTGGTTGTAGGTCATTCCATGTTTTAGTGTTTCAGCAAAGTTTAGACGACTGCCAGAGAACTTGCCAGTCACACGTACCCAGTTTGATTAGAAAATGCTGTTTCGCATTTGTCGTCGGCCAATAAGGCAAATAATCTCAACTATCCCGTCTGTTTGGAAAAAAATAGACTTCAGAATGATAAAAAACACTTGCTATGCAATATTGAACTGATTGAGGCGTTCTGTTTTTGTTCAATATACTCTCGCGTAACTGTTATTTGCATATCTAAGCCGTCACTCCTTTATTCAGAGCACGTGGTCGATAGAAAGGTAACTTTACTAACTATTCTTTAGAGAACAAAAAGTCGTTAATTGTAAACCTTCTTAAGAGAGTCTAAATTGAAGACGTGACTCTTACGATAAACATCTTGAACAGAAATTTTGGCAAGTTCACGGTTAATATTACACTCTAGCTTTATCTTTTTGATACCGCACGTACTGTTAACACTTTTAAAAAAGAATTAGAACTAGTTGCAATCGTTTTTAAAGATAACAAATAAAATCCTTATCAAGGTTTCAGTCATATCCTTTCAGTATGAATACAAACTAAGTTATTATCGGAGTGATCTGACAAAAGGAATTCTATCGAGTCATCAGTTACTGTAAGGATAGGCCAAATCGGAGTGAGCGAGTAAAACAAACCCCCGCTATGCGTGAACAAAATCAGAAAAAGGTAAACATGGTCACTTTTCGTCTCCTCTTATTTGGGCTCTGATCTTTTTGTTCCCAAAACAAATCAATATCTAGCTTCTCCTTGCAATATCCAATTTCTTTATTTTCTTTCCTTCTTCAACCCATGTCAACACTCCACAAAATCTTCTATAAGGATGAAAATGAGAGCCAAGACTGTATGCGCAAACTGTATTTTCACGTTACGACTATTATGGTTGAGTCATTTTCCATAGTCTTTTAATTCAGGCAGTAACTCAAAGGAATGACTGTATTACTGGGAAACACTTATATGAAGAGGTTGTGATGCCTGCACAGCAATCTTTTTAAAGCAAAATTTCCTGCGAACATTTTCAACTTTAACCACTTTTTAAAGGGAACATCGATGGTTTCGTGTTACGCTATATGAGGACATTTAGCCAGGTCTGTTAAGTTACATCATCAATGTACAAGTTCATGGTAAAGCAGTAGGTAAGAACCTTTTTAACTCGTGGACGTGCGTAAATTAAACCGATATGAATTTATACTAGAAACAATAACAACTTGATTAAATGTCGCTACAGGAAGTCTGTTTAAAGTCCAGTAATAAATCTGCAAATATAGAATATTTCTGATTCTTGTGAGATTTGGCAGAATTAAGCCGAATGATAAAAACAGGCAACAGCAGAAAAAAATATTCATCTGCTAAGGTGTCAGTTGACTTAGAAAAGCGTTCAATTTGATGTTTTTGACGAAGGGTCGATGTAATGTCTGTGGACGGCCTCCTTTTTTCGGCATTAATTCCTGAATGGAAAAAGCTGGGTTTAATTGTGTGAGATATGTGAGTTCAACTTTTGATATAACACAAGACGAGGATCTGCAGAAGAGAGAGGACCCCTCCCTTAGCTAATTTGACAATACTGAGAGAACAAGGAATCAAGTCTAATGAAAAAGGGTAGAGGCGACAACGAGAAAAAAAAAAGTTTATTATATTAAAGATACGAAGAAGAACATTAGTTGTCATGTTGCACAATTGTTTGTATTGTGGTAAGAGACTATAAAATGGATGCAACTATCTATATCCGGCCGAAACACACCAAAGGTCGGTTACCACTAACAACTAAAACAAGTGGCAATATTACCTACTTCATAGAGTTGTGATGGAGGGTATAAACGTAGTACTGCACTACACTCTTAACACAAGTTCCACTATTATCTACAGCTTTTAACTACGAGTAAAATAATCTTCATTATCCATATTTGTTCATTGATTTATTCTATATTATATCTTTTACCAATATATTTATTTTGTTAGTTCATTTACTTATTTCTCCACTTAATGCTATTCAATCCCCTCCAAGGTTCGTTTTATTTGAATAATTTTTTTATCGAACAGAAATTTAATTTCGTATTGTTTTGCATTGCTTGCTTTTATTTTAAGTACTTTCGTTATGTAGGGAGCTCAATCTTGTCACCATCATGCGCACTCCTTTACATTTACTTATTCAATTACATATTTATTTAATCATTTGTTTATTTATCTACCAACTATTTCACTTAATTACATATTTCTAACCACCCTCACAGTTTTTTTTGTTTACTATAGTTTCAATTTGTTGTTATTCCATGAATGGATTGAGATTAGTTTTATAGTCTGGAGAATCAACGGGCATTTTAAGAGTTACACCATGTAACACTAAATGTTCACAATTCTCAGAGTGTGCAAAACACTAGTAAAATTATAGAACTTCAGAAAACTTTAGACACTAACGAAAAAATAAACTAAAGAGAATCGTACGAATACACAGGATACTAACGAAACAATTGGAATTTAAATTTAGGCAGGGTACTGGACTTACAAACGAAATAATCGAGCTAAAGAGAACACTCGCAGTGCGCTAGATACTAACAAATCAGCAGAACTAAAATGAATTCTAAGAGTGCACGAGATATTAACGAAACAATAAATTTGAAAAGCATCTTTACAGTGTGCAAGAGATTATTGAAACACTTAAACAAAAAGAAATCTTCAGCGCGCACGAGAAACTAACAAAACAATAGAACGATAGAGACTACTTAAAGTACGCAATATCCTAACAAAATAAACGAAAAAAGGAATCATCAGAGTGCGTAAGGCACTACCGCAACAGTCAAACTAAGGGGAATCCTTAGAGGGTGCGAGACACTAATGCAACAGTCAAACTAAAGAGAATCCTTAGCGTGCAAGAAATACTAACGCAACAATCAAAATAAAGAGAATCCTTAGAGTGCGCAAGACACTAGCGCAACAGTCAAACTAAAGTGAATCCTTAGCATTCACGAGACACAAACGCAACAATCAAACTAAAGAGAATCTTTAGAGTGTGCGAGACACTGACGCAACAATCAAACTATAGAGAATCCTTAGCGTGCACGAGACACAAACTTAACAATCAAACTAAAGAGAATCCTTAGAGTGGGCGAGACACTAACGCAACAATAAAACTTAAGAGAATCCTTAGTGTGCACAAGATAAACACAACAGTCAAACTAAAGAGAATCTTTAGAGTGTGCGAGACACTAACGCAACAATCCAACTAAAGAGAATCCTTAGAGTGCGTGAGACTCTAACGCAACAATCAAACTAAAGAGAATCCTTAGAGTGCGCGAGAAAATAACGTAACAATAAAACTAAAGAGGACCCTTCGAGTGCGCTAGATACTAACGCAACAGTTAAACTAAAAAGAATCGTTACTGTGCGCAAGATACTGTTGCAACAGTTAAACCAAAGAGAATCCTTAGAGTGCGCGAGATACTAACGCAACAATCTAAATAGAGAGAATCCTTATAGTGCGCGAGACACTAACGCAACGGTCAAACTAAAGAGAATCCTTAGAGTGCGCAGGATACTAAGGCAACCATCAAATTAAAGAGAATCCGCAGAGTTTGCGAGATACTAACGCCACAATCAAAATAAAGAGAATCCTTAGAGCGTGCGAGACACTAACGCAACAATCAAACCAAAGAAAATTCTTAGAGCGCACGAGACACAAACGCAACAATACTAAACGCAACGGTCAAACTAAAGAAAATCCTTAGAGTGCGCGAGACACTAACGCAACAATCAAACTGAAGAGAACCCTCAGAGAGCGCCATTATAAATCGAGCTGGTGATAACCGATCACGTTCGAGAATTTTGTTACAGTTTTCATTAACTCAACAATCTCACTAAAGAGTGTCCTCAGATTGCGCGAGACACTGACGCACAATCAAACTGAAGAGAATCCTCGGAAAGCGCGAGATACTAACTCGAAAATCAAACTAAAGAGAATCCTTTGGGTGCTCGAGGTACGAACGCAACAATCAAACCAAAGAGAATCCTTAGCGCGCACGAGACACAAACGCAACAATGCTAAACTAAAGAAAATCCCTAGAGTGCGAAAGACACTAACGCAACAATCAAACTAAATTGAACCCTCGGAGAACGCCAGATAATAACTCGAAAATCAAACTAGAGAATCTTCAGAGTGCGCAAGACACTGACGCAACAATCAAACTAAAGAGAATCCTTAGAGTGCGCGAGACACTAACGCAACAATATAATTAAAGAGAATCTTCAGAGTGCGCGAGACACTAACGCAATAATCAAACTAAAGAGAATCCCCGGAGAGCACCAGATACTAACTCGAAAATCAAACTAAAAAGAATCCTCAGAGTAGGACGCGTACACTGTCCTATTGTCCTATTAGTGCTCAAATCGGGCAGGTGATAACCAATCACGTTCAAGAATTTTGTTATAGTTTTGATAAGAGTACTAATAGGACAGTACACGCGTCATGCTTGTGATTGGACAGTGTAATAGGACAGTTTACGCGTCATGCTTGTAATTGGACAGTGTAATAGGACAGTTTACGCGTCATGCCTGCAATTGGACAGTGTAATAGGACAGTTAAAGGGACAGTTCATACGTCATGCCTGTGTAAGTGGACAGAACGCGTCATGTGCGCGCGCTAATGTCTCGCATTTCGCCGAGTTAACTGATTTTTTTCTTTTATGAAAACGTATAGCCGATGTTTAGTTTCTTTCTCAAATTTTGTCATAGCTTTGATTAACTGGTAACAGGACTGAGTGGAGTCCAATTTCGTGATTAACAAATCAGACTCCCACTTCGCGCTTGTCCGATTTTGTTAATCACTCGTATGATTACAGACCGAATTGGACTCCATACGGTCCTGTTACTATTTATGAATAAAGTTAAGAGAATCCCCAGTGTGCGAGATACTACCGTAATAATCGAGCTAAAGAAAATACTTAGAGTGCCCGTGGAAGTAACGTAACAATTGAGCTGAACAAACTCCTGAGTGCGCAAAACACTAAAGCAATAATCAACGAAAGACATTAGCACAGTGCACAAGACACTAACGCAACAATCGAACTAAAAAGAATCCTTTTAGTGTGCAAGATGCTAACGAAACAATCAAACTAAGGAAAATTTTCAAAGTGTACAAAATACTTGCAACATATTCGAACAAAAGAGAATCCTTAGAGTGCGCGAGACACAAACGAAACAGTCAAACTAAAGAGATTTTCAGAGTGCGCGAGACACTAACGAAAAAATGAACTAAAGAGAATCCTTTGAGTGCGCGAGACAAATAAGAAAGAATCAAAATACTACAATCAATAAGCGTAAAGACGTTGTGTGAAATGAACATTCTCTTATCGCTGGTTCTTAAGCTACGTTACTTATGTTCCTTACTTGGAGGAATGTTCTTTTTGGGCACAATGGAATCAGAACGTCATGTAGAAAAGCGTTAGAAAAAGACATAACGATGTCGGAATAGACAATTCTCCTGCCTGTCAAACAGCCAGCCAGTCAGGCAGCCAGCCAATCAGCCTGCAAGCTTGTCAGTAAACTAGCGAGGCAGCCAGCCACTCGGCTGGCCAGTCAGTCGGTCAGTCAGTCAGTCTAGCTGTCAGTCAAACAGCCAGCCAGTCGATCCTTCAGTCAGTCTGTCAATGTATTAGAAACTAAATGACTTACATGAGCTCCAAGAAGACAGGCCTTGTGCCAATTCACATCTTGACTCAGTTTATTCATGTGCGAGGACAGGCACACAGGCACACACCAACCATCACCCTCAATAAGAATAGCTATAAGCCACATGGCCAATTGGAGGTTTGAGCCCTTTATATAAAGTCCTATCATACATAAATAGTAAACAGAGGATATTACATGGCCGCGTGGTGAAATTTCAAAAGAACTGGCCGCGCACCTGAGCAGGAAGCTCTCTTGTCATTGGCTAATCATGTTAGTAACCATGGCGACATCAATGTCCTCACCCGTGAAAGATAAAAATAGTATCTTCACTGCCGCGATGAAGGTATGATTTTTTAGTTAGAGGAAAAATTCTGGTATTTCATCAGTATCTATATAATAAAAATTAATATTTAATGTGTAAATATATTATCTGAATCTACAAGCCTCTCAATTAGTACTAAAATGATACTGTGAGGGGAAGGGAGGAGACAAAGATATCAGCAATACTCTAGACACTTTTTCAAATACATGTTATGATGAGCATCAAATGGCTCAAGTTGGCAGCCCAACGCTATTTTGATAAAGTTCCAAAGGACATGAAATGCATAAAATCCAATACATAAAATCCTGCAGCTCAGCAAGAACTATAAAGACCCAGACAACTAGGTCTGGAAACATGCAAAACCCACAAAAGCAAGGGCCCCCAAAACTTAAACTTCAAAAATATCCACAAACCGAAAAAAAATTAAGACCCATAAAAATCAAAAATCCGAAAAAACATGAAGCCTCAAAATACCAGAGAGATTCTTAACTTGTGACCCTAAATAAAAAACAACCCAAAAGTGACTTGGACTTAAAATAGTAAAACACTGAATTCTTCCACCTGGGAAAATAAATGTAATAATGAGCATAGATTGGTTCAAGTTGGCAACCAACCTCTAATGAGATAAAGGCCCAAAGAATATGAAATGCATAAAATGCAATTCAAATGTAATGGCATGATGCCCACACCAGTAATGGTACTTAAAAATTTTTAACACAGGTCAACCACCCTCATCCTTTAATACAATCTCCTCAGTAATAAATATCCTCTGCACCAAATGTACCAGACTGCATAAAATGCAAAGCCACTACAGCTAAGATACATAAAAAAGGTCGGTTTAAAGGAAAATCACAATCATTTAATCATAATCAAAATAATTTATCATTTATTTTATAAAACGGGATACAGATTCAAGTACGTGAAATCATTGGTAATTAATTAAATGATTGATTAATCATATGATAAATTATGTCAACTTTCCATACTCAGTGCTAGTAGAGATGAGTTTTTACACACACACAACATTGTAAAAGTGATTTAATAGAAGACACTGACTGATGGAATAGTCAAAATATCTAGAGGTAAATTATTATTCCATAGCCTTAGTGCAGCAACAGACAAGGCCCTCTTACCCTGGGTTTTCAAGTTAGTCTTTTGAAATTCTAAAAGATACTTCTTTTAGAGAGCATGGGAGGGACCAATAGATGACAAATATATGCAAGCACAAGATAATTTAATCCCTTGTGCATAAGCAATAAACTTTGATAATAGTTTGCTACTCCACAAGGAGCCAGTGTAAGTACATAAAAATTGCACCTAAACTCTTTGGTAACAAAGCACACAATGCAGTTTTTTCTACTGCGCTGAAGCAAAACGAGTTACAGTTGTTTAAATGAAAGGCAATTCTTTAAACAATCAACTATAAGTCAAATCAGTAGATATGATGTCCGTACTATTACAGCTAAAGTTATAGCTAAGGATTCTCCCTTTTCAATGTTAGTGAGTTTCCGCAGGTCTAACTTTGATAGCACAACCAATATACAGCAATTTTCTCAAGACTACTCTTGAGCTTTTATTTGATTTCTTTCAAAACTTCTTTTTTAAAATTTGAGGTGCCCAAACTTGAGGTGCCATACATCTTTGAATGCAGCTTATCTGCCAGTGTTTACAATAGCTGTCTTATTCCTATCAATATCTGAAATGACATAATTACATTCTCTGACTAAAGCAGTCTCAGTACTATAAAAATTTCCTTTATGCTAATGGAAAGATTTCACCTAGACAAGCTACTGAAATTGTCAGTGATCAATCAATTGTGAAGCTACCACTTTTCAGTAAGTTGAGAAATAAGCATGAAGTTGGAGATGAGATGGAAGTTAGCACAATATTTTAATTACTGATTTGCATATTTTAATATGTGAATATTTACCAAGGACAGGCAAGGAATAAGGTTCAACATTAACTAAGTTTCCAAGTCAAGAATATTCCCTGTTTTTATCTTTCAGACTTCAGAGGTTAAAAAGCATGTATTTTTTTATATTATTATTTCTCCATACTACATCCGTTTTGAAATCACTGGTGATCCTTGTAATCTGAACAGCTCTCATTGGTACAATATCCTCACAAATGGCACCATTTCTTGTTTTGAGTTGCATCTTTTTCCCAGTCAAAAGAGAGGCTAAGTTTACTAAAAAACAACTAATTGATTGTTTAAAAAAACCAATCAATTTGCAAGAAAATGAAAAACAACTTTTGCAACTTCCTACCAACTAGCCCACTTATGGATTAACAAAACATTTGTACAGACTTAAAACTCCTGAATCTGAGCAATTTCAAAATGGATATAGTAAAGTGGTTCTGAACTTCATATTGTGCAATTTTGGTGAGAAATCATAGCTGTGATTTCAAATCGCACATTTGATTCCAGATCAAATTGCACTCCACTCAGTTTACATTACCATCATAAATCCTGATTGTAACAACTGGGTATCACAGTAGGATATGGAATTCGTGTGTTTGTTCATGGAACACACACTTAGTTTCCTTGCTAGAAATCTCAAAGATGTGAAAATATTGAGGGACCACAGCCAGTATAAGACATGGTAAAAATTTTAAGAACAATCTCTGACTAAAAAAAATTGAAAAAATTATGAGCTTTTTACTGCCTGAACTACAGTCTTAGACAAGCAAAATGTGAGGGACAAAAGCAGAAAAAAATTAGAATAAAAAAGCATGAAATTGTGAAATGCAATGTTTGGTAAAAAATGTTATGCTCTAATCACCCTGAAACGAATATTAAATACTTTGTAGTAAATCTTAAGTAAACAGAACAAACAGTTCCAGATGCAAGCATCTCATTTATTGAAGTTGGTGAGCATTTAATGGTTACAATATAACACTGAGAAGATAAATACTCCTACAGTTCACATCAAAGTTCATATGCAGAAAGAAAAAAAGTGGGTGTAAGAGATGCCTTTGAATGGTGCTGAATAACTTGCAATATCTCAAAATAGCAAAATGCATCCCACAAGACTTCCTGCAGCTTAATCATTACCAGAGCATTCATGCATAAATTCCCTATATACATACACACAAAACACACTTGTTAATCATTCTGAAACATAACAAAATACATTTTCCACTGGCATTTCATGTAACACAGGAAAAAGAAAAAACAGAAATAAGGTTAATTTTTTAGAAGTGAACAAGGCTTTCTGATTAAACAGATGAAGACCAAATTTAACTTCCAAAATTTTCTTGATGCAACCAAAAGCCAATAAGTCATCAAACCAAGCAAATTACATTGTTACTAATTATTAAATGGCATCAACTCAAAACATTCCTCAAGTTGTTTCTTTCAAGGTCATAACTGACAATCCTCAAGTAACACGTTTCATACATGCTCTTAGCCTTATCTTTTTTCCCTTCAAAGAATAATTATTTTTTAGCTTTCCAGTGTAGGTCACCAAGCTTGTTCAAGAGCTAAAGACCATTGCACCTCTTTACCTGGTCCCTGAATTGAAAACAATACCCTGTTCTCAGAATGTGTGCACACTCATTTCCCTGATTATGTGATTTTTTTATGCCTACTACAGAATGCACGATGCAAAACTGAGGAATCACTTTAAACAGATAATTGGATAACCCTGTTCCAATTGCCTATGTACCAGAGGGATTAAGCGAATTGCCACCCACTGATTCAAGTGTTTTGATGAGGGGACAACAGTTTAATAAAGTGGTATAACTTCATCAAAATAAACTTAATAAAAACTAGCAGTTTTTGCACAGTATGACTTGAAGCATTAAAAACACTTTGGGGAGGGTTTGGCCTTATCCTGTAGTTGTGACCTAAAGGTATTGCATGCAGGTTAGTTTTGGATAACACTAAAATAAATTTCCACAGGCCAAAATTTTTATTGCATTAATTTGAAGTGCCAAGTACTGATTTTTGCCTATGAAGTTGGCTATGTATTTTTCTCCCCTGAAAGCAGTAAAAAAAAAGTGAATTAACAATTCTTTCAAAATTTATTTTGCAGCACAATTGGACAATTTGTCATTTAATCATTCAGTTAACCTGTACTCTTTCTTCCTATATCATCGTTGATCAATTTTTTTTCTTTTTGAGTATTATTTCATTCCAAACTTTTGAGCAGTTTCATGCTGGCTAAAGTATAAAGAAGACAAAAGATCAAGCTATCAGTTATATGGATATACATGTAAGAAGCTCAGTATATAATGGCATAGAAGAGTATACTGAGAAGATAATGAAGCAGAATCTTGCCTGTTTATTCATCTTCAGCACCATTTTTATCAGACATTGTGGAAACTTTTTGATGCGGCAAACTGTGGGAAAAGAAGTCATTAACAGAAGGAGTGCACCAAAAGGAGTAAATGATATTTAAAGCGGGCATAAAAATTTCACAAAGGTGTATGATTACTGCTCTATAGTGTGTCAAATGTAAATTTTTGTTTATGGTAGTTACTTTTTTTGTCTAAATGTAGTTGTGATTAAATTTAATTGTAACTACATGAATTGAAACTTACTCTTTTACAATCACCTCCAACATGTAGTCAACTAAGACTTTGGTATGCTGTGAGTTCCATGAAATATACGAGATAATTTGTCACTGAAATGATGTGATTCACCTTCTTAAATAGCTGTAGTTGACAAGACCTAGAGAAGAAAGTTGTTTTTTAGATTTAGTTTGTAATGTCAATGTATAAGCTTTTAGAAAATGATCAAATGAATACACATTTAACCCTTTAATTCCCATGAGTGACCAGGACAGAATTTCTCCTTACAATATCAATACAATATCAACCAGATAAGTGATGAGAAAAACATCAATTTGGGGATAATAAGTTGATCCAATACTAAATTCTCAGAACTAACATTATATGAATTGTATGGTTGACGGTAAGGAGGATTACAAATTTGATCTGGGAGTTAAAGGGTAAAGGTTTTAAACTACCCTGAATTGGGTTTTTCACTATACCAAAAGTTCACTTTAGATTTTAAAGAATATTGTCAAGCTCTGTAATCTCATTGATTGGAACATTTTAATTTGATGTATTTGATTGAGTATCAATACAGGTATAGTGTTACAAGTGTGATGAAGTTCTAAGGTCTAGATAAATGCTATGACAGTGATAAGGAAGCAGTATGCATTGTATTTTCTATTTGAAATATTTAATTGTTAATTAATTGTTTTCTATAGTTCATTAAGTGTTTAAGTGTCTTCAGCTTTGCACGAGATTTTTGTGTCACAGAAAACTTAAATGTGCAAATCGACCCAGTTATTGAATGAGTGACTTGTTAAAGACCTTGTCTCCAGGTCACTGTTTCTCTTTGATTATTTGTTCTTTAATGTTATGTCTTTATTGTATGTTTAGGTTAAAGCTGTCAAGGTAAAAAAAAGATCATGGACTTGTCTAAATATTACACTGATCAAGTATATGTGAACGCAGATAAGTGTCTAGGGCCTATTGACAGTCATGCCAAAGTAGCCCACGTTCAGATGGGGGTGTCAGAAAACACTGGAAAAAAAGCTCATTACTCTTATTTATTTCTTTGGGATCCAATGGCTTCTTGTTTGCTACTCCACATACATTGCAGCCTTGGAGCTCAGATAGCTCAAACATATGCCATACCAGTTGAACAGCCAAAGTTCTTTGCCAACATTGCCTTAGACCAGAGTGTCAGGGTTTCATGAACACCAAAGGGATTTACTGTGAATGGTGTTACACCAACAGCTTTATCTGTTTCCGGAGAGGGTTTATATACTTCCATCACTGCCGGGCTGTGCTTAGAATGATGTGGGAAGGTTCTGGTGACTGTCTCCCCAGTGCTACAAAGAACGGCAATTAGACTGTCTATAAGCTCGAGGATTTTTCTGAGGTTCTGTTGGATCTTTGCAGAGTCTTCCCTCCTGGCAGGCTGTTTTGTACTGGGTAATAAGGTCTTCATCGCTGTAGCCACATCAAACAGAATATGGGAAACAGCTCTCTTGTGCATGGGAGAGTTGACAAGCACACGTCAGACTAATAGAGAACTGTACACTGGATTTGTATTCACTGGGCTGACTGGTGCGCAAATGGCAATGATGGATTCGGAGATAGACAAACGCATGATGATGAAGGTAACAGTGCATGAACAGAGTGCCCATTGTTTGTTTTTTGTACTGATTCAACACATTTTTTTTACCTCAAACCTCAGTGCCAACACTGATTTTATTCAAAGAAGATCCTTTTATTCACCAATAGAGTTGACTTTTCTTGTCAGTAAAGGGCTATTGTGTTTATATGATAAACAAAATAATACATGGTTTCTTGCAGATATGAAATTTCTCCTCTTCTTTTCAACTCAACATTTCTTTCATTTGCTGTATTCATTTGTGAGCTATTGAGTTGAACACTCGAAAAGAAATTCCATATCTACGCGCGCCCATGTATTATTTTCTATGTAATACTGCTAATGCTGAAGCTTAGTTAGGTTTATGGTTAATCTGCATCAAACCATGCATAAACTTTTGTGTAGAACCATTGCTAAAATATACTTACAAACCACTCTAGAGGATCCCTCTACATAAATCTGCCCAAAAGCGACATAATACGGCCCCAGTCTCGAAATGCAATTTATGCAGCAAATACATTTGAACTGCGTAAAATCTCGAAATGACTTATACAACAAAGATCGAACGCACTTTACTAATGTTTGATTACTCCTGGTAAGAATTGTTTGAATCTAAAAAAATTAATGTAAGCAACGTGTATACATATGTTTTTTGGTGTAACTTAGCTCACCTCTAATAGCATCTTTGTATCATATATTGTGACGCTGTCGCCTGGCTAAATTGGAAACAGTGCGAGAGGGATTTGTTCCCAGCGCGAAGCTAGGCAGCCATTTTTGCGATTCGTGTCCAGAAAGGCCATTAATATAAGATATGACATATGTTTTGCTTAACAGGCACAAACATTATCAATTCCCTGAGACAACGAATCCCAACAACGGAGTTCAACATCCTTCCACGTACACTTCAAGGTCGTCGCCATGTTCAATTCGATTCCACTAGTACCCAGTTTCTCAGTTTGCGCGAAAAACGCGGGAAGCACAGGATTCCCAAGGACATCGAGAGCTTGGGTGGTAGCCTGCCTACCTAGCGGTTTTTCGGGGAGGTCGATGAAGCGGCAGAGCCACCTGATTGCAGTAGTGAGTCAATTAAAAAAAAAAACTGTACGAAAATTAGCAAAATTTGTACGAGGCGAAGATTTAAGAACAAAACCTTCTTACGAAGGCGCGCGGTCGCTGCTAACCACGTTGACTTGTCTTTGCTCCATTACATCAAATCTCACAGCACAGAAAAGCCACTGAAATGAATTGCGCAATGATTGAACCATTCATTTATCATATATCGTCGTTTATTTTCTTAACACACACGGTAATTAATTAAATCGAATAATGTCAAAAAGTCAGACTACCAGGAATTATAATTCCTGGTAGTCTGACTTTTTGACATTATTCGATTTAAACTGTCGGTGGATACTCCTTGTACATTCAGTAATTATATACTTGAACTACTTGACGGTAGTACATTTTCATTGAACCTTTTTAACACGTTCCCCGCCGGATGATACCTAGCTACAATGTAAGTTAGTCTTCCATCTTGACTCTTACAGGTTCCAACTCCGATCTCGGACGTTTCACGCCAAACGATCTGGGTGAAGTGACCAGTATCATGGCTAAACCCTGGTGAGTCATATTTGTAACTATTGACCTCCGAATACCAAATTCTGACAGCATCAGCAACATCATAGTGGTCAGACATGCGGCAAATATTCTCACCCTTGAAATTTCGCTCTTCTTTGCGTGCGTGACGCAGTTCGTCGTTTCGTGACAGCTTCTCGGCCCAAGCTTGCGCGTCTTTTGACAACGCCGATGACCATTTAAGACAAGGTACGTTGTGGTGGAGTCGTAGTTCATTGTGTGCTTTTAACACAGTATCAATGAAGGAATCTGAAACTAAAGAATTGTGTTCAGAATGAAGAGTAAAGGGAATCATTCTATGAAACAATATCCTCGGAAAATGCTCACCAGATTCTTAATTATAGGAAGCGGGTGGAGGAATGGGGGGGGAGGGAGGATGGGATTCTCGACAAAATTCTAATTAGTATGCAAAGGAAAACCAAATTTGGAGTCACCTTAATATGACAGTCCCATGTTCATCCGGCGAAAACCCATTCTTTTCGTCCAAAAAGACAAAAAATGCGGCAACAATCTGAAATTGTTTGCGCTCCTTAATTAGCCCAACGCAGCCCACAAGATCTGCATTTTTTCAGTATTGTGACGTCTATTTAGGACTGGAGCACCCTCAGCGATTCCAAGCCACGCATTCTAACCCCTCCACCCGATCAGTATAATCACTCCTAAGGATACTCTCGTTTTTCACTGATCTTCTCCGTGTATTAGTCCTCCCACCGGTAAGCTGACTATAGATAATTGAAATACTTTCAAAGTTCTCTTACACTTTGTTGTAGTGGAATCTTGCACATCGGTCACGATTTCTTGCGGAAATATCTTGTCTGTAAAGTGGAAAACAAAAACGTTTCACTGAAAAGAATTGATATGAAATTTTTAAAATACTCTTAAAATAAATTGATCAAGTTCATAAAATGTATAAAAATGGACTTACCTTGCGTTTGATGCTCCTCTTCCGTTGACACCTGCGTAAAACAACCAAAAAGAAACAATACTTTAAAATTTGGGCCTTTATGACATGTAAGCGAAGGGTATTCTCTATTTCACTGCGAAAGAGCTCGACTGCCTTCAGTTTTTATCATCAAATTAACTCCCGCTATTACTCAAAATTTACAGTTAAGCTGTTCTCACTACCAGTTTTACCACAATCTCAAATCACTCTCAGAGGGTAAATTTTAGCCCACCTCACCTTTGGAACGACGTTATCATTGAAGGAATTTAACATATTTCCAGCGGGACGGTATCTTGCCACCACGTATACACTTCCATCAGAACTTTTAGCCCTTGCCATGCCCAGCTCTTTCGAATCCTTCCATATTACTTGAGTAAAATGACCTGTTCCAGCTTGATGTCCGCCTCTTTTAAAATCATATCGCTCGACCTAAAAGTAGATTGTCATCACTGTATTATTCCAGTACTACTAAGTCATAAGGCAATCTTCCTACTACTGTAGCTCAGTTATACGAGGTACCACAGCTCTTCAGCCCTACTCCTTGATGGAACCAGCTGATATACCATCTAAATAAAAAATTTTTCACGCCAATCTTCCCCTCTCCACATCTCCCTCTAGTCCATCACAATCGTTGTTTAGTCTTGTGACGCTCTGAGCTGCGCATGAGCTCTCTTCCCTACCACACTTTTTCGGGAGAGGGGATGTTGCGTGACGTAACTAAAATAATAGCCACGTGTAGCCTACCAACCTCCACCTACCCCCGCCAAGGTGAAACGGTTTCACCTTGCAGGGGGGGAGGGTAAGGCTACACTTAGGCTACTAAAACAAGGGTTGTGGCTACACTCATACTTGGTCTCGCTCAGTTCAATTCTTCTTTATTGTGACTCCCTTAACTCTTAAAAATTAAAAAAAGTCATTAGGCACAATCGAATGAGTATATACTGTGTATCAAAACTAAAATATTATGAAGCACTTACCTCTGAATACCAGGTTTTTACGGCCTCTTCTGCTGCTGCATCGAAACCCTTTGAGGTCATGAAAACATTTTCGCCAATCCCCTTTAGTTGATCGTGTTCCAGACTACTTTCCTTGGCCAGTTTATTTGCCCAGGTTTGAGCTCCTCTTGCGAGTTCATTGGACCAGCCTAGAGGCGATACGTTGTGCAAGGATCGTTTATTGTTATGTGCCTTCAAGGCAGTCCTTGAGAAGATATCCATTTTCTAATCGTAAAGAACAAATGTGCATGCACCGAGTTAGGAAAAAAAAAAACGGTCGTTTCTTTTGTACAAACGATAGGGAGCAGAGGAGTGAAATTTGACTCTATTTCCAGTTTAATAAATCGGCGCGACACAATTTTGTTTGTTTGACCTTTGACAAATACGATCGTGTTACGTTTCTCTATTTAATAAGCATTGCGTGCGGTTGGAATTTCAAGCGACGCGCAACAAGATCCCATCTACTTACGAAAGCCAGTCAAAAAGATCGACTCTCGCTACAATTTTACAGGGTCGGCCAGGGTTTTTGGGTATTCGGTATTCAGGGGCGTTTTAAATCGGGTATACGGTATATTGCAGCTTAAATATGGGTATTCAGTATATCACTTTCTTTGAATTTCAGGTATAAAGTATTCAAAGCTTTGATTATTTTTGGGTATATTTGGAGGAATTTGGGGTATTTTGGGGTATTTTGTCGATTTTTTTTCGGGTATATTGGTATTCCACTACCCCCCCTGGCCGACCCTGATTTTACGGTTTTATAAACTTGACATGCAGTCAAATTTAACTGTCACGGGTGATCGCAGCCGTTGTTGTTTGGTCTTGTCACTCAAATTCCCTCCCAAACGCGTTGCGTGACGATACTAAACAACGGCTGCGAAGAAAAACATCATCGCTTAAAGTAGTTTTCGCTTGTTATTCAAAAGATCTTAGGAAGTACAGGGTTGACCACTAATTCTACTCGTATAATATTCCAAATCGCATCATTATGGTCGATGCAAGATTTCATGGTTGGTTGATCACTGGTACAAACCGATCGAGACCAAATCCCAAAAACCGACCGACCGTTATCAGGGGTGTGTGAGTACATCCAAATCCCGAGAGCTTAGAGTTTAGAATACCGGATCAAGATACATTAATATAAGACATAAGTACCGTAAAGTTCCGGGGAGATCGCAGAATTATTGTCGGTTTGACTGCTGTGTAGATATTTACTCGGTACCTTGTTTTGCTTGAACTTGCAAAGGTCAGACGACTGCCAGGGAACTCGCCAGTCACACGTACCCAGTTTGTTAGAAAATGCGTTTTCACGTTTGTCGTCGGCCAATAAGGCAAATAATCTCAAATATCCCGTCTGTTTGGAAAAATAGACTTCAGAGTAATAAACAACACTTGCTATGCAATATTGAACTGATTGCGGCGTTCTGTTTTTGTTCAATATACTCTCGCGTACCTGTTATTTGCATATTTAAGCCGTCACTCCTTTATTCAGAGCACGTGGTCAATGGAAAGATGTCTTAACAAACTATTCCTTAGAGAACAAAAAGCTGTTAATTGTACACCTTCTTTGGAGAGTCTAAATTGAAGACGTGGCTCTTACGGTAAACATCTTGAAAATAAATTTTGGCAAGTTCACGGTTAATATTACACTCTAGCTTTATCTTTTTGACACCGCACGGTTTACACTTTTAAAAAACAATTAGAATTGGTTGCAATCGTTTTAAAACGTAACAACTAATTTCCTTATCGAGGTTTCAATCATACCCTTTCAGCATGAATACAAAATAAGTAACTATCGGGGTGATCTCACAAAATTGATTCCATTGCGTCATCGGTTACTGCAAGGATAGGCCAAAATCGGAGTGAGCGAGTAACACAAGACACACTGTGCGTGAACAAAATCGAGGAAAGGTAAAACATTGTTACTTTTCGTTTGCTCTTCTTGGGCTCTGATCTTTTTGTTCTCAGAAAAAATCAATATGTAGCTTCGGCAATATCTGCGCATCAGTTCAAACATGTATGGAGAGACAAGCCTATCAGCTAGAGGTTGCTGAGTGATTAAAAAAACAACAACAAAAAGACACAAAAAAAAACTGACTCTGTGGTTGAAATATTCGAGTAAATGTTTACTAGATCACTCTCCCTTAACTTGTTAATGTACGGTGCTTTCCTTATGCTCTATTACAATTTGGTCATTCAATCATCCATTTGCACTAACCAAGCTCAAGAGAGATCACCTAATCTACTGTAACTTAAAAAGTTAATTAAGCAATTTATAGATCCAAATTTTAACAACAGCAGTGACCCACCTTGCTAAACGCAACTGGTTGCTTCAGACTTGAACTTGTGTCCTGCACGATTTTAGAGCGAAAATTTGCTGCAACAAGCGAGCGTGTGCAAGCTTTAATTCGCAAGGAAATGATTGCAACGTGTCACAGATGCAAAGGTGTTCTCATCAAATGGCATTCATAGGGTTAATTACCCGCTCCACGCAGAAGTTCAGATTTCACCGCGAGAACGTTCCCTCACAGACCGTGAATTTGTAGTGCGACTGAAAATAGACAGGAAATACTAATTGCATACCAAGATTCGATTGTTTTTATTGGCAAATCTTTTTTCCCTTATCGATGTTGATATTGGCCTGTTCTGAAATCTCAATTTCAAGAGAACTAATCCGTTCTGGGATAAATAGTCTAGAGAGGTTTTTTTGGCCAAAAAAACTGAAAAGCTGCTTTTCATTAGCTCCAGACGCTTGATGCAATATGTTTTAAGGGTGATAAGTTGCCATGCATAAATATGAATACATGGAGAAAAATGAAAGGGCTTCAAAAGCAAAGGAATGTTTTGTCATGGGCTCTTTCTCATGTTGCATTTCAAGCTTAGTTCTGCGGAATGACACCGACATAGAAGGAAGAGGAATGTTCGTCGAAAATTTAGAATCGATTGCCCCGCCAAAGTAAACCGAGCCATTTTGGACGTTGCTCGAGATTCCTTTCTAATTGACTTGAACCACTAAACCAAGAGACAGTTTATTTCAGCCTGCAGGTTAGTGGAAATTTCTAATTTAACTTAAATGTAATTAAGTTGTGAAAAGATTCTCCGATTAACTTATATTAACTTTCTTAATTTTTTTCCCTCTTCAACCCATGTTAACAATTCACAAAATCTTCTCTTAGGATGAAAGTGAGAACCAAGACTGTATGCGAAAATTGTATTTCCAAATGCCTGTTTACACGGAGATGGGGGACCCCAGGTAGGTGAGGTAAACTGCCTATGTGGGGTAACCCGCCTGCCCATATAATTTCTTATTTTATCTTGATCACGTTTACATGATAGGCGGTAGGTGTGAAAAATTCTCCGATTAACTTATATTAACTTTCTTTATTTTTTTCCCTCTTCAACCCATGTTAACACTCCACAAAATCTTCTCTTAGGATGAAAGTGAGAAACAAGACTGTATGCGAAAATTGTATTTCCAAACCTAGGCGGGTTGCCCGGTCTGCCAGGTAGGGTAACCCTGTCAGCCGGGGTGACAATTCGCCATGTAAACGTCTCAAGGTGGGGTAACCCGCCCAACCGGGGTCGCTTTCATGGCAAAAAGCTCAAAAGCGAAACACGTATGTTATAAAACCTTTTACATTTCCGAGCCGTCTCATGGCAGAAATCACCAGAAACCGCAACGGACGCACAAGGAGTGTAAAATGTTCACATTTCGGAATATTTCGCGTCGTAAATCGACCCTATTTTAAACTATTCCTTATAACGTATTAAGACAACGGTTCTTTGCGTAACCTAACAGCGCGTAACACAACTCGTGACGCTTTCATGAATAAACACATACGTGTCCGAGAATTAATCTTTCGTCTTTCTCGAGACGTGAGCTTGGGACGCCTATGCTCAAACTGCCTAATAGCAAGCGCAATAACAACCTCAAGAAACCTCACCCTAGCACCCCGGGGTGGTAAGATTGTATGTAAACGCATTTTATTTTTCGACCACGGCTAGGCGGGTTATCTCACCTACCTAGGGTCCTCCACCTCCGCGTAAACAGGACCCAAGTCATTACGATCCTTAGAATTCAGTGTCACGTATTTCATAAAAGATCGGTAAGTGTCGAAGTACTCATTTATTCTACTACTTTACTACTGTTTACATCTCTTATGGTTGAGTAATTTACTATAGTCGTTTTAATTCAGGCAATAACTCAAAGCCATGGCTGTATTACTGGGAAACATATATGAAGAGGTCGTGATGCCTGCACAACAATCTTTTTAAAGCTAAATTTCCTGCGAACATTTTCAACTTTTACCACTTTTCAGAGAGAAGATCGATGGTTTCGTGTTACAGTATATAAGGACATTTAGCCAGGTCTATTGAGTTACATCATCAATTTACAAGTTCATGGTAAAGCAGTAGGTAAAAACATTTTTAACTCGTGGACGTGCGTAAATTAAACCGATATGAATTTATACTAGAAACAATAACAACTTGATTAAATGTCGCTACAGGAAGTCTGTTTAAAGTCCAGTAATAAATCTGCAAATATTGAATATTTCAGATTCTTGTGAGCTTTGGCAGAATTAAGCCGAATGATAAAAACAAGCAACAGCAGAAAAAAATATTCATCTGCTAAGGTGTTAGTTGACTTAGAAAAGCGTTCAATTTGCTGTTTTTGACGAAGCGTCGCTGTGATGTCTGTGGACGGTCTCCTTTTTTTTGGCATTCATTCCTGAAAGAAGAAGAAAGAAGTGGCGTTTAAATGTGTAAAATTTGTGAGTTCAACTTTTAATATAACGCATGAAGAGGATCTGCAGGAAAGAAAGAACCCCATGTTTAGCTAATTAGACAACACTTAGAGAAAACAGAATCAAGTTAAGTGAAAAGGGATAGAGGCGACAACGAGAAATAAAAGTTATTAAAAAAACAAATGACACAGGACGAAATTGCAAGAATCCGTAAACGGAAACGTGACAGAAACATGTTAAACCGTTCCGGAAACACGACGGAAAACCTGTGTTTCCGTTACCGGTTTCGTGACGTTTTCTCGCGTTTCCGTTGCTGCGTATACAACGGAACCGGACCACTTTTACGTAAACATAATGGAAACATGGAGTTGCATGCTTCCGCCACGTTTCAGAAATACGGAAACATGTGATTTCGTCCTGTGTAAGAACATCAGTTGTTATGTAGCACAGTTGTTTGTATTGTGGTAAGAGACTATAAAATGGATGAAATTATCTATATCCGAAACACACGGTTGGTTACCACTAACAACTAAAAAACATAGGAATATTGCATACTTCATAGAGTTGTGATGGATATACACGTAGTACTGCATTACATTTTTAACACAAGTTCCACTATTATCAACAGCCTTTTAACTACGAGTAAAATAATCTTCATTATCCATATTTGTTCATTGATTTATTATAGATTATATCTTTTACCAATGTATTTATTTTGTTACTTCATTTACTTATTCATCCACTTAATGCTATTCAATTCCCTCTAAAGCTCATTTTGTTTGACTAATTTTTTTGAACAGAAATTTAATTTCGTTTTGTTTTCAGTGCATTGTTTGCTTTCATTTTTAGTATTTTCGTTATGAGTAAGGAGCTTAATCTTGACACTACCATGCGCACTCCTTTACATTTACTTATTTAATTACATATTTATTTAATTATTTGTTTATTTATTTACCAACTATTTCACTTAATTACATATTTCTTACCACCCTCGTGGTATTTTATGATTACTATAGTTTCATTTTGCTTTTACTCTATGAATGGATTGAGATTAGTTTTAAAGTCTGGAGAATGAACGGGCATTTTAAGAGTTACACCATGTAACACTAAGTGTACACAAAGTGTACCTTACTCAAAATTCAGTAGTATCTGAAGTAGTTTGAGGTTTCCTCTCAGGGACCATTCTTTTAGATCCTGTCACTTCCTTAGGTGGAGAAATCTTCAATTTGGTGACCAAACTTTTACGCGACACCGCATGTGTGGCTGAGGTCTTTTTTCTCGCCCCTAATCCTCTTTGGGAATCCTTGTAATTACTGCCTACAAGTTGAATAAATCTAATATATAGATTTAGCCAAGCCTAAAAGCGGAGCTCGCATTTTTTTTCCCGCACGTCTCAAGGGCACAACGCCTTGCCCCGGCCAGGACTAGAACCCGGGTCGTCCGACTCGGAGCCCAGTGCACTGACCACTGGAATACTGAACAAAGCCGTGGCGTTGGCGTGCCCGCGGTACAATTGACCACGCATGTTAAAAGTGGCACCTTGTAAGGTCGTACGGTCGTACATCCAAATTTTTTCGGCTCGATGAGTTACTACTATTTTATATAATTATGGGGCTACGCTCTGCGAGCTCCGCTACATTTATATCTACTTTGCCTGTCTAGGGCAAAGATATATTCAAATTAAAAAGGAAAGCTGCACAAGAAAAATCAATGAGCAACATTTCACGTTATGCAGAAAACATATCTCGGTTACGTTGCAATCCATTTTAGTTTTTAACTAACAAGATTTAAATTTATAACATGACCTTCAGGTATTATTCTATTATATCCTGAGAGAAACAAAATAAGGCATTCACATCGATAGAGCATATATTTTTGAAAAGCTGGGTGGTTGATAATTACCGCTGAAACAACTTATCGTTATAAAGTAAATCCACAGCACACTACTTACGGTAGATTACCATTTATTTCTCCTTAAATTTTCCCTTCTCAATAATCAGAAGGCAGGGATATCATTCCTTTCATTAGAGTTTCAAAATGCGAGCAGACGCTCATAGGCGCTGCGACACGGGCGGCATAGCCTGCACTTTTCGAGCAGGCAAGCGATGTGAGCAGGCGGGAGGTCCGCGAGGGTTCTATTTCCAGTCCTCTTGCCACATCCTACTAAAACCTCTCGCAGGTTTGCTCTATCGCCTACTCGAATCTCGCAGACATTGACGCGTTTACCGCTGCCCTCATGAGAGTCAGTTCGCAGGCTCACAAATTTTAATTATGCTGACAAGGAGGTAATGGCGCCTTGTCTGATGAGAGATAAACATATGGCACTGATGATGGTGTTATAAATCGACTCACCGCACAAGTTACACGTGATCCCGCACGTTGTCCTCATGCTTGTCGGAAATTTCTGACAATAACCTCGGGTCTTCACCATAGAGCAAGAATCGCGATCGTAAACATCCGCGCAGGCGACTGGAAAAAAGGAAGGTGAACGATCACACAGTTTCATCCAATCTCAATTCAGTTCCTGAGCAAAATCATTTACAAACCTTCTGACCCGCTAGCTTGGTCATTGCTTTCTTGTTTGAGCTGTTCTATCTCTTCGTCAGTTAACTTTTTCCTCCCTAGCAAAAACGAAAAGAAAACAGGCTAAATAACCACAAACATATCATTATAAAGTAAGACCTGAATCATCTGACTGACAGTTCCATAGGAGGCTTGTTGACTAAGCCACAGTAGTAAAAAATGAGACAATCCAGAGGACACACCTATCCGTTGTACATATACTGTATTTGCCACTGTGGGCCAGTCTGCAAGCTCCCTATATGCATTGCGGACCTATTTATTGGCTGTTTTAGTTATATCTACTAAGATAAAATAAAATATATTTACGAACAATGACTTTTCGCCTCGTAAATCCGGCTAAATACTGCAGTAAAAAGTCTAGACAACACTCACCATCACATTGGTAGAGTAAGTTAGCCTGCAGAATGTCGAATTTACTCAGAGCCCTTCGCTGACCAATATCAACATGCCGCAGAGGAATCAGAGTATCGAGCATGACAGGAAAACGGGAGAAAAATGCTCTGTTGTAGTGCATGATAGATCCGTAATCGTATGGCACGTCCTTTGAATCAATCCACTTCTTTCCAAATCTGTAGAAGTTTCTTTCGTAACCTACGCGAAATGGAACAAGCAGCGTCACGCTTTATGCTGTCCAAACCTCCGTCAATCGTTCTCATCTTTATACAATCTCTTTCCTTCCGAGTTTTTCGCTCGGCTTTGGTGTTTTCTTTCACTCTGACGAAGGGCTAGTGCTTACTAAATTAATACTTGAACTGATGAAAACCACAGTGTGTCATACAAAACGATGTAATTGAACTAAAGAGATTACTTAAAGTACGCACGATACTAACGAAACTATCACCTCTTTATGATTACTTAGGGTGCGCGAGATTCTAAAGAAAGAATGAAACTTAAAATCTTCAAAGTGCTCTATACAGTAAGGAAACAAACGAAATATATAGAATACTCAGAGTAGGCTAGATGCTAACGAAACATTTGAACTTCGAGAGAATCCTCGGAGTGCGCGAGATACCAACCAAAATATCGGAAAAAGAGCATCCTCAAAATGTGCAACTACTAACGAAGCAATTAAATTAAAGAGAGTGTGCGACTTATAAACAAAACAATAGAACTTTAAATGGAACCCTCAGAGTGCGCAAGACGCTAACGAAACAAGGGAACTGAAGACAATTTTCTGGAGTGCGTAAACACTACAGAAACAATGAACTAAAGATAATCCTCAGAGTGCGCCAAATACTAACGAAAAAATGACACAAACGAAACAAACGCATCAGACTAAATCCTTGAAGTGAGCGGATATTGTGAAAAGATTGAGCTGAGAGGAAACGTTACAGTGCATATGATACCAACGAAACAATCAAATCAAAGTGACTACTTAGAGTGCGCGAGATATTAAAAAACAACCGAACAAAGGGAGAATTCTCAGAGAGCACAAAGTACTAACGAAATAATCGAATAAAGAGAATCCCCAAAGTGCACAATATACGAAAGAAACAGTTGAACTAACGAAGAAGTCGGACGAAAGAGGATTCTCAGAGTTCACAAGACACTAACGAAGCAATAGAACTAAAAAGAATCGTCAGGGCGCACAAGATATTAACAAAACAATCAAACTGAAGAGAATCCTTAAAGTGCACGAGACATAAACGCATCAATCAAACTAAAGAGAATCTTCAGGGTGCACGATATACTAACGCAACAATCAAACTAAAGAGAATCCTTAGAGTGCACGACACATTAACGCAACAATCAAACTAAAAAGAATCCTTAGAATGCAAGAGACACTAATGAAACAATCAAACTAAAGAGAATCCTTAGAGTGCGCGAGACACTAACGCAACAATCAAACTAAAGAGAATCTTCAGAGTGCACGACACATTAACGCAACAATCAAACCAAAGAGAATCCTTAAAGTGCGCGAGATACTAACGCAACAATCAAACTAAAGAGAATCCTTAGAGTGCGCGAGACATTAACGCAACAATCAAACTAAAGAGAATCTTCAGAGTGCACGACACATTAACGCAACAATCAAACTAAAGAGAATCCTTAAAGTGCGCGAGACACTAACGCAACAATCAAACTAGAGAGAATCCTCAGAGTGCACGACACATTAACGCAACAATCAAACTAAAGAGAATCCTTAGAATGCGCCAGACATCGACGCAACAATCAAACTAAAGAGAATCCTTAGAATGCACGACACATTAACGCAACAATCAAACTGAAGAGAATCCTCAGAGTGCGCGCGACACTAACGCAAAGATCAAACTAAAGAGAATCTTCAGAGTTCGCGAGACACAAACGCAACAATCAATGAATATTCTCTTATCGCTGGCTCTTAAGCGACGTTACTTATGTTCTTTACCTGGAAGGATGTTCTTTTTGAGCACACGAACATATTTATTCCTGTCAGGTCGACTGTGCTCGTGAAAGAAGCCAACAGCATGACCCAGTTCGTGAATTATGTTTCCTATTTTACACCGCAGTGCTTTGCTTCCAATTGTCAGCTTCTGGGCCTTGTCTCCACCGCGACCAACTCGGGAAGCACAGCTAGTGAACAGGTGAGTAAAACAGGCATGTATAGACAATACTTGCCGATGTATACAAAATTTCCACGTTTGAATTAATTTTAACTCTATAAGATGTACTGCATTTCGATTGAGTGTCGTAAAAACCACAAAAGACCCTATTACAACAATCACTGAATAAGAACAAATGAAATTATTGAAAGAAACTAATTCGAGTTGAGACCATAAAAATGAAATCGTGTGAACCGCAGGAAATGCGAGTGAAAAACTAGCGAACATTTCTAAACGGGTCTTTTTAGTTCCTGAGTCCTCCACTGATGTAATACAACAGGGTTTCAGTATTTGCTAGGCGAGTTTACCTTTGAATCATCTGATGCTAATTGGCTGAGAGGAAGGTATACAGTCATTAAGGAAGTGGAGAGAGAGAGGAACCCATAATTTCTGTAAACAATCATAAAGCCAAGTCGAGGAAAACCAACGCAATCCTGGATAACTTTCTACAGCAAGTTCGGTGAAAAACCTTTATTGTTTATTAACCATTAAATAACAGATCCCCGAAAAGATAAAAGGCAATCTTTAGCAAAATCATAAAACGTAGAATCCGTCAGTGTAAAAGAAGCCTGCTATGACGAGCACTCGTACTGAATGAGGAACTGTATCAATGTGAGATTGACAGGTAAACGTGCTGAAAATGTCTCACTCACGCTTATACAGGAAATTCAAGAGGGAAAATTTATCTGGGTGCTGTAATAGCTATCCAGTTTGTTCTAGTTTTGCTAAACTTTGCTCTGACTTTGGTCGAGAAAACTCTAGACAAGTCAGATGCAAAACTTAAACCAATCACGATTTGGTCAACCGCTTTTCCCGCGTTTCAAGTTTCTCGAGTTTTAATTTGAGCTCTCGTTGGCGCGCTGCTATATTTTCCTGAGTTCTGATTGGCCGTTGTCAGTGCTTTGATTTGGTTTGAGAAACTAAATCGAAAACCGCTCTACTCGTCATCATCAAAGACCTTAAATCACAAACCTGAAATCAGCTGAGTTGAAAAATTGAGTAAAAGAGAAAGAGATTTCAACACTTACCCTCCCTCAAAAACGAAATTTACATATCCCAAGTCGTCGGCTGGTTTCTTGACTCGTTTGAACTTGAGGCAAGTGTGTCTCTGCCAGTGGCGCATAGCTGCACGAGCTCGTCTCCTTCCTATCCTATCTTAAGTAAGATAAATAAAAAACCCACTGTATAAATTAGGAGTTCTTTCTTTCTAGATTGTACATTTTACACCTAAACCAGATGCGTTTACTCTTGAGGTGAGTCGTATTTGATCAACAAACAGAAACACAGAGTCACAAATTGATAATCTACGTTGGAGCGAAATCACTAGGCGTCAGACGTCGCTGTTCGAAGATACAGACTGAATTTCTCTGCTGTGTTTAATACTAGAGGTGAGAATTCTAAGGTTCCAAACAACAATCGCCGGATAGAGCCACGATATATACTTAATTGTTAAACAAATTCTCCCTAACGGCACCTTGGGAAATGTTTAGAGAACTGTATGGAGAATATGCATACAGATGTTATTGTGTGAGGTAAACGTTTCATTCCCTTACCTACTCCCTTGTCAAAATTATAGTACACTTTGGCGTTCGGCCAGAGATACATTTTGTCCTTAATGAGAGCCCGTTTGGAGCCTTGTTGCACGCTGTCGTCTTTCTTAATATTGCTTAGGAAATCATTTTGGTCAGGTGTCAGTATCATGTCGCCTTCAAAGTAGTCTTTTCCTAAATTCTCCTCGCCTGCTGAGCAGCAAGAAAAACTTGTTATTACATTAAATTAATGGTTAAGGGCACAAGAACATTTCAAAATTTTAATATTGGAACGATGGAATGTCTCGGACAACGCTTATATTTCTATTGTTTGGTTTGGTATAGCAGAAATGGCTCCTGCATCTTCTCTAACCTTCGACTCTCATGAGTAACCAAGACAGCATTTCCCCTCACATTATCGACAGAATATTAAACAGACAGGTTATGAAAATAAAGAAAAATATTCTCAGTAGATTCTTATTTGATCCAACACCAAATTCTCTAAACTAATATCATGAGAATTGCATGGCAGAGAGTAAAGAGAATTACAAATAAGATATAAGGAGTGAAAGGGTTAGGAGGTTTTTTTTCCTCCTAGAGTTCACTGAAAGTATACAACGAACCATTTACACTGTAAGGTAGACTCTATGTCGGTAGATTGCTTTGGTAGAAATACTTAAAGGATTAACCACTCAAAAACCTTTCAAAGCTGATGAACTTGCATTCAGTAACATAGCTTGGCAGATTTCTCGATACGCTTCTCGCAGCTTCGATCGACCTGAAGCGTATACGGCGGAGCTTGGAAAAATAATAGGGAAGGGGTGGGAAAGCAGTTTCTGTACCTATTTCGTCGCTATCCTGTTGCTGAACTGCGTCTTCCTCTTCCTGAGCCAGCGTTGCTCTATCAGTGGCAAGTTGGTTGGGTGTTTCTGGGGCACTCGCAGGCGAGCTAACATCTGCGGAATAGGGGTGGAGTTTTGGTGTTTCATCCATTGAATATTTTAACAGATTGTTGCTTACACTATTCATTCAACGCTTTTTTAAGGATTAATATATAGGAATATCGAACCAAATATAAGAAAAAATAGAAAACATAAAGGCTACTCGAGATGCCATCAGCTGCTTCTATTTTTGTATTTAAATTGTGGTGACAGTAATCGTAGAAAGTGAGTCGACCTCGTTACCTGTTACAAGAATGCATATGTTGAAGAGACTTCCACATTTCAGAGTATCGAAGAACTAAAATACATTTTATCATCTAAACTGCGGTTTCTTCAAGAATTCCTAGCTTTGACAAAGCCGTAACTTCACACGTATAAAATTAAGATAATCAGTTTTGACGCGTCACTCGCTTTTCGCACCGCTCTGTCAATTGGTGTTAATCGATATCTCTCTTGTTCGCTGCTCTCACTAGTGAGATATTGTGTAGAACACGAGAAAAGAAATTCGATATCCACAAGAAAAAGTGTATTATTTTTTGTTTGTTCATTCAATGTATGTATAACGTTCCTGTAAATACAAGATAAAGAGTGAAACCTTTTCCCTCAGGAGCAGAGTTTGTTGTTATAATACACTTACCTCGTGAGTAAGACACATCGTCTTCTTCGTCATCTCCTTCTAAAATATTCGCGTCATCCTGGTGGTACGCTTCCTGTAACTGAGGTTTTATCTGGTTTTCTTTCAACACCATTGATCTGGAATCAGGCTTGGAGTGCTTGGCTGTTCTTTCTTCCGTTTTGGTAAGAGAAGCCTTTTTTAGCGCGGTTGATTTCTTGGGAACCGCCTTCTTTTTCAAGATCGTGTGAAGATGACTGCTTTTCTTCTCGGCGTTTTTCTTGTGCACTTTACTTCTAAGGACTTTAACTTCGTGTTCGCGGAGTGGTTTATCCCACAATTCTTCGTCTACTGGGGCTTGGCTTGTTCCATGTCCTTTTGTTATGTCATCTTTATAACCTGCATCCAAAATATTCAAATACCAACCTCAAACGAAATTTACGCACAGAAATATAAAAATATGCACACTAACGGTATTATTAAAAATCCTGCAGGATAATTATTTAATCATTTCCTTCATATTATTTCTTTCATTATATAACTGGCTCTGAAGATGGCTAGTATGAAAATAGTACCATCATCAAAATTCGATCTTTGACCCGTAATTGTATGAAGGTGCGGTCGAAAAGTCTTTTTTATCTGTTTTCATTTTTTGGTTTCAATCGCAAACCGTACGCTTGGTAAAATGGTAGTACGATTTCCTCGAAACAATTCACATAATGACTGCGATTGCAGAAAAAAATTTAAAACGGTTAGTCTCGAACCCAGACCTCTACGGAACAGTTACATACCAGTCAATCATGTAGAACCTGGGTAATAAGTTTTATACCTTGTGGTTCGAGGTACCCAGGGATTGAAATTAAGGCTTTCTATGCAAGATTGTGACCCCAAGTTGTATTACGTTATTTAGTGTAACGATATCTTGGAACACCATCATCAATTTTTACAAACAGAGTAACCATGACCAAACCTGGGCAACTATACAGCAAATTTCCTTGTTTTATATCCAGGTCACTGAGCCCGACTCTCTGACCAATGGTTGCGGACGTGTCTTGTATTGGTTCCAGAGTTTTTAATCCTTTACCCTTCGTAAAGAAGAATTCACCGTAGTGCATAACTGAGCCATAGTCGTATTCCACATCTCGAGAGTTCACAGTAGCTTTAGTTTCCTTTTCAAAGTTCTTTTGATAACCTGTCAAAAGAGGGAGAAGCTTTCAACACTTTACGACACCACGGCAATTTGTAAGTGTGTTTCTCATACTGATCTAAAAGACAGGAAATGGGGAGGAGGGAGGTTGAAACCAAAAAATTCCAAAAGTTCGATCTGGAGTAAATTCTTCTGAATAAAATCGCGGTAAGCTAAAGACGGGAGCTAGTAGGGGTTTGAGGACGCATGCGACCCCCTACCCTACCCCTCTCTTTTGTCAAGATTTATATATTCATACCGAGAAAAATCCTGGCATCTCCGTGAATGCTATTGAAAAAACACTGAAATCGTTTTACGCCCCTTAACGGCAAAATCTTGCTTACAAACGTAACTAAAAGCTCACACCCGTTGAGCTTACGCCCATGAAAGTAGGATTCGGATTGTTTACCGTGTTTGGTCCCTACACTGCAACCAGCAGTGATAAATAGCCCTTACACCGCAACCAGCAATCGGGACAAGATTATCGTTACACCTGTGCTAATCCGGCCTAGTATACTCGACTAGGCGGTTATAGTGCAACTGTTACCTGTCTAAAATTTCTTCCACACTCACCCATTTCAATATTTCTCCACTTAATTTCAACGTACTGATCACGGTCCGGTCGGCTATGCTCGTGAAAGAATCCCAGAGAATGGGCAATTTCGTGAACAAGGTTACCGTGTTTGCAAGTAATGGAGCCATCTGCGTTTCCGACTGAAATCGTCTGCTGGCCGCCAATACGTCCCACATATGAGGAGCATCTGAGGGCGAAAAGATGAAAAAAAAGAAACAAATTCCTTGCAAATTGGCTCTTTAAAGTTAAACACACTTGTGACCAGACCAGGGCGGAAACCCGAAGTAAATGTCGTTGCCTTCGAGGGTAGCGGTTGTTTGGGCACTCGACAGAAATAAAGGCGGATAAAGTGTTGCACTCACAATAAAATAACGATGGGGTTTTATTATTTTTGCTTTAAAATATGATAGTTTATCACCGCAACTTTCCGTTTACGCTGTCAATGAAAAGAGAATGGGAAAAATGTGATTACGATACCAAATTCAGGCTTAATAGATTTAGTTACATCAGGATAAGCTTCGTACGTACCCTACCTCGTAGACAAATTCTACATAATCCTGGTCGGCGTCGTT
The DNA here is from genome assembly GCF_036669915.1 of Pocillopora verrucosa. Taxonomy (NCBI): domain Eukaryota; kingdom Metazoa; phylum Cnidaria; class Anthozoa; order Scleractinia; family Pocilloporidae; genus Pocillopora; species Pocillopora verrucosa. Next base: position 16,148,402 of record NC_089312.1, read on the forward strand.
TTTAGGTCTAAACGTCAGGCACGTGTTGTCACCCCACTCTTGTATTGCTGAATTTATGTAACCTTGACTCTCTGTACCTGTATGATGGTCAGCATTAGAATCGTGTTGGTTCCCAAATCTTAAAATTAAATCCACTCTCAAGCATTTTAATAAATCACAGATATCAATCGCAATATTTGCCTGCATATAGGATTCTAATCCCGCTCTCTCTTCGATCAATGTAACTTTTAATGTTGTTAACACGACCATCAGCCAAGTAAGGGGTCGAAAGAAGGTGGCATATATTTATTTCTAGAGGTTTCAAGACGGTATGGGAGGGGGAGGTGGAGGGGGGAAGAAGAGCAAACGTAAAGTTCTGGGCGGGAGGCTCATTAGAGAAGAGAAGAATAATATAACATCACAGTAACCTTGAGTTACAATTAAGGTTAAGATCTAGGGGTTAATGGTGGTGCATTGCACTCACATCCCCAAGTAATTTCATAAGTGATTTCATAAGCCGTCACCTAAACCTCTTGCTCCCTTCGAGTGTCGGGACGATTTCTGTTTTGCCCACCTTCTTTCCTTTTTCGAACCTAAATTTGCTGGCCCGTAGCTTCGTTCTTATGGTCTTTGTGTTTCCCCCACCCTTAATTATCATTGAGGCTAAAAATTGATTGTATACTTTCAGTCGATGAAATAACACTTTAGACCTTTACCCTCTGCTATTTTGTTAAACATAACGAGCCCAAAATAGATCCTCAGATTTCGCCCCCTATCACATAACGGAGGTGAATTATGAGAGATGCATACGGACGCGTACCTCTTTCAGGTGTTCAGTTGATTTGAAAAATAGGGCGATAATACTGGCAGAATGACGCAAAAAAAGCTAGAAAGATTAAGGGGAGATTGTTCGCCTCCCTCTTTGGTGCACTCTGACACTTTTACCCCGTTATATATTAAAAGAGAGCTTGGAACAAACAAAAAGCAAAACAATTTGAAGCGCCTTGACAAAATGAAATATTTTTTGTTTATATGAAAAATTTGTAAGAGGCAAAGGGCTTAAAACTGAGGCCACATTTAGGACAGGAGACCTCTCTACTAAATCTGCAAAGGCCTAGAGAACAAACGCTTTTGCTTGTTTTAAGATAGCTGATTTTACTTACTCAGATCACTAGCAAGCGCATATGGCACCACACCATTAGGCCACAATTTTCGTTCATCTCTTATAAGTGCTCTGGCTTGGAGAATGTTTCTTCCCCGAGAGGCCTTTATGTAGTCTCTAAGTTGTTGGGTTAGCTTTATGTCTCCCTCAAAGTAATCCATTCCAAGATTTAATTCTCCTAATGTTGCTGGAAAAAGTGGCATTAAAGAAAATGTTACCGTAGTCGTATCACATCTACCTGTTTATGGACTATTCGTCTTTTACCAGGCATGCTGGTCAGGTAATATCACTGTGTAAGCTTCTTACAAGATGGTACACCGGACAAACACTTATCGCTAGGAAAATCATAGCAGGAAATGTATATTGTGTTAGTTTTGGCTCGTTCACCCAGTAGAAAGAGTAGAAACTAAAGGATTTAAGCAATTTTTTGCGTCACCATCTATCATATTGATGGCGACGATGATGACGCTGCTGATGAGGATAGCTATGTCGATGACATAACAAAAAATGGCGATAATGACAAAGATTTTCGGTATGCGGTTATCTTTACGATTGCACCAACATTATTTTACTATTAGAGTAAAGCAAGTAACGAGCTATCGTTCACCTTCCATTTCTTGGTCATACATTTTCAGATTCGCGGGGTCTATGGATGGATCCAAATCTGTAGAATTGTCTGGTTCACTTAAAGTGGCTGAGGGAGAAAAAAAAGCTCATATGCATTACTACTTTAACGTAAGGTAATATTTTAGAAGCAAATGCACCCCGAAAGGACTGTGTCACGAATAAAGTTTGTTATATGTTTTAATAAATGCAGTTACAATCAAGCAATTTCTTTAAAATGAAGAATTAAAGGCTTGTACACTAGGTAAATTGAGCAAGGAAATTATTGCTTTCATATTACTTCCTGATACTAAATATTCTTCTCAAGTCCTCCATCCTGGCTTTATTTATCTTCCTTAGAGTATATATAGTTTTTCATTCTTCAATTCATTTTCTTTATTCCTGCTCGGTTTCAGCCGGATTAATCGGCTCGTGGCTGGAGCAGGAGGAGTAACCACACGATTAAAACAATCTACAACTATACAATGTTTACACTCTTACCTCGGCATATGAAAATGTTTTGCATTAACAAAACAAAAACTGGAAGGCCTAAAACTCTCATCCTTTCCCTCCTGTTCCTTGAGAGCACAAAACAATGACCAAAAACATTTTAAAAAATTGGTTGATACATTAGTAATTGCACGATTGACAGACAGCTCGAATTTGAGTAATTCTCAACAGTTCTGATTGGTTGGCCTGTCCCATGAGAACTTTCTTTTAACTGAACTGCATCAATTGAACAGTTGGAGAGTCAATGAAAATAATTAAACAGAAAATGGGGGAGGGAGGGCAAGGGGTTTTATGCGGCTTCAGGATGGAACCGAAAAAATTAATGAAGTTAACAGTAGCACATTCTATATTTCCCACAAATACTCGTTGAACCATTTCAGAAAGTACTGTGCGTTTACGAACTCAGGTTTCGGTGCAATACAAACTCACTGAGTTTGACCAAATCATTGAAAAGAAAAAAAAATGAGTATTTCAGAACTCGATTAGTTCTGTTTATTTCTCGAGTCGGTGTTTTTATTGTACTTCTCAAAAGCGTAAAAATAGAAAGACAACAAAAGCGCTGGTACCAAATGGTGCTCGGCAGAGTAAAAACTGCAGGTATCATTTAGCCACTAAGCAGGCAAATCACAATGAAAAGAATGGAATTTTGGAACGACTTCCTACGGAATTTCGAAAACAAAATCCAAATTGGAAAAAATGAGTATGTCTTGAAAAAACGTTATTGTGTAAATCCCCTATAGGCATTGATTTGCCTCAAATGATCGTTGAAAGATTTTTCTTGACAGATGGAGCCACAAGGAATGTCGAATATAAGATCATTGCCATTTTCAGGCGTAATTGATCACTGACAGTTAATTCGCCTCATACATGATAACTTCAAGCATAAAGTGTGGGACTATAGTAATATAACAGTTAAAATTGCAGTTGAAATACGGTGAAGCACAGCCATTCAGCGAATTCATAGAAATTACGAGTCCATTTAATTTGGAACCAACATATATTTCATAAAAAAAATATGAAGATCAAAAGGGCATCTTACCTGCTAAAAATTCAATTTTCTTTCACCTGCACCGTGGATATCTGAAAGGGAAGTTTTCCCTTTAAGATTTTCGTTTTAGAAAGATGGTCCACAAAATAAAAGAGAATGTATGGAGCGTAAAACAGCAAACAACGCGATTGGTTCACCAGCAATGTTTTTAAGCAGGTACTGGTTCATGCTTGAGATCACTTACGACTGGTATCCCATTGTAGGGCCTTAAAGACAATGTCTAATTTAAGCATAAAATGCTTGCATTAAGCTTTCTTATTGTCTTGTCTTAAAGGGTATAAAAAATGCTCACACGACATAGGCAATGCTAGTCATGTGAAGTAATTGCTTTATCAAGTTATTTATGTCCTATAGTTATGAAATCAAAGTGGAAAAGCATTTCGCTGAACTAGAGGTCTTAGGTCAGGAGGCAAATTCAAGCTAATGATACCCAATACTGATATATTATGTCATAGAATTATTTGGCACCGACTTGCTGAGATATAACAAAGTTTTAAAGCTGTCTCAATAGTGACGTTAAACAGCATGTCGATTTGAAAAATAAAGTGACAGTTATGTTGAAGATTCGCAGATGGTCTCAAACATTGGACGAATGGAATGGTGGTAGTCCCCTCTTCTTCATTACAAGTTGGGGCAGCGTTTAGCTTAAGATAACTACATGATTCTTCATGTACCGTTAGCATAAGATTTCCGCTCTGAGAATACGCTAAATAGTCAATTGCGATGGTAATTTGTAGAAACATCTTAGAAATTTGTAAAGTTTTAAACCATACGTGTTGAGCCATTGTTCTGCACATGAAACGTTTTGTTTCACCGCATTCTCGTTGCAATCGCCGTTGTACCTTAACCCCAACACTATTGATTTAAGACTTATTTTATTTCCTCCCCGGCTGATAACTTTATAACTTGCTAGTAGGTTTAGTTTTCCCGGGTGCTCACGAATGGAGCCTTTTTAAACATAGTTACAAATGGTAGGTGGTACATTCTCTTTAATCTTATAGGTGAGGTTAAAGATTTTCTAGCTTATTAATTGAAATTACCAAGATTTCACTTTCTAAAATAAGAAACATTTTAAAAATATGTTTTTTCAAATTTCAATTTTATCTTTGCAATGATTCATGGGCGAATGGTAACGATTAAGAGGCGAAACAGTATTTTCTTTCATTCTTTAATTACACCTGATATTAATGAGGCTGAAGTTTTAATTTTAAGCGTTAACTATATCAGCCTGTCTCCTAAATCCGCATGCGTAATAGGCTCCACAGTGTCTGAAGTGACTCCAAATTCAGGTTGTTCGATTTCTTTTACACGTTTTATCAAAGACCGGCCGGACTCTGCATCACATTACTTGACTCCAACCACTGTCGATCCTTTAAGAGAGTTTAGAAAGGCAACACGTGAGAAAATTGAGTCCCTGATGTTCTGTTCAAAGTTTACTTAATTCTCGTCTGAGTATCAGCTGTCTTGAAAAACAAGTATTCTTCAGTGACCACATAAACTTTGATCTCCACCATAAACAGTATATATGAACTTATGACATTGACCGTGTTTTGACCTTTGGAAAGTTGTCTTCAAATTTGCCAAAAGTTCGACTGTTGAGGCCGCCATACAGTTTTGAATATGCTTCGCACTCTGGCCATTTACCTTAATCGTAACAGTCTCCAACCTATCTTTTCCATCTCGTGACGTTCGACTTGAGCAAGTATGAGCTACACTTCAATAAAATAACGATATTTTATTTTTGGTAAACAGGACAGCAGCTGTTTTTGAGCTGTTTTTACTGGCTTGTTTTCAAAATGGCGGTGTCCATCAGTAGTGGAATTTTCAGCATGTTTGCAGACAATTTTCAAACGTTAGGAAACTCCTCAAAATCTTAAAACTGCGGTAGATAGTTTATTTTCATGGATACTTTCAAATGGTGGCGATAAAGATCCATGGTTTCTGAAGCATACTTCTCCATAGAAGTCTCATATTCTTCGTCTCATCTTCTCTACAGTAATGACAATCGATGTCAGTTATCGCTGGCCAGACCAGTTCAGTCATGAAGAGACATTAATGAACTCGCAGACCAGATCCTCACTCCTTACAGACCAAGCTCCGGTTGATCGAAGGGTGGATAAGGCTACCAACTGGATAAATCTCTATCCGTTGGATAGCACAAAACGTTTTGGTAACACTTATCCACTGAACAGCGTTATCCACCCTTTGAGCAACTGGGCCGGGATCCTCTGTCCTTATCCTATTCCAAATGAAATATATAGTGAACTCTTTGAAGTACTTGAAGAGATCATTTTTGTCGGTCATTCTGGTGAACAGTTTAAAATATAAAACAGACTATTCCCTCCACCAAACAGAAGCGATACAAAATTTTCTCGACAGCTTATTGCCCTCCCATGATGCGACTTCGTTCCTCACTGACTGCCCCACCCTCATCTCCTCTTCTCTTCTCTTTACTTCCCTTCTCTACCCCTTATTCTCCTAAATCTTCCTCATTCTCCTTCCTCTTCGTTATCCCAGACTCAAAGTGTCGTGCCCAAAAGGTTTCTCACCAGCCAGCTCACTTATATTAGCTTGAACTCGGCTTGCTATGCTAATAAAATAAGCAGTTTTCAACTAGGTGTAATAGAAGCAAAACCAAAGTAATTACAACCGATAGTCCAAGCAAAGGAAAATATCACAATGGGTTAATGAGGAAGCGCGGGAAAACACGAATAGCATAGTTGCATGCATTGATTTAAGTTTTTCTGCTCATTGATTCAAAGGAAGGCACAAGTTTTCTAGACCTGCATCGCACTACGCAAATCTAAAAAACTTGGAAATATAAACTAAAAAATCATTCTACGCAAATTAAGCGATGAAAAAGATTAACACAATACGCTGCTCACCCCTTTCCCTATCACACTGATATAGCAACCGTCCTTTCTGAATATCCAAAGAGCTTAGTCTTTCTCTTTGTCCAATGTTTACACCTTTAACCTTTGCGTGTAAGGTCCTCATACCTCTCTCACGGGCAAAAAAAAAAGAACCATAGTGCATCACCGAATTGTAGTCGTATGGGACATCCTGCCCATAAATCGTCAGAAAACGCTCTTTCCTAAAATTGACTCTACACCCTGTCAAGATAAATATGACGAAGACATTTACATCGCTAGACTATCTCTCTTTATCACTTATTCACTCATAAATTAATGAGAGGAGGTTACATTCCACAACAAAGAAAAAAATGAAACTTAATAAATCAGTCTAATTTACCCGGCATCACATTGTCCCAAACTATTGTAACGTACATATCACGGTCTGGTCGATTTTGTTCGTGGTAGAAGCCAAGTGCATGCCCAATCTCGTGCATTATGCTCCCTTTACTACAAGTGATAGTCACGTTGCTTCCGTAAGGCGTAGGAGACCTGCAGGACATGTCTGCATATTCGGTTCCAACAGATCCCGCAGATACGACTTGACGACCTCCAATGCGGCCGATACTTGAAGAGCAACTAGAAAAAAAATACGTAAAAGCCTTACGTACAAAACAAACAACGTACAAACAAATATAATCACCATATCGCATGAATACTAAAATGCAGTTTGAATGAGAAGAAATGGTTTCGTTTGACCAGCACAACTTTTTCACATAATCGCTTTTAATTTAACAATTTTAAGGAGACTTAGGCTTGAAATCTTAACTATTGAAAACATAAAGAGCAAAAACTTAAGAGCTAGGAACAAAGAACAAAATCGTAAAAGTACTGTTTGCGAAGTGAACACGATTCATAATCTTTAACATAAAAACTCTTCTTAACCAGTTCTGCATTTATTCATTCACGAGCGTTACTTGCCTTCGTTTTTTCTTTTTTTTTTTTGGAGTTATTACCTACCCTCCCTCATATGCAAACTCCACATAGTCATCCTCGAACCTCCGCTCCTTGAAAACGATACAAAGCTTGTCTTGCCATTCCTTGATAGCTGCACGAATGTTTGTGAGACTCGCCTCGCCTGCAATAAAAAGTATATTAAACGTCAGATAATTTAGTGTGAACAACAGAATTGAAAACGTAAATTGGCTACCGTAAAGCGATCGCTCTGACGAAGGGCTAACGTTCGAAACGTCAGCCTTTAAACTCTTTATGGTGGCGAATTTTCGTTTTCAACTCAGTTATTAACACCAAATTACCGGAAGTCGCCATTTTGCATACAACTTGGGAACGATCCTTGGGAACCTGGCCGGCCGCGGACGCATGCGCTTCCGGACTATGTCAGAAATCTCAAAGTGAGTTCAACTTAAATGGCGGGAATTGGAACCAACGCGGGCCGCACACAAGGCGAGAACCGACGCGGAGAGCACACTTACAATCAGCAGCGCTATTTTTCGACTCGTCGTAAATAATCATAAATTGATTCAATAATGCTCTTTAGGATACTGTTCAAAGAATTCACCAAGAGATAGAAAAGAGTGCGAGACTACATTATTTTACAGGTAGGCTTTGCAGAGCAAGATTCATAGTTGTGACGTTCGAAGTCAATAATTTTGGAAAGTTTACGACCGCTTAGGTTATTTTTTTGAATCTCAGCTCGTCATTATGTTGGATTGTAAAACATATGGCTCTGGGGATAATTTCTTCTTCAAAAGTTTGTTTATGACCTTCTTTATGACCTGACATGTTTTAATAGATAACAGACAGCGATGTATATTAGTGAACGCATGGCATGTGCGTCTCATTTGCATATGCACTTAAGGAACTGTAGAATTGGGTTTTTCTTTCTATGGAATTCGATTCAGTCCAGAGTCAAGCTTACGTGATTCAGTTCCAGGCACGATGTTCCTGTGGGCCTCCCGTCCAGTGAAAAAAATACATTCCATTACTGTGACCGTCACTGATCATTTCTTACCATTTTCACCATATGGGACAAAGTTGAATTGGTCATAGAATTGTTTATATATTTGGATTCAATTTAATTAAGCTGCCTTACGCATTTTTGGTGCTATGGTGTATGGCACCGTATTGTTTAGCCAAAGTTGTAGAAAACCATTCTGCAGGAAATCCCTCTCCACTGGTGTGTTATCGACCGTGTCTTGCCAATACTTTTGGATGCTGTCTCTTTGGTGCTTTGTTAATAGCATGTCACCTTCAAAGTAATCTTTCCCAAGGTTCAGCTCTCCAAATGCTTCTATTTCACTCATCAGCGTTTGTCAGAAATGAAAATAAACAATAGCATAAGCCAACAGTGCCAAGCGGATATCGATCAAAGTTTTTTTCAAGTTCACGCACGCGGGCCATTATGCTCTTAAAACTTTCACTTTCACCTTGTAACAATATTAATAAGTCCTTTTAATGATATCGAAAGTATTGAAACAATCCTAAAAATTTCTATAGGTGGGAGAGTCGTTGGAATAGATGAACCATTAGTTACGACTATTTGCCATCCCAACCGCTGCCATGAACAAAAGAACGCAAGCTAAAGCCAACTCACAAACGCAAGTATGCGCGAGTGAGTTAACGAATCATTGCTCGATTTTGTTAACCTGCAAATATAAAGGCTAGGCTCTGATTTTGCGAAAGGACGGGTGGGTAAAGCTATCCACCGCACAGTCACGGATATTTTGCAGACTCGAAAAATGTATTCACAGAGCGATTGAAATACAAACAGATACAAATGCAAGACGGTTGACCGGCCGACTTGACAGACTGATAACGATCGGGGGGTGAGGGCATTCAGTGAGTGCAGGCGTATGAAATTGCTAACATAAGAACGAATGCCTGCACAAATCTACAGCCCAGAATTCGATTAGCATTTATGTCTTCAGACATGACAACATGTCTTATTTGTAGTTCTTAACAAAATTGTATATGTCTGTCTCTAACCTTGCATTTGTCTATCGTACAGCTCAAGCAAATCTGCGGCAGATGCTTCCTGACTTTCGTTTTCATCTAAACAAAAAAGAAACAGAATCGCGTGACAATTTATTATCTTAATGTATTATATTTTATAGTTCTGAAAATAATCACCATAATCAATAGGCTATTAGAGGCTCCCCGTTTCCCTACTTACCATCGAATATCGAGCCAAAACTTGAAGCAAAAATCAGGATATACGCTACTGCTGATGTTGAAAAGAGTTTCGTGCTCATAATATAGTTATGAACATGAGGAAGTACTTCTGTCTCGCGTACACCAGGATTTTGTTACTATATATTTTATTCTTTCTCGTAAAGCACATGGCAAAAAAATTTTTTAGAAATTTAAACGAAAGGAGATTTCAGGTACCTGGTTGAAATGCTGTCACATGTTTATGTCTTCATATAACTCTGACAATCAAATTAACAATGAAACAAAGAATCATAAAATTATATCAATAAACAAAGTCATTGAGAAAATTAAAACATGATATATAATTACTTCTAAATTCTTCTTTCAAGCTGTCGGGAGGCAATTCCTGGCTTAGAAATACTAAAGGTCACCAATTCAATCTTCATGTTCGTAAGTGTACCTTTGATTTAATTCTTACGTACGATTAGTTTCACTGTGATAATATTGATAGCGTTCAGTCTTTATTTAGGAGAATGAATGTGCTTGTGTTAAAAAAATCTGATAGGAGCTTCAAGAAATACAAGTAATGTCATTTGATTCTGTAAGCATAGACAATGCCTTGACGCGAAGAGGACTGTTTCAAAATGCTGGCTTTAAGGCCTCGGTATCATTAGCATACGCAAGTTGCTATCACCATTTCAGCGTTTTGCACTTAACTTTCACATAAAGGACAATTCCATCAACCTAATTTCCCATGTGAGAACTAGTCAAGCATACATGCAGGTAGTGCAAAACATTTTAAAAAATCGGCAAGATTTATATATGGCACAAGCTAGTCTCGGCTTTCTGTGGTTTCAATAAACTATTGTGTCTACTAGTGCGCGGGTAAAACATTCCATTAAGTTTTGAAACTGTTTTTTTTAAAGAAAGTCAAATACTTCTTTTGTTCTTTGGTCCACCTCAATTTTATGTCACTCCCTTTAACTTGTTTACTTACAACTTGAGAGACACATTACGCCAGACTACCTCAACTAAGAACATTTCCGGGATAGGATCGCTCCATTGGCTTAATTGTTTCAAAAGGAAATCAGTTAAAGAAAACATACCAGATCAGACGACGAGTGCCTTCGACTGGTAATACACCTTAACGTCGTTAACCACTGACCATAAGCTTTACAATTTGTTTTACAGGCAGTTTGTTGTTTGCTTGACTGGTTAATTGAGTTTTTAAATTCGCTAAGAATAAGCTCTTTGTGTACCTTATTTTTTATGAGTGACATACTTTACTTGAATTTATGACTAGCACAGAACTGGTACAGAACTAGTATCTAGAAGTGTTTAGATATCCTCATTATGAAACCTGTCGTGCTAGTTGTAAGAAAATTTGATGATAACTTACAAGAGGAAAATTTCATGACAGTTTCATTTTTCGTTGCGTGTAAAACAACATTCAGACTTAGATAAACCACAAAAAAATGAACAAACCACATGGAAAACACAAAAGAAGAAGTTAGTCAATTTTCTTAGTGAGTAAACCATAAAAAACTCAAGCGCCATTAATAAGTTTACTTCTAGCTGAGTGTAAATTAATTTTTTTGTGCTAGGGTCGACTTTTGTTGAAATGTTTGACGTTGCGTGTCATCCGACTGGTTCGATTCCATAGTTTTTCTAAAAGTGTATGCGCGCCGCATATAGGCCGGTTGGTGTTCTTCTGATTCGCTTAACCAATCCCAAATTCTTTTTTCGGTCTCTCTGATCGTGGGATTCCGGTAGTCTTCAGGCAATTTGCCCTTTATTTCCATGCGGATGTCTTTTTTAGAGCACGTAACAGGTCCTTTGTTTGCCAGTGCTTTCTTATGCTCTGTTAGTCCATAATTGGCAGAGTTAATTGTGACTCTCATATTATTAGCTGTGTTTCGTTGTCTCGTGTTGCCACCATACATGGGTGGAAGTTTTGTGAGCGGCCACAACTGCTTTGCAGGTTGCGTCGTTGGCCGGTTGTTTGAGAACATTATAAACTCACATACGGAAGGAAGGTTCGGTAAAGCGATCATGGCTTTGTTGGTTGTTTCATCCGCTTGCTCCGAATGCTTCTCTGGCAGAGCAAATCGATCACGTAATGAGTTCGACGCATGAGACGAGGTTTCGCTTTGGTGGCCACCGTTCTTACGGGAGAAAGACCTTGACACTGAAAACTTCCCTCGTTGTATTGTTTTCTTTGGCGGTTTGTTTTCCTGCATCATTCAATTAAACTTGTGCTCATGGCAGAAGTTCCAATGACACAATTGTTTATCCGACGCAAAATAAAACTATGCCTTTCTACTTAGTGACAAAAAAGGTGCAAACAATAGAAGCGGTCTCTAAGAAAACAAGATTAATGGTGTTAGCAATTTGCACCATGATCAACAAAAGGTGTGTCCCACAGGAGTAAACTAGCTGTTAATATGAGAGAAAAATAATTGAACAACGAATCCACCTCACAAATTAAACACGACGACATAACAAAAGTCCAAGGGGTTGCTGATAATTCTCTGGGGTGAATTAACAGTATCAATAAAAGCCTTAGAAAACCGACAGAGTGAAAAAAAAAGGGTCATGCTGGATGAAACTCGTCACTCTCCAACTTTATCACTCATAAAACGAGACAGTAAGAGGTTTTTAGTGATAATTAAGATTAATTAAGATAAAATCAAAGGTGACAAAATTTTTGGACTTCTATGCATCAGTAAACACGGAGCGAAAAGAAAATAGCTTGGAGAAAAAATGGCGAATGTCGCACTTTCTTTTCAAAAGCTTTTCGTAGCCTTTTTTCTTTTTGATTTTTTTTGAGATCTGATTTGTAGGTAAATAAAGTTTCGTTGCGCTTATGGCCCCCCTACTCGCATGAGTCTGACGGTCGGCTATTTTTCGGACAGTCTTAATAGTCATACACAACGTAAGTACATATACCACTGACTATAGTAAGCGCGGACCCATCGGACCCATTTTAAAATGGAGAATTCTCCTGTGTCAGAGCTGAGCTTTATGCCAACGTTTTCTTCAAACCAAGAATCTGAGGGAGACAAGACAAGCTTTGAAACCGCTGCATCGTCAGTGAATTGTTTTGCCGAGGTTGTTGTGACTCAAAATTACCCAGATATGTCAAGGTACGTGTCCTCAGTTTACAGAGAATAATCATAATTGGTTGTGGATCTAAACAAGACAAAAGATTCACGGCAAAGAAACCCCTTTCTACTGATTTCTTTAGTTATTTACAAATAATTTTTTTAGAGACTGATTCTCTAGTAGAGCTCTAAATATCTAAACGTAATGGAGCCAGTGTAGTTTTTATTAGTAATGATAGATACCATGCTTGCTATCACTTCAGACGTGAACAATGTATGGTTAAGTCCATAAATATCTGTGTTCTTCTGAGGTCGTTCATAATCATTGCTATCTCGCATCCCAAGTGTGCATACTAGTCTTTTGGTACATGTGAACCATCATACTTGTAGCACATTTCATTCATTCATTCATGCCCTTTACGCCTAACAGGCATGTAGGGCAGCAACATGTTCCCTCCACATCTGGCGATCCCTTGCCATGAACTTGATGCCCTCCCAGGTCTTCCCCATCTCCTTTATTTCCTTCTCAACTGTCCGTCTCCATGTGATCTTGGGGCGACCCCGCTTGCGTTTCCCTTCTGGCGTCCAATGCATAGCAGACATGTAGCACACACTGGGTGAAAAAACTTAACTTAAGAAAATTTTAAGGATTTGCTCTCCTCTTTAATGCAAACCATTTGCCATACATGAAAAGCACTATGCACCTTTTTTCTCAAAAGAACATTGTTGGTTATAAGCACAAGTGAAAGTGCAAAGGCTAAATTTTTTTTTTTTTTTTTTGGAAGATATCTTCCAAAATTGGCACTCTTAACCCCATGGCATCGACCGATGCTCTTCATTCAACTAATTTATTCTTGTTTCCTCATTACCATAAACCATTGACTCCAATTTCTGTATATAAACCCACACACAACCCACAATCCCTCCAATTGCTCTGATGAAGAGCTAACACATGAAACACCAGCCTTTAAGCTCTTAATGAAGGTCACTTTACGTTTTCAACTCAGTTGATAGCACTATATTACCCTGTTATACCCTTCCACTGATGCATCACCACAATTTCTCTAGAAACTTACGTTAAGTTATTTAATATTTAATCATAAACTATATTTCATGTGGACCTCTCAGGAAAAAAACTTACTTGAGCATGGTTTTTACACTGTATACATCTGATTTGTGTTTTAAACAATTATAACATAATTATTAAGTACCAAGTTATGTACATGTTGTGGTTTATTGAATAGAAAAGCACAAAGGTGGCCTTTGTTAGTTGCTTGTGGTATAAATTAATCTAGTGCCCTTTATTTTGTTTATTCAAGGGGTGTTACAATATCAGGTAACGGAGTGGCAACATTTGCTGTAAGTTCAAGTGGAGCTCTCACTTGTCCAGGTAAGTGTAGAACTTGCCTTGCACAATTTTTTCTTTGATTTTTAAATACTGTAGCAGTTGTGTGTTTCTAAAATGAAGTACATGTACATGTACATTTATCCATACCAGAGTGGTGACTAGTTAACAAGGTTCACTGCAAGGACATAATTTTCACGACTGCATTGACTGTTTATAGTGTCTACTTTTACTTGAAAAACAGACACAAACATGCATCTTTATTGATATACATTACTGAGAAGGTGTCTCAGAAGAAGAAACAAACAGCAACACCACAATGAACTTAAAAATAAAACTAATTTTGCACTTCAATGTTGAAAATCATCTTTCAAGAGAGTGTGAGACAGGCAAATGTTGAATAGATGAAAATATTTTAAAAGCTATTAATAATAATTAATAATTTTTATATTGTAGTCATTTCAGTATTCTAAAAGTTTGTTCTTTAATTTGTTATTTGAAAAAGTTCTTGGTATTAACTGTATGGACATCAAATCAATTACACTTTGAATTTTCCATTGAATATAAATTTGTTTTGATTGGCTACTGTTAACTGCAGTAACTGTAATTTCCTTTGTAAGGCTTGGTGGTTTAAATAGAAAATAGTTCATGTTTGTGTAATTACAAACAGGAATTTTTATCACATACTGTAATCACCAACAATGACCACCTGATCACTGTAGCATTTGTAATAGACTTTTCACAGTTTGCTCCCTTGGGCTGTGATCTAGTGCCTATTCTCTTTGTTAGGAACATTTGGTGCATATTATAGAGGTTTATTTAAAAGAAAATGTTGTGCCCAAATTTAGATGGGATATAGTAGGAAACTCTGAGGTGTTCATATTAGAGAGATGTCTACAAAGGGGCTTTTCATTAAAACTTAAAACATCAGTTGACAGAAGTAAAACTACAAATTTACAACCTTGGGATATCTTGCTACAATCTAAACACCAGACTTCAACTGAACTAGTATTAAATTTGCACATGAACACTGTACTTGTACATACCGCTATTTTCAAGATACCATGAATGGCAAATATAACAATATAACGATCAATATTACAATCAAGTTTGTGTAGAAAAACTGGTTTGTTTTACTAACAAACCAATTTTACACTCTGGTAAGCTGGTTTGCCTCATTGCTCTTAGAACTCTGATGATTGAAAGTTGATGAACATGAAAGGATTTACCAGAAATGTGAAGTTGCCTTTTGCTGATGATATGCAGCTTGAAATATTAAAAAGTTGATACAACACTTTCAATACATGTGCTCTTCTTGTTTAAAAGCACAGGGAGTTCTGTCAAAAACTTGAAATGTTCATGCTTGAAAAGAGGGGCAGTTTAGGCAAACCTGGCTGTTATGTGGGCAAAAAAATGTAAGCCATTCATTGTTTCTTGAAAGGGTACAGTGCACCACAGTAATGATTCTTCTTGTTCAAGGTGGTGTGCTTAACAATCAAGTAGCAGTTGTGACAGTTCCTGAAAGCCAGTTGTTTGCTGTCCAGCAGCCTGAGCAAGGTGATTCAATTCAACAAAACACTGACTTAAACAATGAAGATGATGTTACATCTGTCACTCCCAGTTCATCAAATGTCACAGATCCTAATGAACTAACCATAAATGTGCTACCACCTTCCACTTCTCTCCCAGAGGGTAGTGTGTTAGCAGAGGAAGCATCAAATACTGCACCCACAGGGGTTAAGGTGAGAGAAGCTTTGTCTTGCATAATCATAAATAGAGTTAACTTGATTAGCTTTTCAAATGCATAATTCACTTCCTGACTAACACTATCCTAGGAGAGTGTTAATTGGCAATATGCAGTATACATTGCTTTAAAATACAACCAGTTTTTTATTGGATATTTTTCCAAGTTACTGATATTCTGTTTGTGATTGCATCAAATAATATTATATATTCCATGCATGTTTATTAGAACTAATCAAAGTATTTATTTTCCTGAAGCATCTCAGTGAGGTGGAATCTTAAATCCTAGAATCTGATAGGCTATTATCCTGCACTCGTAACCATTCTAGGTTTCTATTTCAAGGACAAGACTAAAATTTTCTTCCATTCCATTTGCATCAAAGGGGTAAAAAGCAAACCAGCAGAAAAAAATTAAATTAATGTTGTTACCAGTCCTGGTCTGTTAGTATGAAAAAAACTGTGCCTGTGGTCTTAAGTGCCTCAGGCCATACTCAAGACCTTGTGCACAGTTTTTTTAGCAAACAGACCTCCTGCCCATTATATTTCTTGAGTTGTACGTTAACTGTTCTTTTCTGTTCTTTTTTCCAACCAAGAAAAGAAAAGGTGGTTGGCCTAAAGGTAAAAAAAGGAAGAAAGGATTTGGTGATTTAAATAAGCCAAAGGCCCCAATTACTGGGTATGTATTCTTTTAGGTTATAATTGAGTTTCTGTTTGTTAAGATGTAAAGATCAACCAACAAATTACAAAGTTATGTGTATGTAGCTTTGAGATGCTAGCCATACATGTTTAAATACACCACTTATACCTTTTAAATCTGAGAAGTTATCAGCATGTAGCTTCATCACACAATTTCAGTAGATTAATTGTAATGTAAATGAATGTGCATTGTATTTTAATCTAACTAACAGGTGCAGAAAAGAGACAAACTTGTCAGTTTAGGTCTTAATTATCCCTTTATTACTTTGACAGGAAAAGTATAGCCATTGCAAGGAAGATTTCATCATAAAATCTTGGGATTAAAAAGTCTTTTTTAATTTAGTCATACTCCTACTTAGTGGTCATCTGGTCTTATTTGTCAAATAAAACATAAAAATGAATAACAAAAAGGAATCCAGTTACCCCCTATTATCATTACTTATTTTTGCAAAGAGCCACGTTTAAAGTATGTTGCCAAATCACTTACCTTTAAATTTGTACAGCCTGGCACTGCAATTACAATCATATTAAAAATGTTGCCCACCAATTGAGTATTTTAAAGTTTTATTTCTGTTCAGCTCTTTTCTTTTCTACTGAGAATTTTGTTCTTTTCAAAATAATTAGCTTTGGTTATTGATGTGTAGGTATGTGAGGTTTATCAACAGTCGACGGGCTGAGGTGAAACAACAACATCCTCATCTACAGTTTTCAGAAATAACAAAGATACTTGGTTTGGAGTGGAGCAATCTTCTGCAAGAGGAGAAACAGGTATGTATTTGGTAGATAAAAAAATCAAAGAAAAACATGTTATCACAACCATTACGGCAACTGTATGTGAAACAAAAGCCATAAAACCAACACAAGGATGTAAGCTGCCAGTACCTGTCCTATGTGTTTTGTGCAGTATTTTCCCACTATCATCATATATTGAACAGTACAATATGTGACCCTCCATATGATTTCAGGGGTAAAGGTGACCACAAGCTTGCAACATGCCAACACAAGGCACTTAGAGTGTTCAATATACACATACAATATTTTTAAACAATGAAGGACACACTATGTTTGTTTTGGCCAAGTAAGCACGCTTGGTATTTGTCTTGGTTAAGCATGATCCATGTCATGCTTAGCATGCCAGTTGACACAGGATAACACACCAAAGGAAATGAAATGAAGCTTAATACCTTTTTTGTTCATTAAAATGTTTTTCAATTGTACCCAATTGTGATGGGTAAGCTTAAATATTGGTACACAAATGAGTGTGTCAAATGAATTTCATTGCTGTATAGTTCTCAAACATCCACGTTATAGGTACAACATCAACACCATTCCTTCACATAATGCAAGCGGTCACTTCAAAGTTATTACAAAGGGATATCTTCTTCGTGTACCTATAGTAACACAATCAAAGTGAAGCGTTCTACTGCTAAGTCTAGATCTATCATATGGTGTTTTCATTCAGAATTTTTATGGTATGTGTGCTAATTCCGAAGATCATGATGGTTTTTGTCATTTGTTTATGGTGTTGATTGAATTTAGTTTAAAGCACATGACTGAGCATGTGACTAAGTGCATTACTATCATTTGCTTGAGTTTCCTAGTGTTCTCAGAAACAGAGAGTCATTGAAAAATGACAATTTCTCACTTTTGGTTTTTTTTACCATCCCATTAAAATTGCTCAGGCCATCTGATGGAATATGCTTTTACATGAACGTTTAGGCCATTTATGGCTACATGTTATGGTGATTTTTTGATCAGGAAGTTGATAATTATAAAACATTGATACAAGCTTTGGTTTAATTGACCTGGCTAGTAGTTTTACTGCAATAATGAGAGTACATTGACTGTGTAATGATCACTCTAGCTTTACGATCAGTTAACATGTTGGCTGCATACTATGGTACATGCTAATGTGCTGACTGTCCGCTCACACGCTACCTTTTGTATTTGAAGGTTAACATGCTTTGCTTGTTCGCTCACTCACGCTTCATAGTTCAACAGAGCATACTTTATTGTTTGTAGTGTGTTATATGAAAAAAAAGCATGACGCTCATTAAAGGGTGCTCTAGCATGCTCAACAAGCGTGTAATAGCCAGCTTTTGTTCATTAAAATGTTTTTCAATTGTACTCAATTGTGATTGGTAAGCTTAAATATTGGTACACAAATGAGTGTGTCAAATGAATTTCATCGCTGTATAGTTCCCAAACATCCACGTTATAGGTACAACATCAACACCATTCCTTCACACAATGCAAGCGGTTGCTTCAAAGTTATTACAAAGGGATATCTTCTTCATGTACCTATAGTAACACGATCAAAGTGAAGCGTTCTACTGCTAAGTTTAGATCTATCATATGGTGTTTTCATTCAAAATTTTTATGGTATGTGTGCTAATTCTGAAGATTATGATGGTTTTTGTCATTTTTTATGGTGTTGATTGAATTTAATTTAGAGCACATGACTGAACATGTGACTAAGTGCATTACTATCATCTGCTTGAGTTTCCTAGTGTTCTCAGAAACAGAGGGTCATCGAAAAATGACATAATTTCTCACTTTTGGTTTTTTTTACCATCCCATTAAAATTGCTCAGGCCATCTGATGGAATAATTATACTTTTACATGAACGTTTAGGCCATTTATGGCTACATGTTATGGCAATTTTTTGATCAGGAAGTTGATAATTTTAAAACACTGATACAAGCTTTAGTTTAATTGACCTGGCTAGTAGTTTTACTGCAAGAATGAGAGTACATTGTCTGTGTAATGATCACTCTAGCTTTACAATCAGTTAACATGTTGGCTGCATACTATGGTACATGCTAATGTGCTGTGTCCGCTCACACGCTACCTTTTGTATTTGAAGGTTAACATGCTTTGCTTGTTCGCTCACTCATGCTTCATAGTTCAACAGAGCATACTTTATTGTTTGTAGTGTGTTATATGAAACAAAAGCATGCGCTCATTTAAGGGTGCTCTAGCATGCTCAACAAGCATGTAATAGCCAGCTTTTGTTTTCAAGTGGAAGCGTGTTGTGAGTGTGCTATCACCTTTGTCCCTAAAATCATATGAAGGGTCACATGTTTTATTTTGCATGTTTATGACTAAATCCCCTATTATCAGTGCATCTGATTACAAAACTTTTCTCTTCTTTCCATCCATCTCTATGGACAGAGCACTATAGTGATTCAATCCCTTTGTGTTTGACCCAATAATGTACTTGTCGATGTACAATCATGTACGTGTACATTTGTATTCTTAAGTAAAGCACAAGTTTCCTTGAGCTTGACAGCAAACTGCCACTGCTCAGCACATATATGTGTCAAGAAAAATGGTCACAAAAATACTTCACATACAAACCTCATTAATCAATGATCTGTCAGAAATATATATGTCCTGGATACAAAATTATTCTCAAAAAGTAAGTTGCACTAGGCATAAACAAACATTTCAAACCATGAGCTGCCTAGTTAGATTTGTTCACTTCTGAAACTTAGGGCTCGTCTGTTTCTTTTCATATTCAGTAACATCATGTTTTAAGCTTTTGTTTCATTTATTTGGAATGTTCAGAAATACTTGGATGAAGCTGAGGAAGATAAAAAACGTTACATTGAAGAGCTTAAAATTTATCAACAATCTGAACAGTACCAGGCATTCATAAAAAGACAAAGTGCCAAGAAACTCAAGTCCATTGTTGGTAAGCCATGTTCTTAATTTATTTGTTAACTGCCAGATCTATCTCAGACAGTGTTTATGATAATGTACATGTTAATGTTTGTAAACCAGTGGACACTTTGAGGATTTTGTTTACTTTGCATACATTTACCATTGAAAACTTTAATGTGAAGTCAGTGTGGTAGTTTTCAATTTTTCTTTTTAAAAAATAACATTTATGAAATTGTGGGTTGTGATGTTTGGGACTGCATTCAAGGGGTACAAACTTCAGTTTCAAAGGTTCATGTGTGATCATTAAGGAAGAATATTGTAAATCTGACTTAGACAGAGACTGCTTCTTAATTATGGCAATCTGGCTTGTGCAAGTTAATATATCATAATTATGTACAGTACTACTCAAAAGCTATGCTCTGGATTTTCGAATGTTAATAATGGTTTTTTTGTACACATATTTCAGGAGTAGATACCCCTGAAGAAGTGCCATCTAGCTTGTTGTTAAGTGACCAAGTGGTAAGTGACCTTTACAACATTTTGGTGCATGTTTAATTGTGGAATCCCAGAGGGCTTTAATGGTAGAAACTTGACTTTCTCCCTTATAGTCAGGTTTTGGTTACAGTTTCAGTTTCCACAGCCCTCTATATGATAGCTTTTTATAGCTTTTTTAATCTTTAAAGGGTGTTAAGGAATCATGAGTAACATTTTGGGAGTACAGGGGCAAAAAGGGGTGGGAAATTTGACCTTCATTTGCTCTTCACTCCACCCCTACATGCTTACTTCAGTCACAGTTTCACTTTGGGAAAATTATGCAAAGCTGCAGTTAAGGTGATAATCCAACTCCTTGCCAAATTTCCTTGTCTTTTGATTTGTTGTGATGGCTTACATTGTTTTGGTTTTATGATTCTCCATAGCCCAATTTTATGTTTTTATAATTCAGCATAAAAGAGTAGGTCTTTGCATAAGAAGTAGGGAGTTTGTGGAGTTATTCCCTAGAGCCCAGTTATGATGTCTTTTGTATTTGGCCAAATTTGAAACATCAAAATTGGGCTGGTGAAAAGCACTCTTCACAGTAACCACTTTTGAGGGTGAGGACACAGTCACTTTTTCACAAAATAAAGTTGTTTCTGAATGTTCTGTGTCTTTTACCTCTTTAGGAAGATGATTCCAATGAATTGTACTGCAAAGTTTGCAACCAGTTCTTCAGCTCCTTACATAACAAGAAGGAACACTTATTTGGAAAACAGCATCTTTTGATGCTTACAGGCGAATTTGAACGTGAAGCTGAACAAAATGCCAACGGCACAGAGAAAGTTCCAAATGACTCTCCTGACCTGACTCCTTGTAACACTGTCTCAGATACTATAGGAACATCACTGATATCAGATGAATCAATGGTGTCTATCTCACAGTTTACAGAAAAGTTCTTGGAACAAAACTTAAGTAAGTACATGTATATGAACTCAGGAGGACAAACATCTTTGTAGGCTGGGTATGAGGGGAGGTTCATTCGAGTATTCTTCAGTTTATGTTGTGGCATATTCAGTCACGTTGAATGTAGTAGACCAATCACGTGGATGAAATAATAAAAGTACCTTACATAAAATAATGATAACTGTGACTGCAATAGTAAATGTGGCATTTTGGAAGAGGGGAAGTGACTAAATAGAGAGGAAGTCTTTGAAGAGAAAGGGCTGTTGGGGAGATTAAAATAGATAGTTTACCTTCCGTTTCTGATTTTCTCTGTTTCCTCCCATTGCTCCTGTTCAATGAAATTTGTGCATCTCCCTCACTGCACGTTTTATTTATTTATTTATTAAATTTTTTTCCACTCGTTCAGTGGTTCATTTTTTGTCGCTGACTCGCTCATTTGTTAATGAGCATCACGAATATATATTGCCCCACCCTACATGTAGACGCTTTTCATTTGTTTTTTCTTTAATTTCTTTTTCCTTCTGCTCTGCTTATTTTATTGTTTCATTCGTTTTTTTTTACATTTTTGATTGTTATTTTATTTGCATTTCCTTCCCTGACTTTTTGCCTTGTTTTGTCTCTCCACTTTTGTATTTTCATCTTTATTTCGCCCGTAATTTTCCTTCTGCTTCGAGTCTGTTCAAGTAATTGAAAGTGATTCGTTGCAGACAGAGAACTGGAACTGAGAGAGCTTAGAAAAGTGGTCCTCATGTCACAGGAGGAGAACATGACACTCAACAAAGACATGGAGGAGCTTAAGGTATTTATTAGCAGTCTTTAACTTAAACCAGTGCGAAAAATATATTTCTACAAATTTATATTCAGCCTGTCAACAATTGACATATAATAATCTTAATTATATTTCTTGTATTTTAGAATTTATTGCAAAAAGTAGAAGATGATCTTGGGTCGGTGAAAGCTTACGGAGCGTCACTTACAGCTCAACTTAATAGCTTAAGGATGGTGCCAACTCTGTTTGGGGTGATTAACTTTTAGATCGGACCTTGAAATAATACTCCACAACTCTACCATCAAGGACCGTCCAACTTTGCCCTTAATGGTTCTGAAGTTGATTTGTAACTGACAATCACAATGAATAACGCAATAGTATGCAGTTGTCTGAGTAAGGCTTCAAATGTTGCAAAGCAACGTGGAAACGAGTACGTGAGCGTTCTGGGTGTGTACGATTACCTGTGATCAACCAAGTTGCGAACATGTCTGCGTTTACTTGTTGCAGGCATTCTGAAACTCCAGGAACCTGAATTTTTTCCTGTATATTGTTATACTTCTGTTTCATCGTGCATGTTTTGCCTTGCAGCCCGAACCAACTGTAAAAACATATATATATATATATATATATATATATATATATATATGTATATATATATACATACACACACACACATATATATATATATATAGAATAGCTTAAGTACATATCCTAAAGAAAGATACATAGTGCTCGTGAAAGAATGGAGAAAGGAAGTGTCCATCATTACAGAGTTACTTTAGACGTCACTTTTAAGAAAAGTGCAAGCCTTAAATAGTCAAACTATCACGTTTTATTGAGGAACATATTACATAAAACTGAAAAACGTTCCGGTGGCATTGTACAATAATATAGTGTCGCGAAAACAAATATCCAATCATCATTTTTGTTACATCTGAGACTATATAAAGCATATTCGTTGGAGTGAATCGTGCAACCTCGATTAACCAATATAAAAGAAGGGACTATTTTCTGAAGTTTCTTGTTGGCTCCCGGCTTCCCGTCTGCAATGCCTTTAAGGGCCTTCCAAGCAGTCTCGAAATTTCGATGAAATACGAAGAGTGGGGAGGGAGTGAAAATCTTTCTTCTGGTAGTAACTTGGTTAAAAATAACCTCTGGAAGCTAAAATATTTGTACGGCATTCCCACCTTTGACACTCTAGTGTAAACTGTATCTAACATTTGGATACACATGCAAGGCCCGTGTGTGCGATCGCCTTAAGGGAAA
The DNA here is from genome assembly GCF_036669915.1 of Pocillopora verrucosa. Lineage (NCBI taxonomy): Eukaryota > Metazoa > Cnidaria > Anthozoa > Scleractinia > Pocilloporidae > Pocillopora > Pocillopora verrucosa. Next base: position 16,171,753 of record NC_089312.1, read on the forward strand.
AAACCTTTCGATCAATTCTTTGCATCCTTGCCACTCTCTGGTATATCTTCGCATTAACAACTCAGACATTGAACACAAGTACTTCCATCGAATTGATTCGATTGAATAACGTTCTTTATGGTCTGTGTAGTTCTGAAAGATGCTGTATCTTACTCAGTAGCAGAGGCGGGGCAGAAGCAAATTCCTTATTTAGAGATGCTGCGGGATATTGATGTTTTCATGGAAGGGCCTCTGTAGAATGTTAGCAGACAGCGTTATCATGAACATGGTCAATAACTGTTCATATATTGTGCGAAGTTTCAGAAAGAGGGCGATGACCTTGTTTAGGCGCTAGTTTTTGAAATGCTGAATCATGCTTCTTTTTGCCTCCCAGAAGGAACACTCGAGCCTTTGTCATTCACGTTAATGTGCTCAGTTTGTAGTTACCAGTGGGAGAGTAATCCTTCAGATGTCAATTGAGAGAAATTACCTACATTGTTCCTTAATTCGTTGAGAGCTGCGATTTAAAGCTTTGATTTCCTGAAATCAGCGAAGTGGAGGTCATTATCTACCCATGGGTCTTAAAATATTGCTACACAAAACTAACACCCAATATTTGTAAGATTTACTTGGTTATAGGCATCTTCAGAGAATATGGTGAGAATTTTAAGCGTGCAAAAACGGTAAACATTGCTATTAAATTGAGCACTAGAAATGAAATCTGGCCCACTTGAAATGCGTGTGAGTGGCCACTGTTGGTTATTATATTGCACTTAAAGTATATTTGAAGGCACCAAAACTGTTTACTTTTATGAAACGAAAACTAACTTTCTCTAAACTTTGTAATTCATTTTCTGATGACCTTACATGTCCCCATTGAACAGACTCTTTTTCGTCTAGTTACCAAGTTTCCTTTTTTTGGCTTTCGTGCAATGTTGATGTCATAATGATGTCCTTACTCGCCACAATCTATTTCAAGATATTGAAACTGCAAAGAAATTAAATCTTAACCTTTTTGCCCATCCTAACTAATACCACTTCAGTCGGATTTTATTCATTAAGCTTTGACACCATACTGGAGTTATTACTCAACTTATTTTTATTCTGTTACTTGAGGTGAAGAACACAGTATAAAGTGTCTTCGAAAAGAAACTGTAACGTCGATTTTCAAGTTCATCCACAATTTCCATACTTTTCATCGAAGGTGACGATCTAAGCTTACTACAACGGTTTGTTCTCAGTGTATATTCAGAATAAATCTGGTACTCTAATGGCGCATTTTCCTCAAGAAAGGGGCAAACTTGTTTTGACGTATTGATTCTTTGGCACTCACTGATCCTTAACTGATTATGTAGACAATGCATCGAAAGCATCCAGAACAGGATAAACATGCTCAACGTCTTGCAAGTTTTACATTGTCATGTCAGCACTTGCTCGCACCATTTTTCAATGGCAGTTAATTGGCTGAGCCTCTTGAGGCTTGCTCTTAAGAATTTTCCCACACCGATACGTGCTGTGAATACATCATTTACTTTACATAAATTAAACCAGAGGAAGAAAGCACGATCAATAAACCCACTATTTAATTTCACGCAACAGTGAGACGTATTGTTCATTATCTTAAGCCCCATTGGCTATCGTTTTAAACCTCGACGTTAAAGAGAAAAATAACCATTGTTGTGTTGTTGACCGTAATGCCCGACCGTTTAAGGTTAGCCTTCTTTTAGTGAAGTATACTTGACTTCAATCTTACGACGAAATTTTACGACCACACGCAAGTGAGTCTTCCGTCGCATGAGACCAAAATTCTTCATTTCAGTACCGTAATTTGTAAACTGACTTCTTAAACCCTGAGTCCGGCACAGTGCTCTTCTTCAAGAGACGCGGAACTGGATCGCGCGGTTTGAAAGGAACTCAGCCCCACAGTAAGCCTGTGGTTTGCCTTTGTAATTACCGTTTATTCAGATCACGCAAGTGAAGAGCGAAAAGGTAGGAAGAACTTTTACGAAATTGTTTCGCGTCTTGGAGGTTCAAGGGGATATGTCAATGCAGTGAAAACATTTACAATTAAGACGAACTATGCTTCGAGATTACTGTAGACGTCTAACTGTACAAAACTATTTTTACGTACAATTATTATTGTCGTTTTTATTGTTGTTCTCCATTTTGAAAGCATTCGTTTTTGGTCGTTTATGACATACTGAGAGAAAATATCAAGCCCATTTATTTCGAGAAAAGCACCTCACACATTTCTTGAACCTCGTACTGACAGACCTTCAATGGCTCGCACGCAGTTCTCTTCAGCTGAAGAGAAATAAGTGAATTTGCTTTTTTCCGTTCTTTCAGTTAAGAAATTAGATGAAGAATCTTTCTTTAGTAGTTTTGACAGAGTGGTACTGCACTTTTGAATCTTTGTTGACGGAATTGTTGTCGTTGTTTTTCACTCGATAGCGCCGGAACAGTTAAGTCTCTAGTCGGGCATGATCAGAAGTTGTAGTACAAGACACCTCAGAAAGGTAAATATCTCCTGTTTTTACTTGATAAGGCTAATATGGGTATCTCTCGTATTGCCAAAATCTATAACACGTCCAAGTAAATGACATCAAAGTCTGGTAATGCAGCAGTAAACGTTTCTCACGTTCTTTTGCCATGCCTGTAACATTAATGTATATGCATCACCTTGTTGTTAATTTGAAAGTTAATTTTCCAGGGGGCAAAAGTCAGCGAAATTTGAGGGAAATTGTGTTGGAGGACGTTTATCTTGTACTTCTATCGATCAGGTTAAAACGAAGGTGATGATCTACAAAGTGATGCTTGATTTGCTCACAAAGTTAGATATCACTTCTAATTCCAACGCTTGTAAGTTACTGCGCAACAATTTCGGGTCGACGTGTCGTTTTCAGTGCTTTATTTATGTTTTAGCGCTGCTGAGGGTTTACAGTGTCACTAAAAGCCATTTAATGAATTCGTTTTTTCTTTTCTTCATCTCACTGAACTAAAATGAACGTAATTAAATTTCTGGTAAAGTGGAATAAAACCATGAAATAATGCTTTCCGAGGGGGTACCTAATTAGAAGATGCGAGACGGACTGACGTGCGAAACGTCAGCTTCAGAAAACTCTTTGTTGTGGCCAATTTACATTGTCAACTCAGCTGATAAAACCAAATTAGCTTAGGATAGTTAAGAGTGTTGAGAGATGAACCTAAACAATCAAGACTAAATTTATTTTCAAGTAATAAAAGCTTTGACGCGTATCCATGAAGTATCCAATTGAGAGAGTGCGATTGAAATTGCAAGGGAGCCAAAAATTAAAGGATGCGGACGGTTGGTTGAATTCTTCAAAGAATACGTGAAAAGTTAGCTCGGCTTGGGAAAGATTGTCTCGGATACTCACACCATATAAATGGGCCCTGAAAAGTATTTTTAATTAGTTCAGGCTATGACGCGTATTGCGGGGGAAAGAAAAGACGTGAAGTGGATCAGAGCAAGATTTCTGCCGGATGGACTTTTTTTTCTTGTTGAACTTGGGTAGATTCTATCTTTTTAGCAGTTTCTGTCACTTTCGTTATCAGTGTTTTTACCTAGCAGAACTGATATATGGTTCACTGTTACGGCCGCTTCTATGAAATTTTCAGAATGGCTTGTTTGAATCCTTCACTCTAGTTGATACTTCTTGTCGCACAGCTAGTACAGGAAGTCGTCAGCCACAGAAAAAATCGTTATGTTCTAAATAAGAAAAAAATTCCTCTATAGTCATTGGTCAGTGTGGAAAGAATTTAAGTTCACTGTTTATTATTTAAGATCTGGCATTTAGACTTGAAGATACATGTAAGGCATGTAAACCGGCTATATTTTTGTGTGCGCAGCTTATTCCAGTTTTTTTTTTTTTGTCTATGGTTTAAAGCCTTCCATTATCTCCAAGTGCTTGTATCAGAACCATACCTAACATGCAAAGATATTTTGACGAACGAAATTCATGCTAAAGTGTGAGATGAAAACTCACTAGGATTTTTCCTTATTTTACCAAACCGTTTCGTTGAAAGCACCGGAACAGCGCAAAATCAATGTAATTACACGGTTTTGAGTGGCTCTATATTGTAAAGATTGGTAAAGGCTGCTCAGCTTAAGTGCACCATTTGCGATTGCCGTGAAGTAGTTTAAGAAAAGGCTCGCAAATTGAGCATTTCAGCTTTATCTTACGAAACGTGCCAAAAATCATCGGGAGTGCGGGAGCAAACGTGATGTCAATTATCGTATTTCACTCACGTGTCTTCTCACGCGTCTACTTACGTATTTATGTAAGTTTGTCCGCAGTGCACGTGTTAAGTTGTACACTTAGCTACGACCTCAATATAAGTGATTATCGTAGGCGTTAGATACTGGCTCCTTCGTTGAATTTGATTTTTTCTGGCATGACGGATACATCTCCTAAGTACTGTCACTTGGATTTCTTTTCTTTCCCCAAAAGGTAGAGCAACTTGAGTTCTTTGTTTCGTTGGCTATTTTCAGCACTGACTATAAAGAGCTAGCTGACTACTTGTTTTTAAGTTTTTCGTTACCCGCGTATTATTTGTTTGTTTATTTGTTGTTAATTGTTGGATTTCTTTGGTTTGTGTTGTTTACTTTTTAACTGGTTGACATGTAATTACAACGTTTAAAACCTCATCAACAATGTTTGTCATTGTGTTCGTCATCATGTATATGGCGGACAAATTTTTGGTAAAACAATGAGCTGGTTTTGAATTGATTACAAGAAAAAGAAACTGTCTAGGAACTCCAAACCATTGGATCACAGTTCGGGAGAAAAAAAAATGGTAATGATAATAAAAGTCAATAATTACTTTTATGTGGTAGGATAAGAAGTATACCTTTGTAGTCAATTCAATTTCAGATGAACATTTTTCCTCTTTGTCCTTCTAAATAAAATTGCAAAATAATTTATAGAGATTTGTTATCCGCATAACTTACATTTTATCAGCACGCATTCAACTTAGACTTTTCCCTTAGGCCCTCAATTCGGCTCTCGAAGAGCTTTTAACTAATCACGGAACAGTTTACTGTAAATAATTTGAATTTTCAAAATTTGTGGAAAAAAACGTTTCTTCCACCCAGGGGGGACTGCCCTCTTGTCCGCGGTCGCCGTTCCGAAGGGGTCTTAACACTGCAGACAAACCAATACACATCTCTTTAAATAGCAAGTGAAAAGTGTGTTCTTGTTTACCTCCAGGGATCATTAAATATACTGATGTTTTGAAAACTTGATGATCTGTGATCAATCCTTATTTGACACTGTGCTTCCATTATTATTGCAGTTAGTGATCAAGATCTATGTTCTCGTTTCAGTGTAGATTAGGTATCGTGGTAGAGGGTAACGAGAATAAGGCACCTTATATTTGCATGTATTGTCTCTCTGTACATCAAACCAGCAAAATTGCCACCACATGAAGTAGGTAACAATCACCGTGTTCCGGGTCGTGGCACTGCAGTGCCTCTGCTGTCGGTTATCCTGTGAGAGACTGACTTGTGCTAATATACGTGTGAAATTTCCATTGTTCGTATCAAATTGTGTTGTTTGCATTTGTTATAATACCGCTAGTTTGTTGTGCGAATCTGAAGGCGTGAAAGAGAGCCAGTACAAGGGTGAAAGATGAACAAAAGGTTATTATTGGCCCATTAGTTTCGTCCGCCACCCAACAGTGGACTAACATATGCGTTATTACAAAGTCCTATTCAGACAATTCGTCTTTTCTTCGCTCACGCTTTTTGTCCGCTCGTGCTCACCCACATTTTACAAGGTACTTCAAAGGTTTGACACCTGTGAGATATTGGATGGGCTATTTGTCCTGAGGGCTTATCTTACCACTCACTCAGATATTTTGAACCCAGAATGTAGTAGCGCTAAAGCATCACGTAGATATTGGGTCAAGATTTTTGCACTCGTTGTGAAGTTTTTTGGTTAGGTTCGCATAAATCGGCGCCCTTCTGTCGACGGGCTGACGTGTCTATTTGGAATCAAGTGCTTTTCTTGTTTAGTGACCCAATTGTCACGGCAATGCAAGCTTCTAAATGTCGTTATGTTTAATCCATCTGTAAGCATCTAACATACCAGAAGTATTGCGACATAAAATGATCCATAATTAAGAGATAAAGCATGAAATGTTTATTGTTTTGTTAACAGATAATGCCGAAGTATATCCATCTGGTTGCGATTTGGTTGTTCATCCTTGCCTTCCAACTTTTCCAGAAGCCAATTACGTCCACGCACATGTGCCGCTATAAAAGATACAAAGAGGTAATTTCGGTGAAAGATGGTTACAACTGCAAGAAAACGAGGGTAAAACTGGGTATGTGTGTTGGAACGTGTGAGTCGTACGCAATCCCACTTCCCATCGAGCGAGAAGATAGCCAGCCGAGATTTAAAACTTCATGCCAGTGCTGTACACCGAAAGATATTAAAGAGAAAACTGTGAAATTTGGCGAAGGATGTGAGAAATCCATAGTGGTTTCCCAGATTCGCTCGTGTGAGTGCAAAAACTGCTCTCGACGTGATCTTTGAGGACAGAGGTGGAAATGGCATCAGCGCGTGGGTAAGGTAACGCTATAGACCTGTACATCATTCTAAAAGTCAGGAGCCAATCATTGAAGTGAACCTCAGTAAAACTACCACGATTGCAGTACAGTGACAAAGGCGAAATGTATCATCAAGACGTTTATTGTAAAAATTAATTACTTTCGTGATAAAAACAAACGTCATGTTAACGAGATTGATCTGAATATGCTAGCTTTTAAGTCGATCACACGAAAATTAATGAAGTTATTTTCTGCTTCCTCAGCATGCGGAGGAACACTTTTGTTTCAAAAATTAATTGTAGAGTTTGGCCACAATCCACCGCGAAACATCCTTCGAGAGGTTGACAAAAGAGACTTTTGTTGAATATTATTGACTGGAATCCAAATGCTTATTAAGGAGACTAGGAAAGGAAGTTCGCCGGAGGCAACGGGGCATAATGAACTATTGTTTGTGTATTTCGCACCTGGCTGAGCCCAGTGTAAAAAAAAACAGCCAAAGAAAATGCTGTAGGCAAGAAATATTGATGTACCGTTCTCATTTAATCGAAAGAAACCACAATCTTAATGTGTAAATAGCAAGTAAATTTATTACGTTGTATTTCTCGTTTGCAGCTTTTTGTTATCGTTAGTGACTAAGAGTAGTGTTACCCTTCTTGTTCTCTTGCCTACCAAACTACAGGGGGCAAGAGTTTGTAGTTAACCTTTAAATTAATGAAGAAAAAAGAAAACAACTTCAACGAAAAATTACCTACATTATATTGGTTTTCTAACTTTTCTCTATAGTATCGCAGGTGTTAGGTGATGATAACAATGATAATGAAAATTATATAATGATAATGATAATAATGATAGTTTTCCGCTGTCATATCGCCTAATTTAACCACCGACTCCCCACCCCTTAAAAAAAACGCTTTTTTAATTGCGATGTAATGTTCTATCTGTCATTCTCCCGCTGTCTTATATCAAACCATCATTAATACACAAGCATTGTTTAATGACGTGAAACATTCATTTTATAATTTCTACATTATCTCGAAATATTGCTCCCATTATGGTGCTCTGGCAATCCAAGCTCTTAGCTTTGAGATCAACACTCAGGCTCGCGTTTAACTTTTCATTTAAAACGACGTCGTCTTGGGAAGAAACCTCGTTTCAATGCCATGGTGAGTGTTGAAGATACCTCTTCCTTTTTTGGAAACATCACAGTTAATACGACGACAAAGTCATCTGACGTTGTCTTTTGACCTTCCTTAGTGTTCGAATTGACACTAGATCAAACATATTTAACGATGAGTTTTAAGCAATTTTTAAATTTCACCTTGAATAACTACTGATCGACGTTTTCATTACTGAGGTTTGACAAAGGAATAAATCGGGAATAAATCTGGTGTACTGAGAAAGAAGAGGCTTGACCAATCGGATCTCCTCGCTGACTCTCGAGAAGAGTATTGCTACAGAAGCGTTTTTATGATATTTAGCTATGACATACTTCAAAAATGACGTTTAGATATGAAACAATTACGCTTTGAGCTTCATTATGGCCTTTAACATAATTAACATTTTACGCTGGCGTTCACAATTACAACTATTCAAACAATATTGTGCTTTGACGTCATTAATTTTCGTCAGAAAGTGTTCATATACTTTTTTTCCAAGTTTTTTTTTTGCATGCGTAAGTATTTTTGATCGGCTTTGATACTCTTTGTACTTATTGGTTTTTCCTTATTATCCTTTGCCCCGGCTAAACTTAATGCCAGGTTTAAACAATTCCATAATAAATTCAACCCCAAATTATTTATGCAGACAGTAGGCTCTATTTGTGCCATTATTTTCTTGCTGTGAGGATTCGTTTTTTCTTTCCTTGTTAAAGACTTTCAATCTCATTCGCCATTTTAGAGAAGAAACCCAATATAACTTTACTCCATCGGTCGTAATAAACAAAATGAGGCTTTTTTTTTTTAAGGATCACCGTTACCTCGCAATAAAGTGCTTTTCGATGGAGTGTTGTGAAACCAAAGCCAAAGTAATCGCAACAGCATATCGAGGCAACTGAAAATATCACAAGACGCTAGGAAAACACGGAAAAAGCGATTGTCCAAGTCGCATTTGGTTTAACCTTTGCTTGTGATTGGTTGAGAGGGTGGCTCCACTTTTCTGGGCCAAACACAGCGAATGGAAGCGAAAACAAAGTAAATCTTGTATAGTAAAAGGCAAGCACGATTTTCGTTAGGAAAGCGATGAAGAAAACTGTTTTCATCTTCTCAGCTTCTAATACAGTGGCAGTTGTTGGTTATGGCTTGTTGTGGTGGAACATTTTTTTAAGAATTAATTTCCCCTTTATTTGATGTCGTTGGAGCTCAGCGTCACACTGTTGACGATAGTGATTTTTTTCTTTGCTGAAATAGGATAATTCACTTTATTAGTAATGGTAATAGGACCGAGTGTAGTCTGTAATCATACGAGCGATTGACAAAATCGGACGATCGCAAAGCTGAAGTTCGATTTGTCAATCACGAGTATGATTACAGACAGAAACGGACGACACAAGGTCTTGTTACCAATTAATCATAACCGATATAATTTCCGAAAAACAACAAATACAATGAGGATTAATATATCCGGTAGAGACATTGCCTGAGTAAAAAATTCTTCAATTCTGGAAATTCCACAGTTTTTTTTCAGAATAAGTGGTTGTCGCTATGGCTATTGTAAGCAATTCTATGATTAGTGGATTTGGCTGGAAGGACTGAGAATGATTGGTTGCTTTAACTATCCGATTACAGGTGTCCAGTTTCACTGTCCAAGTACAACTGTACAAATTGATTAGAGAAAAATAAAGCTGCTTATTCACCAATCACATTTAGGGAAAATGTCAAGGTTATGATAAATAAAATGATAAGATAAAATTCTGCATTTTTAGCAGACCCAAGCCGTTTTCAAATGTCCTCCTAAGGAAACGTTTCCTGAGTATCGCTTATTCCCCAACACGTAAGGTAACAAAGGTTTAAAGTCAAAATTGTGTATTTTATGGGTTTAAATGGTGAAGTTGACATAAATGCGATGTATAAATCAACTTCATAGGCTTGTCTTGGGCAAGATAAGGCTATTACGTAAAAAAGTTCGTGTTCATATGTACCCCTTACTCATTGTTTTGTGTCAAAAGTTAAAAGGCGTGTCGATGAAAACGGTATTGCCCGAGATTCTAAAGATCAGTTTTAACTTTATTTTCTAAGGCTATCCGGTGGAATGTCCATAGGGCTTAGTAAGGTGATAAAAAGAGAGTAACCTAATCAAATAGATGATGAAATTATGGATGCTTATTATTGGACGTGCCGAACGTAGGACTGTTCATGTTCTTTGTCGTATGCACATTAAATGAGATTCTTCTGAAGGTGTATAGCAGATGAGAGTTGTCTGTGAAACGGTGGAGTTGACCAAATCCAGAGCTGAAAAAGTATGGCTTCCAAGATTCCAAGCTCTTCTTCATTGTGTAGCGTTGTGTGACTTTTAAGCTAAAAGTCCATACGGGTTCTAGGAGCAAAAAGATGGGACAAATGGACCATAGAGACATATTTCGAACACGCCTAACCGGATACGTGGCGTTGTTTTGGTTCACAAGGTGCATTAGTTTTTTCCACAGCGAGTTCAGCGATTTCTTAGAATCCGATCGAAAAGCTCACTCTTCTACTTTCAGACTCACAACCTTGTGCCATTGTAAAATCCGCATTGTTACCACCAGGACCTTTCTTTTCTATGCTTCTGTCGATTTCTTCAAGTCGAACAAAAAGTTTCGGGTTGGCTGTATTTCAGTCCTGTCTTAGTAGGATTAGGGCCTTGAAGCCGCTTTCGTTTGTGGTAGATGATCGTAAACGATCTCTCAATTTTCCTTTGGTATTTCGAGCTGCCGCCAGTGTCAGCTTTGCTCATAGTTAAATCAAACTTCACGAAATTGTTGACCTGACGCATTAGTTAGATATAGAATTAACTGGTGCCCTCCGGACGCGACTCATAACCAAAAAATTATAATCTCTCGTTATGACTTATTGAATCAGCTTCAATTAGCTTGGCTGCTCAAGCCTGCAGAATCTTTGAGTTGCACAATTTCTCTCCTTTTTCATGGAAAATGCCTTCATCGAATTTTTTATCACTGCTAAAAGGAATTGTCCCGGTCTGACACGTGACTCTTTGTATCAACTAAATGTTTAAGCTTTCCATTTTTCTTCTGTATTAACACACAGAACACGACAACTTATGTTTCCCTCACGAGAACTCTTCCGAGCCTTGAAAATTCTAATTTGTGAATATTTCCTCTAAGTTACACACACTGATGATAATACTGAATATTTACGCCTTTGGGTTAAGGTAGATTTTCATTTATTTACATGAATACCGATCCCAAAGATTATTTTTCATGACGAGGGGTATTTCGAATCTTGAAATTTCTCTTGTAGTTTCGTTTACCATAAGTTACCTATAGACGTTAACACTTTAATCAACCCCGCATGCCAAAGTATGAACAAAGATTTCAATGGTGTTGAAATATTTTTAGTTAATAAAGGCCTTTCTTCAAATTTTCTGGGTAAGCTCTTCCGATTAATAAACCTGAAGCAATCGAAGTCAAAGTATGATTTTTGCAGTTGACGCTGATGACGCCAACGAAAGAAATATTCGAGGTAGTAAAACCCTTGTCAAATTTTGTTGAAACAACCTTCTCAATGTCTCATCAGAGTTTGTTTCTCGACGATCCTCTTTTCTCATCAACATCACTGACATGTGACGAGGGGTGTAGTTGTAGAATCACTGATTCGCAAAAAACAAGTTATGGTGTCGAGTTTTGGTTGCCTCTTAATTTTTGCATTTCTTTTTTCGGAGAAATTAATATGATATCCGGGAAGACATTCATGGACTGCGTGTGGGCGTCTCCCATCTCCTAATGTTCCCAATGGCATTGAAACCCTCATTACCGGCTAAAAAATATCAAGTATATCGGTATTCTCTATAGTAACACTCATTTATTGAATTTAGTGACAAAGTGGATGGATTGAAAAATCATTTTAACAAACAGGACATTTCAAACAACTATTACAAGGATCTCCATGGGATTAACCGTTAGCCGTAAGACGGCCAGACAATTTAGCCGTTAAGCGTAAACATTGACAAATTATAACCGTTCGTCGTAAGAAAAGTTAACCGTAAAAATGTTTCTAGTAACCGCAACGAAAAGAATTTAACCGTTGGCCGTAAAATAGCCAAAGTTTTAAGAATTAACCATAGAGGCCATCACACCGTGGAGACCATCTAATACAGCTTGATGTGAATTCTTGATTTGCTCTTTGGTTGAGTCTGCTAGCTAGAAAGTTAATAACTTTTATATTTTTAACAAGATACTGATCTCTTCAGGGCAAATCTTATTTCACTACCTACCACCATAAATGAGGGTACACTTAACATAGCTATAATTTTATGGAATTCATCAGATTGCCTCCTTTGTTTCATTCAATTCGGGAATTTAAATTCGTTTGAAATTAGAGCAATTAGTCTATTTGACGAATGAGAAAATTAACTAAGTCGCAACTTGTCTATATTCAAGTCTTTCGTTAAGGTAGAGTTATGTTAATGACTACCTTCCGGTATCAAAGAATTTACATATCCTTGACAAAAAAAAAAATGGACATGGTGTATACACCTTACATTCACTGACGAACACTTCAGAGCTTCGGCATGGTCTTTTTTCACTTGCCAAGTGTTACTCAGTAACCGAGACAATCTGGGTTTTTGCCGCAGGCTGACCTGTAGGTATTACAGTCGTCGAAGTCAAAACAAGACTACTTTGCAAAAAGCACCATTCATTTAACGTTTCTTTAGTAGCCACGCTTCATCAGCTATTGATTCGTTAGATAATTAGTTCTAGATTATTTTATCCTCGTCTGGTATTTCTTCGGAATTAAATATACACATGAACATTCGTTAGATGTTCCTTTTGTAATCTGCATACTTTTCGTTTCCCAGCGGAGGAAGCTTTCGTTCATCGTTTTGCATTACATGTTATTGTTATCGCGGCTTAATGTAAGAGCAAACTGGCAGTGCCTTGCGTAATTCATTTCCATTGTGTACAATTGATTGTAAATAAAATTACGAAGACTTCAGAGTGTGCTAAGCCGTCTTCCTTTGTCATATCGATAAGTTGCAACTGAAGGACGCTCCTCTTCCTAAGATGACGCTTTACGTGTTGAAGCTTTATCACGACTATCCGTTTCTGGTAAATCAGGCACTTGTTCTGCAGGTCTTGAGCTACAGCTTATCGGAATGGTTTGGCTTAAAGTAGAGAAACTAACTCGTCTTTTCTTCAGATTCGGAGAAGGTGCCGTTTCCTTAGACCCCCTACGCCTTTGTTCGGATGTTGTCTCGTCTAGTTTTTGCACTGAGGCCAGACTGGGCATTGCAGGTACGCTGTGCCTTCTACATGGTTTTATCTGCGGTTGTCTATCGTCTTGTATACGTTTTAGATTATGGTAAATAACAGCGAATGAACGTTCCATGTCCCTCGCGTATCTCGAGCTGTCCCTCACTTTAAGCTCGCCTGCGCTTTTTGACTTTTTCATTCTTTCTCTTTAAAGTGAAGAAAGTATAGAACCCCCAGTATCAACAAGTCTTGGCTCTCGTGACCTTACGTAAGCGAAGCTTATTTGTTGTTTTTAAAGACGCTATTTGTATATATGCTCCCTTTGGCGATTCCCGTGACCGATGACGCTGAACCGCATTGTTCAGTATCCTCGCTACCCAAATTTCACTCTGTTGGAGTACTAGTAATTCAGAAGTTCGCTGTAAATATCTTTTTATTTGGAGTGGGAAATATTTTCCTGTTACACCTTGATTCTTCACGGTCACCGTATTTAACCCATTTTGATGACTATTTTGTTTTTAGTCAGTTTTATAATTTATGGCCTTTAAATAAACCTTTTGGAATGTTATAATTACAGAGGTGCGGGAGTATGAGATCTTGAAAATGCATGGAGCATGAACAATAAGCTACTGGAAGAAGAATTGACCAGGTGCGCTGAAAGTTTGACCCATTCCAAAATCTCTGTTTTTTTTGTTTTTTTTTTTTTAATGTTTACTTACATTTACCGTCCTTTTGTTCAAAATATCGGCCATCAAGTAATGAATCCTTGTAATGACTCGAACCCGACCCAGCTAGTCAGTCCGTCTAAGTCACAATCTTATTTAAACGTCGTGTATGGGCTTTTCGACAATAAAAGAAAAAATAACGACTTAAAATGAAGACCGTGAAACAAAGAACAAAATTGTATCGTCTGGTTATAACCCTTTGAAAGCGGCCTGTAGCTTATTCTTGTCGTTTTTTTTTTAACTATTTTTCTCCCTTAGGGTGGGGGTTTTCAGTGCATTAGTTTTCGTTATTAAGAATTTAGGCCTTCATTTTATCTCGTTTCAACATCGGAGGATGTTTGTAAAAACTTAAGCACGAGGCTTATGAATAGAATTAAATGCAAACTGCTAACAGCGGGATGTCTATTTATCGACTGAGCACTGCGGTTTGAGTTGCACCTAGTTATTGTCAGTACTAATTGGACAAGCATCTATCGTTTTTGTTGTGTCTACTGAGATGTTTTACGTTAAAAAATGTTTAAATGCAACCCCAGCAGAGTTATGTTCGTCAAGAAAAATTTCCCCGGCCTCTTGAAGAATTCAATTTATAAGGATCGAACTGGAAACGGAATTTATAATTAAAAAGCAGTGGACCGACATTAGGAAATCGCCGCAGGGCAGTAGGATAACATTGAAGGTTCAAAGAAAACTGAGTTATGGATGGGTAAAGAAAAGTAATATGTTAATTTCTGTAATAAACGATGAGCTGTTCCTTTGACATCGTGTTTTTAAGGCGCGTCATTGTTTAAACCAAATCGGAGGTAATAATAACGGCGACCTCGCCAACAAGACTTACTCGAAGAGCATCACAAGTAACACAAGTAAACCACAATAAAGGTGGGAAAAGTGTGAGGGACAAAAAGTAACAAGTAGTTTAAGTTTCAGTAACAAATCACTGTAAAGCAAAAGTGAAAAACTGGTTTTGTTTTTCGATAATCGACTGAAAGTCAATCTAAGACTATTTTTGCAGCACTTTTAGGACAGTGTAAGAGGTATCGCAATAACTGCATGGTATCAGATGCAAGTGCGTCATAACGCAAAATACTATTGAGATAAAAAGGTACGAACAGACACCAGATAAATAAAATATATAATGCTTGATTTACCGTCTGAGGTGAGCGATATACCTTTTTAGCAATGTGGTTACGTGGCTTGAAATGGATGCTCAATCATGTGTTGCGGACATCCGTATGTACGAAATCCCTTCTTCTCTTGCCGAATTTTTATTTCACGGACAAATCAGCACTGAAAAGACTGTGGTAAAAAAGAGTGGTGTGGAGCTGGAAAAACAAATTTGTGAATACACGATCTTATAAGATCCCAAAAATATACATGAAATGAATACAAAAGGGGAAGCGAATGCATATATCGCAAATAGAAAGTTTTGGCGACGTAGTGATCTTAGGTTTGATTGAAACTTTACTTTGTCGAATAATGAAATGTTTCTTTTTTTCGTTTAATAATGTAAATGTTTATCCTATCAAAATTCATTGGGTCGTAACCAAATATGGTCGTTGGGTCATGGAACCAGATACCAGTTATTGCAACGATAGAAGAATGTCAGGTAAACATGTTTACAACAGAACAGAGCGGTGGAAGGTTCATGACAAAATGCCCCCTTCAATAAACATTCCGGAGACGAAACACTTTTCATTTTTGAAATAGCTTCTTGTTGACCATAAAAACAATGATGGACAGGCGCCATCTTCGGCTGGTTACAAACTTAACATCATCGACAACGAAATATTACGCGCACACTTTGGTGCTAGATGTTATTCTCAACTCATTATTTAGACCTCTTTTGATCCTGAAAGTTTAATATCTGTTTGAGCAGAAAAAGAAAACCAGGACGAGACGATATTATTTTTTCTGAACATTTACTCATGTCGTTTTAAACAAAATTATAGCATGAATATGAGGCTAAGGATCCTTAGCGAATTTCCGAAAAAGAAAACTCCGACTATCTGTCATTATCCTACCAGTTATAAACGCAATAAACGTGGACCATCTTTTCACACGCCCAGATAAATTTATCATGCCCGCGATTGTTGTTTGCCCATTTTAGCCCACTTGACCAATATGACATATGAAGCAAAAATGGTGTATTTATACCAAGGATAGAAATACCTGTTGAAAGCATATATTGAACTTAAGACACCTTATTAAATTAACGGGGCTTACAGATCACAGTACGTAAATCAAAACCAGAACTGAAAGTCAATTTAAACTGTTTTGCAGTATTGCACGAGTTATCCAAGTAGCAATATATCGCAGCACAAAATTCCTGACAAAAAATGTCAAGAGATATTAAAAAGTACTAGGACATATCAGATTGATAAAATACATGGATGTCATGATTTATCATCGGGGATAAGCAATACTTACATGGACGTTCTGAAAGCATAGAACGAAGGGAAGCCCTGATAGAGTATAGTGAACGAAGCTATCTGTCTATGAAACAACCTCGATTGAAAGGACAGACATTGATTTAGGAACGCCGTGTAACAAAATGGCGTCGATATTAAAAGATGAAAAAACGTTAATTAAATAACAAATCAGCAGTCCTGTACGTACATTCCTACCTTTCATAACTTACACAATAACACTCCCGTCCAGGAATCAGAAAAGTGTTCTTCTAAACAGAGCAATGAAGATAAATCCCCATGAATGAAGAACGAAAATAAGAGTGGGAGAAGAAAGCTGGCAAAAAATCGTTTCGTTATTTTTAAAAATTAATTCTTTTAAGGGATCGATGCTACTCAACTTCTTCCTGTACTGTCTCGAAAATGGGGTCAGAAAAATGTCCAACTATCTCTCGATATACTGTGAGCATTTTCATGACAAATTCCTTAAACGTCGCAACGCCAAAGAGTCTACTAGAGACACTCTTGCCAGTCACTCAGAAACGAGTCTGGCAACCCTCCTTCACTATACGGAAAAAAATTGCAATCAGCATTTTAGTCAGTTAGCTTTCAGCCAAATTTTGGGAAACGTTTTACATAAGGTTCAGAGCCACCTTGAATCACCAAAAAATTGAATTGTGTGACTCTGAACTGTTCATAATAATATTTTTAAAACTTTGCATAAAGATAGACCTTGATATTGCTTGTTGCAGCTCAGGGGGGGAAATGTGGTCACTGAGTACGTTTATTAAGTTACGGACACATACTGAGAGCATATGGGTATTTTGAAGAGGCTGTCATGTTGCTATGGTTGACTGGGTCGGGAGCCGGAAAATGGTGACAACTGGTTGAGAAATGATTAAGCATTTTTTTATCCTAATTCTACGAAACAAACGACAAAGTGTGCAAGCTACGATGAAGTGCAAAAAATGCAGGAAATTTAAGTCACTGAGCTAGCTAAGTTCCCTCTCAATAGTTTAACATATCTACAAATGAATCGTTTTGGGGTACTGTCCGCGATAAAGACTTCTTTAACTAAAGCTAAGAATATCAACTGTGCGCGGCAGCTGAACAACGGCAAAAAAATTCCTCCAAAACAAATGCTTCGCTGAAGTTATTAATTAAACATTTTGAATGGGTCAATACAATTACGACAGGATTCATTCCTTACGTATATATATATATATATAAAGGACACTGATAACTGTTATGACTCCGCAGAATTATTTCAATTTTGTTGCTGCTGTACGAGAAAAATCTTGATTATTGATCACACTGCCTCGTCTTTATCATAAAGGAACCTCAGATTAACTAAAAACAGCAAAATATGACATCAACGCATGAGCACACGGAAACTGACGCTTAGCGTTCACTCGGTCACAATTGAATTAAATGGCTTTTGACTCTTCTCCCTTTTAAACCTACAATCTTCCACCATGTCAGGAAACTTTAGTTCCTCTACGAATGTGTCAGAAAATTCCACCCTTCTTTTCAATGCTGTCGGACTGCTGAAATATTTCGAATGCGATGATTGCAGCGTGAAATCAGAATTTCTTCTGGGAAATCTGTGCTCAGTAGGTAAATGAGTGCCACTATTCATGGATGGCCTTTCTAAGACTCCGCACAATTGTAATTGACGCGGTTCACTGCCACGTCTGATTGTCGGAATCTTTTCATCATGAAGGCGGTATATGTTGTGATAGATAATTGTGAAAAACTTGTTCATGTCTTTCTCGTAGGTGTCACGAGACCCCCTTCGCTCTTTTCTTTTTGCTTTTCTTGAATCAGGACCAATTTGTTTTTTCTCTCTTTTTCCATTTTCACGATTTAGCCTGAGCAGAAGAGCTGAAGAGCAACCAGGAACTCGGTGTAAACGTGCCTTCCAGTGGGTGTAACCGATGAACAAAGGCGGACAGCGATTTTAAGCGTTGCGAACTTTTTATGCCCGTTTTTTCAATAATAACCACTGTCATATTCGAATGATTGAAGTCATCTTCGAAAGTTCACAGTTGATTGTGTCTCACCAAAAGCCGAATATTAGCGTCAAGAACTGAGTGTAATAAGTCTGAAAATTATGTGGTGCCTCTTTCCAACAGTTTTCGAAGCATCTTTATGGAAAGAGCAATTTTTTCTGGAGTCTTAAATTGAAATGTTTTCAATCAACTTCAATTGCTAGTTATTCCTTTTAAATTGCCTCAAGCGTACTAGCGAATATCAATTGAAGTTAAATTAATACTTTTCTCAACCAACCATATCATGACAATTTATTTCTTGTCAGACACGATGAATATGCCATTGGTATCAAAATTTCTCACGAAACCAGCCGGTAGGTCATATTGCTCAAGAGCCATAATGTTGAACTGAGTTTCCTCACTTGTTGTTGAATGTTTCGTTAGTGACCTATGCTTCAAAGTGATATATGAACATGCTGTGTGTCATGTGAGGTCAATAATGTTATTTGAAAATATACATCTTTTTTATTCTGCACTTCTAACTGAATTGCTTATACCCCATCTTTTCGTGAAAAAACGTAGCTTTGGTTTGATTTATCTTCAATAGAATTTCCGTCTTAAGGACCAAAGTAGATATCCTTGATGTTGCCTTCCGTCACACGAGAAAGTCACGTTCGTATCGATTACGCGCGAACTCTCCTCCCAAGATTAAATGATCTTTTTTTTGAAGTAAAAAAATTGCTTTTTTGTTTTTTTTTTTATTGCTAGAACGTGCGCTGCATCTAAATTGTTGCGGAAAAAAGATCAGCTTCTATCACCGCACAATGAGTACTTGACACAAATCTGATCAAAGCAGGAAACGCTAAGCAGTCGTGACGTAAGCAACTAGCCACAAGATTGGATTTTAGCATTCCACGCGCTAGCTGGGAGTTATTTGTTTTCCTGGAGATTCAAAAAGATAAAGGGGAATCCATGATTTAGCAGTAATTCACCGATTAGCTTCATACCGATCGTCTCTAACCGCATCAACTCTACACTGAAGCATCGTAAAGGTGCCGAAAGGAGAGGAATGGCTTAACCCGAAATAGCTAGCGCAGCATAACTCTGTCTGTATACAGTATCAATACAATATCGTTTCTTAAACTCTTTCCCCAAATCATTTCTTCAGCATGGTGCTCGATAAAATGGTATAATTAGTCTTTTAATACTTATTTTATGAAATGCCTAACTATGCAAAGTCAAAAATCAATAAGGGACTCACTAAAAACTCTCGGAGATTCCAAGGGTTTGCGCCAACGACTCTACACTGAGTACAATTTGGCTACGTCACTTCTGAAATCCTGTTCGTTCTCTTAAGAATCGTGAGTTTGCTTAAGGGCTAGAAAGAATGAATCAGAAAAAAATGTGAATCGTTCATCTTCCGTGTTTTTGTACCAATCACTTTGTTGAAGTGTTTAACGGAAGTCAAACACTTTCAGTTCATTCATATTTAACTCATAAAAGATAAAGGGGTTAAGTTTCAAAAGAAACTGCGGTGCTGCGTCGGTGGGAGAGTATAATAGTATAATTATTGTTGTCAACTTAGTTGAAAACGTAAATCGGCCACCGTAAAGAGTTTAAAGGCTGACGTTTTGTGCGTTAGCCCTTCGTCAGAGCGATTCAGCGATTCAATCGCTTTGATGAAGGGCTAACCCTCGAAACGTCAGCCTTTTAACTCTCCACGGTGGCCAAGTTACGTTTTCAACTCAGTTGATAACATTAAATTACCATATTTCACTCATCTTTGGTTAGTTCAGTTGTATGACGGCTTTTACTTATGCTTTATTTTACAGAGTTCGGTGAAATTTTCTTAACTAATCACTGTCGACATTCTACCTGCCAATCGAAGTTTACGAAGCGAAGGGAAGAAAAGTCAAACATCTCGAAAAATGTTGCTTTAGACTGGACTATGGTTGCATCGTTTTCCTTCGTGGAAGGAGATACAAACTTAAATCTATTTAGTTTGCGTCACTTGCTACATTTTTTGTACCCTCTGTAATAATATAAAATGGCAGTTTGAATAAACGATGATCTCTGGGGTCAGTTATTAAGAAAAAAAAAGGAAAGCATCTTTTGTAACATTAATTAATTTTTCAACTAAGCTGTCTTCTTCATTCTCGAATATGCGTCTAAACGAACACGAAACATGCAACGTGCCGTAAATCATGTACACCTAAAGCCTGCCCTAACTATGGGGTCAGATATGTACTAAACGTCAGTGTCAGATGAAAATACCTGATTTGCTAATTATAATATGTGCAAATAACGCATTTAATTAGGATGCAGAACTGATAGTAATGTAAGGACTGAAATGTCATTAAAAAGGAGCCAAGAGGCTTTGCACATTACCTTTCTCTTTATCCCGTTAAGATAACGTCGTCGCCTAAAGTATTAGAAGGCATTAGCAACATCTGATTTATCATTTTAGTGACAAAGCGCACGATTTATCCGATAATTACTAAGGACGAACCTCAGCTATAAATAGTGAGCTCGAGGTCATTAATGTTTGTGCAAACTACAACTATATTTAAGATGTATTTACACTAATTTCTATCCTCTATGATTAACTCAGTTTATCGACAAAACTCCTTTTATTACCATTATCTTTACGATTGTTATTTTACCAACAAAAAAAAAGTAAGTCTGAGAGAAAAGTTGAACCAACCATTGTGGTGAAGTACTGTTTAGCGTCAATTTCTTGACAATCTAAGGTGAGGGTCGCGTTGAATCAAATTTGTGGGTTACCCTCCTTTATCAACGCCTTCTTAGTCAGTTGAATATCTAAATAATCATGAATAAGTTTCATCATTACGTTTTGTTTTAATTATTATTTGTGAATTTAAAAGCTTCCAAACACAACCTTAATGGATCTTAAATATATACAATAGCTGTTTCTGAATTCCTGATTGATTAGGATGGATAATTATTGCAGTCTTACGTAACTAAATTTATATAACAATTTCTATCTGCTGCTTACGTTTAAGGGGTTCCTTTTGCAGAATTTTAATTCTACGAATAGTAATCGAGTGAGTTCAAAAAGCCAGGAATAAGTTACAGTTTACTTTGTGGGTAGCAATTTTGCTATCTTATACCAAGTAATTTCAATCAATCTAACAAAACATTTCCACAAAATAGAAATAGCTAAACTACGGTCCGATCACACAAGTTCGTTCACAGCTTGATTAAAATAGGTATCAAACGCCCCATGTTAATCTCCAGAATCAACAAAGCTGTTTCACTCATTGTCCGCCGCTCAATGCAAATCTTGCGCAACATTTTGTCGCTTACACTAGTGACTCTGTCATCCGTCTTTAGCCATCTACCGTCCTTTTGGGGCTCAAATGAAGCTTCTGAGGTTCAGACACGGTTCTGGATAAGGGCACCTTTCTGTGATGTTCCCCATCGACAGCAAATCTAACTTTTCGTCTTTGCAAGGAGTTCCCTTCGGTTTGTGATCCGAGAGATTTATTATTGGTCATTTTCTCTTGGACAAAAGCTAAGAAGGTTTCTGATCTGCTTCGTTTTCTCATACGCCTCTCTGGCTTTTCTTCAGGTTTTCCCGTGACCACAATCTTCCGTTTCCCAGCATCCGTTAAAAGGAGGTTGGCATCACTACTGCACAAATGACCATCTTGAAGCCTTTTGATGTTGTGGAATATAAGAGTGAACGCTTGATTCATATCTTTATCATAATTGCTCTGTCTCCGGGATGAATAGTTATTCATGTTTCTGGTTCGCTTGTAGTCTTTCATCATGACTATACTGTTATTTTCCCATCCTCAAGTAAAGCCAATATGTTTCATTCGATGACTTGTTTGTTTTTACTGATACATCACGTACGACAGTGACAGAAGTGGACCCATAAATCAGTATCATTAGATGAAACCAATTACCGCATTTTCTCTCTTCCAATCGGAAGCGCGCGCCAACCGGAAGATTAAATTAAGCTATATGTGGTCACGAAACAACATTATCGAAAACGTCTTCCTCAATTATACTGATTGTTCGACAATCACAGAAGAAACTCCTGGTGAATATGAATATTAGGTTTTTAAGTTTACTGCTGAAAAAAGCAACAACCACATCAAAGAGCTAGGTATTTCGTTATTTATCAACCGCATGATCTCAAGCACGTCCTTGTTTGTCTTAAAGAGTCTTTAAGACAGTATTCCAAGTCGGAATTTTTGTGATTAGACCAATTTGCCGAATTCACCTTTCGTCTTTGCATCAATGACCGTTGACGAAACTTTGTGATATTGGAATCAGTCTCCTTTTGTTTCATAGACGACAATTTATTTTCGTCACAGAGTTAACGTTGTCTCCACCGACTCATTACCAGAACATTTTCACTTTAGCGTATTTCGTGGTATAGATAACAATACAGATATGGAAAATTGGATTTTCCAACTTTGAGTAGGTCATGTCAGCAGTAGATTCTAACCTCAGCACACGCACAAATATGTATGTAAAAGATAGGCTTGGTTTTACCTGTAGTGAAGCCAGGTTCCATCTTACATCATTGGTTTTCAAATAGAGGATGATAAGACCGATGAAGCGATCCAACCGAGTGTTTCGATGGCCTGATCAAAGTTTTGGACAAGATTACTTGGAACATATCAGGCCCAGGCAGAGCTGACTTCCTGTACGCATTCCATAACTTAAATTTTCTTCGTGGTAACCATACCTGACAAGCTTAAATTCTCAAGTTTGTTTGTTTATATGTTCGAATTCTCCTTCATTTATTTGTTTGTTCATTTCTGCTTTTATTCAATTTTCTCCGTATCAGGAGTTTGTATTGAGTAAAATTAAAGACAGCTCAACTTAACATCAAATATATGCTTGGCGATAAAGGTTAAATCCTTGTTTTCACAAAAACTCGCAGCAGTTTATTTCATCAAGGAACTTTTTTCTTACCTTGCGGGTTTTTATAACCGCAAAACTACCAAACAAACTGATATCTATGCAAATCAACATTTTTATGCTGCAGGGCAAAAACACAGAAATCATAATTGAAAATTCTGCCATCATCAAATTAGTCTGGAAAGGGTTGCAGTTCAAACATTGTAGTAGATTCTTGCGTGATACTCAAACTATCTAGTTTCCCTTGCAAACATTTAAACATGTCTAGAGTTTACTTAACTGATCCCTTGATCACTTCGTTCTTAGTCATCTAGATTAATGAGCCATGAAATTCATTGCCCTTAAGTCGGTTTGTGAGTCGAGAACGGTAATAGTGCTTGTGACTAACGGATTAACAGCTAAATAAGGTTTCAAAATGACGATGTGTCCACAAAGAATGAATGTCGGGGAAAGCAAGAATGACATTTGTGAGAGTGAAATATCTATACTTTTCACGCTCTTTTAAGTCTCTTCAGTAAACAATTTAAGTGATAGAGCAATTCCCGGATTAGTAAGTGACTTACGACGTATTTTTAAGTTTCAAAAATTGTGCTATGCTGTAAACATACCGCGTTGACATTGTGTGGCGAACATTTATCCTGACTCTTCTTTTCAAAAGCATTGCACCGTCGCACTTTGCCATGGGCAATTATTTAATTCGTCCAACATCACTCAAGCATTCGTCCTCGGCTTGCACGGCAAAAGCCACCTGTAGTCAAGATTATCTAGTCGAAGGCGACACAACTCATCGTAGGTAGTAACAGCTTTTTAATGTTTTAAATTACAGCTCGTATTTTTTTTTGGAGCCTATTTTCGACGATATTCTTCCAACATTTTGCATGCGTATCTCCTATTTTTCGCTATCAGCCTCTTTTGTGACAACAATACGTGGCTGTAAATCTGAAAACACTCTCTTAGTTAACGATTTTCTTTGTCGGTCAACCCGCCTGTCTTTCATTTCATGGTCGTCCGCGAATCTGACTTTTCTTCTCTGCATTGGACTAGTTTCGATACCATTGAAAGACCGAGATTTAGCACGACTTTCTAAACCTTCCAAGTGGTGTTGTGTGTCTTCCACTGCAAGTTTCAATGAAGAATCAGACATACATCTCTTCGGGTGCGCGAAAGGGACTTTCAGTGTCATAGCTGGATTTATCGACTCCTGCTGGTCATACTGAGGTTGGGCGATGTTAGGAGCGCTGTTGCATATTCGGTCATCTTGCAGTCTCTTGATGTTGTGGAAAATAAGAGTGAAAGCGTGATCCATCTCTTTGTGGTAAGTATGGTGTCTCCTAGATTGACCATTCGACATTTTCTCGGAACTTTTATGGTCTCTCATAACGTTAAGTTTATATTTAAAGCTCAATGTCGCGAGGTGAACGTGCAGTTTCTAGAGTGGCGGGTCACTCAATGAACCAAACTATTTAGCTTCGTGTCATATCATACAATGCTTCTTTAAGCTTACGTCAATTAACAATTTAATTTGTAGGAATCGGCGGGTTGATGAATCAAAGTTATTATTAAAACGCTTTGTTTTGTCCTACGGTTCTTGTGATTTTTTGGCTTAAGGGCATCTACTAAGTCAAAGTTCGCCAGTATTGTTTATCTTCATTTGCAGCATAAAAGCATTTCATAAATCTCTAATGTTTTTCGTTGGTTTTTTTTTGTCTTTGATATCAGGAAACAGACGAATTGAAAGCAATTAAGTGCAAACGGTTTCCACCGTTACGCCATAACGCGTTCCACTTCTTAGCAATTATCCATAGACGCCAGTAGTTGAGGCATAAAGCCTTATACTGCTTCGTCATGTTTGATCTCAATGACACATGTTAACATGTCAAAACTGTAGCATGTGATCCGTGAGAATATCTTTTCACTTGGCTATGACGTCCATAAATATGACGTAATGATTCTATTTATTTTTCACGAAAAGCTAAGGGATTTCAACTTCTAGTGCTCCGATTTGTTCGTGTATCCAGACCTGTGAAATTCAGTGTGGGAAACAATGTTCTTAATTCCATGAACAGGAAGCATAGAACTCATTTTTAGCGTCGGAATGCATACTATGTTAGGACTGAGCTCGTTTGAGACAAACTGTCCATAATATGTATTTCGTCATTTTTATGTAAACAGAGTAAAGCAAATGTTTGTTTTGTGCAATCTCCTTGCTGCGGTTATATAATCCCAGCCTCTAAATTACCAACTTGCTTATGTTCCTTTCTGCTCGGAGCAGCTTCTAGAAAGTTTAGACATTCAGAACGTCAAAACAAACGCTTCATCTTCTGTTCACCACGTGAATACAGTGTAAATATCATTTATCCGATTTAATTGTTTGCAATTCTGTGCACCTTTTCCTTCGTTTTAAAATCGTCTTCTTTTAGCTGTAATTCAAAGATGACGGTTCAGTCGTCGATCTATGTCCGGGTATGATCGTTGCCCTTTGTCAGCTCTTTTCGAGAGGCAATTATCAGCAAATGAAACTTTTCGCTGTTGATGGGATGGAATACTGTCTTTACCCTTGGAAAGAGAGCGAGATTTAGGATGAGTGCTAGATTCGTGATTCATGTTTTGTCGAAGGCCCCCCTCATTCAACGGGTCTGACGTGGTTGACAGTCTCTGCAAAGTGTGTGCTAAATCGACTTGGTCCGCAACGAATGACGCACGATTAGTAGCACGTTCGTACACCCGCCCATCCTGTAACCTCTTGATGTTGTGGTAAATCAAAACAAATGCTCTCTCCATTTCTCTTTCGTATTTGCGTCCTTTACTGAATTTGTGGCTGTTCATGCTATGGAGCTTTGTTTGATGCCTTTTTCCTCTGACTCAGATCTTCAAATTGAGAGATAGAGTTCTTTCAGGCGATTAGTTCAGTTATGATACAGCAAGGATTCACGATCCTTTTTTCAGCTTATCATTTGCATCAAGTATACCTTAAGGCTTCTTCAGCCACAAGACAATACGCCTTTATTAAGAATACGTCAGAAGCAAAACGTCATTGTGTCACAGCATTTTTGTGGTTACCCAGCAACTTATGATAATGCACTGCTGCCAGTGACCTTTTCATCCATTTTAATATTGAGATTGAGTCTAAGATAGTTGTTGCTATACATTTCAATTCTTATTAGGAAAAACTTCCGTAGCACTGTTATTAAAATCCACACTCAGGGAGTGTTTAAAGTTATTCATGCATGTCAAGCGTTTAACTGACGAGATATCTTGAACACGGCGTGCACATTTTGTTTGGCGTACCTGCTAGTGAACGCCTGAGTTCGAGTTAAACGTGGACCCCTCTGAAGTTTTTCTTGACACCGAAGGCTTCGACGCTACATTCTGAGTATCACATTAAAGCTACTGGGTGGGATTTTTTTGTCCCTTTCTTGTGTATTTCAAAGCTCTTCTTTTCTTCGCGTTAGGGGGAAATGGTCTGTTTTCTGAGACCACAAGGCCCTCTTCCATCATTTCCTCATCGCTGCTATTAGAGACCACAAGATCCTCTTCCATCATTTCTTCACTGCTGCCAATAGGAGATTTGCACTGGGAAGGCGCTTCGTACCGAGATTTGTATCTGACCATTTCTTCACATTTCCCTGCTTCCCAAAACAGAGTTTTGACGACTCAGAAATTTCTACTGCAGAGAGGGCTTTATCCCACAGGTTCAATTCAGACACATAGACTACCTGGCTGTGTACTGTAATACTTCTAAAGTTCCACCTCCCGGTAATGAATCCTTTAATAATCCCCCTACGGCGTATTTGCCAAATTTGGCACTTTTATCCTGAACACCATCAACGTACACCTTAGTCACGCCAGTGACACCGTTCCAAGCAATGCATAATCGGTGCCACTCATTATCATCTAGAAATGCTCTTGAAAATCGCAAGGTCTTCATCCTGCGAAAAGGCGAAAGAGGCACCATCTTACCCTCTGTGGCTATGCTAAGTTGTACAATATTTACAAATACTTTGAAAAGAGTTTTGCTAACTCGATCATTATTCATTCTATAACAATCGGAAAAGGAGGTGCATCGAGCTTCATCAAATTCTATTTTATTTTAATTATAATCAAATTCTCTTCCTGAGATACCTTGTTCTTTTGGTTCATTTTAGTTCAAACAAAAAAACACCTTTCCCCACCAATGACTTGGTCCACGATGTACTTGGCCAACTTTAAATTGTAATTGCCATGAATCTACATCTATTGTATAACTCTAGGACAAGAAACAGACACGACAAAAGGAACTCACTTAGGAACATGGCCAAGGGCAAAAAGTATATAACCTTCACCATTTTTATCATACTCCACGGTCCTGAGGAAGAAACCACTTTTTCTGTTTGTGTCGTAGTACCTGGCCAGGCCGGTCATCTTTATTCCACGCAAATTCGTTTGAGGAAACTTTGTCCACAGACACAATGTCATGTGATTAAGAGCGGGCATATCCTGGACCTTTATTCCACTTACTTGCCACCGCTTTAAATATCTTGAAGTAGCCGTAACTCCTCCTGGTACGATTGTCTTGGCATCAAATGTGACTGCAAAGGCAATCAATAACGTTCATGGAAACGTTAGTTGACTATATAAAGACCATTGATTAAAGAAATCAATTGCCGAGTTTTTCTTGGTTTACAAACCATGACATCTGAACTGCAATATACCATACACCTCGACCTCTGGATTTTGTCATGGAACAAACCAAGTGAGTTTTCCGCTATGCTGGAATCAGACTCTAAGTATCTATTTTACCAATCATTTTTGTTCCACTCGCGCCTCCTGGTATCATGACCTTTCAATTTCATCCCTTTCAATTCCTCCCTTTGTTCGATTTACGGAAGGAAATAAATATCTAGATGAACAAATCATTTTTCACGTCGGCAAACCCCCACCTATCGGTAAATGGTGACTGTTCGGTACCCAACTTTTACAAAAGTTAAAGACGTGTACTTGATTAAATTTCCTGTTGCCAAAATTAGTCTTTTTGGTATCCTCGATATCTCTCATCCATTATAGAGACACACATAATGGTTGCCCCCTCCAAAGTTTCAAATTATGAATTTCAGTGGTTCTCCTTCGAGACCAGAACGATCACTAGAATGATGGATTCCTGTTGGATTCCTGTCATTTCTAGTTTCTTCTCAAAATGTTTTCTCTTTCATGTGACCTATCTGCTAAATACCCCTAAACTCTTACGTAAACATTCCTTCTTTTCGTCTGGCTGTGTATTTTCCGGACATTTTTCTAAGCACACATTAGTCACTGAATCCTTGGCTACTCTACAAGCCAAACAATCTGAGGGCCGTAAATCTTTCGCACCAGCATTTTTGCAACCTAAACAAAGACAAGCACTCATCAGGCAATGAAAAAAGTCTTAGTTCGGTTATACGTATTCTTTCTTTAGGCTAATAGATTATTTTTCAACCCTCGTCTTAACTTATGAATTTTTTTTCCAATGAACATATTTTCCTTAAAATAGAATTCCATGTCATAATGAAAGACCGTGAATTCCACATCCGTCTTCTTGATGTACGGACTGTTCACACCAAACGCCACAGATATTAACAAAAATTCAGAGATAACTATTTAAATAGGTCAACCTGCAAAAGGGTCGCAATATTCATGGCACTTCAAAAAACACAGATTTGTTGGGAGATCTTTGTAAGTGCTTCCTTTGCAATCAGCATCTGTAAGGTCACGTGGTGTAATGTGAGCGTCCCATATTTTGACAACCTTATCCATGTTACCAAAAGCGTAAAATCGCACGTGCAAGGGATCTTTCGCGTCAAGATGCGTCAGGTATATGTCTCCACCGTCTGAGATACCCAGAGACTTTCCATATTCAATCAGAGTGCTGTTGGGCTTTTCATAAAGGCAAACAAAGTATGACTGGTACAGCAATGCATCTCCGATAGACACAGATCCAGTGTCTGACGTTGATGTAACTTCCCTCTCTCCCTAAAAGTAAAAATATAGTCAAAGTCTAAGAGTGTTGCTGACAAATGATTATCACCGTACACAAATCAAAATGTGTCACACACTTTCAGTTAACATTTATAGACCTTATAAATTGCAACTTTTCTGATTCCCATCTGCACATAATACCAAGAGCTGCGCCGACTCGGTATCGTTGCGAAAACAACAAAGAAATCGCCAGCAGAAGAGGCAGTGAAATGAAGGCAGCGGCCACCAGTCGTTGTTGGGTCAAGCCGCAAGGCGTTGGACCATTTTACATTACACGGTGTCACTGCAGGTGAGGGCGCAGACCCTCGTTTAACTGAATCGTGGAAAGAATTCGATTGCGTCACAGTGAGGTGTGCCAGTGGAAATCCAATCATTTCCTCTCTTAAGGTTGGATAAGTCCGTTTAGATTCATTGAAGTCTTCTTTGATAAGATCCAAGCTTCCATACTTTGAATTATAACTTAGGACAAGACCAAATATAGATAACTTGTGGTTCCTCAGCTCACCGCTCTTTCCGTTACGATATCCACTGTACAGGTGGAACTTGCCGTACTCATCAGCAGTGAACCATCTACCACCAGTAAATTTAACTTCTCGGGTCATGTTTTTCTCGATTTTTCCCAAACCGTCTACCCCACGGGCCAAATCGGTCTCCATATCAAATTTAACTGTGAGGGTCGAGTTTTCTTGTAAGATTTCTTTCCACTTTGGAACACGGGTATTGAGAAAAAAGCCATCGTTGACTTCAGTAGTTTTGTGTTCCAATCCGCACTTAGAAATCACCATATCAGAAACAGATATCGGGCCCTAAGCAGAACAAATATATATGTCATTCAAAATAAATTATTTTTATAGTCTTTAAGTATCTAGTACGTAAAAGAATGAGTCTGCAGGTCTGGCCGATTTAATAACAGTCGAACGTCTGACAGTGTAGTTGCGGCAGAGCTAACAATTGTCAGCCAAAGGCTTGTTTTTCACTCCGTTAGAACAACGGTGAGCCATGACGTTCCTAATGGCTTTCAGGGATTCTGCCTTTTCCATCGAAAGCGATCATAGGGGCATTGAGACAGCGGTGATAGTACCATGAACTTAAGTCAGTGTTTTTCTTTTCCCAGAAAACACAGCGGTTAAACTTTATGCTAATCACCTCGTAGTCAATATTCTTTGAGAAAAAAATGATCAATGAGTAATATGACGAACTCTACGAACACAGTCCGTAGTTTCTCGCTATTCATTGATTCTGTAGCCCTTTTTTCATTATTTTAAGAGTTTTACTTTAACACACCTCGGCCATAAAAATCTCGATAGCCCTTTGGAGACTGGAACGCCTTCTCCTCAAAGCAACATCCAATTCTTCCCGGTCTTGAAAAGGGCAATAGAACACCGTGTAGTACCTTTCAGTTGTCTCCCCTCTTGTTTCTTCTACAATATTTTTTACATTCCCCTCGCATCCCCAGTCGACGTCTTCTGCAGAAAACAAATCGTTTGCACGGAAATTAACTAGGTCAACTATCGATCCCAACAAAAAACGGAAAGCCTTGGGATAATTTGGAATACTCTGCAGCCATTCCCTTAAACACATCTGAGAGAATGGTTGCAATCTCTTGGCTCCCACCCTGTGCCATAACTGAAGTGGAAGTGAATTTGTTTTGGGCTTTTGCTTCTTGACCTCCTTCAGTACTTGACTTGGCCCCACCGCTTGCAAATAAAAATCTAAATTCCATCTCCATTTTTTCTGCGAATGCATGTTTTGATGCCACTTGGGACGCTTCCATAGTTTTTCTTATTTGCAGTTGGCCTCCGAATTTCGCTGATTTTATGTAGTGGGTACCCCATCGTTGGATGAAGTTCTCTGTTGGGGTAAGCGAGATGAACATGACAGTGTAATTGAACTCATGTACGAACCAAATTCTCAAAATTGACCAACAATGCATGTCTACAACTCCAGGTTACATTTATCGTTCTCAATTTTCTGACATCGTTCTCTTACCAGAATCAGACAATATACGGCAAGAACAAGCTTCCCCCTACCCCACCCCCTTCCTCTCTTATAACCTGCCATAATATCTAAATTTAACTCTTATTTCCACTTATATCGTGATGCCTTTTGAGATGCTTATAATCTGCAAATTAGCGTCCGAATTTTCCTCATTTTATTTGGTGGATACCTCAACATTGAATATAGTTATATAATGGCAAAAGTGGTTTAATCATGAATGTCATTTTATGCAAAAAAAAAAAGAAAGAAACTGGATCAGAACAAAGCTGTCTGAAGATGTATATTATCAACTACAATGTGTAGATATGTAAATCTCTTCGGTTTTCAAACTGGTTTGTTTATTTTTATCAGATCACCACGTGCACAATTTATTAACCATGCATTCGAAGTAAGAAACCACAATTTGGGAAACCTTTACTTTGTGCTGTTTTCTCCCTCGATTTTTTTGCAGTTTAATAATTTGAGAACAGGATATTTATGTGACACATAAATGGCCAATTCTTTCATCACTCTGAACATCTTTATGTGGATGTGGGCATTATCAAAGGATCAGTGTTAACATAAGTCAGAGAATGTTCCTTACGGTATTTTATCTGTGCACCAGGTTGAAAATAGGAGATTGGAAGTTCCATGAATTCTCTCAGGAATGACAGACTAAGATCACTTGGTTTTACTTCGTCCATGAAGATTTCGTACCTTAAATTCAATGAGTGCATCAGTTAGTCAGACGACCGTTTCCGTAAAGGAGGGTCCTCGTGCAAACATCTGTGATCAATGAGATTTTCTTGCATTTCAACAACCGTGGCAAAAGTCCTCATCCAAGACATGAATACTGCAATCAATACTTAGTTTTCCCTTGGCGTCATTCAGCATTGGAAACAATTTGGAACTCTTTGGTCTGTTAATGTTGTGAATAAGCGTTTGCTTACTCACCTCTCTACATCCACGTACAATGCAGCCATATACTGCTGAGTACTAGTTTGCATTGAGCCACCCCAGGCTTTCTTCACTCCTGCACTGAAGCCAAATATGGAACCAGAGACGCCAGCCTGGTGTTGAAGATATGTCTGGTATTCAGCCCTGTTCTCAAAGGTCAACGTGAACGCTGACGTCTCATAAATACCATGGACATTCATGGTGTCTGGAACGTCTAGGTCATCGTAGCTGAGAAAAAAGGGGTCAAAACTGAAGCGAAAACTGAATATAGAACTATTGAGACAACAGGAGGGAGAGACACTCGATGATGCAGCAGAGTTTAAATGAGCCTCATTCTTACGTTGCTTTATTGACACAGTTCCTCTGGACAATGCTCATTTTTCTGGACTCTGGACTATATTCTCCGCTACCGTCAAAACCCACACCTATGAAAGCGGCGCCATCAATCATATCCTGTCAAGGTAAATGCAATTAAAATGAAAAGTTCTCTGAAGGAAAGTTCCATGCAAATAAAATGAGAAACGGTATTATAAAATAATTCAAATAGTACGCGCGCTCTGATTGGCCATAAAACGTATAAAC
This sequence comes from Pocillopora verrucosa, assembly GCF_036669915.1. Classification (NCBI taxonomy): domain Eukaryota; kingdom Metazoa; phylum Cnidaria; class Anthozoa; order Scleractinia; family Pocilloporidae; genus Pocillopora; species Pocillopora verrucosa. The sequence goes on from NC_089312.1 coordinate 16,204,230, forward strand.
CATAAAGCGTATGTAAACACGGTTTTCGTTCCTCTTTCATTAGTTATTTTATCAAAGAAATGTGAAATGGTTTCCGTGTTTACATAGCCTGATGTAAATATCAAAGGAGAAAGCTGTTATTTCCTTAAATAATAATTTTTCTTTCTCACCCCTTTCTCTGATTGCTCGCCTTATTTCCTTTCTCTTTCTCTTTGTTATTCTCTTTGCTTTTCTGTTCTTATTAATTTTTATAGATAATCCTGACCCTTAAAGTTTATTTTCATGATATTCATCCTTACCCTACATATTGACGAGTTTTCCTTCGCATTGTAACATGGATCACCAATCTTGTAGTCTTTTCCCCAACATCCGTTCATAAGAATCTGACCCATTCCTGCCGGGTATGTAAACGGAGTTTCTCCTTCTTCCACCGGAGATTTCGAGTTATCTTCAATGGAGGCATCCAGGTGATAGGCTGATGGAACAAACATGTTGTCACTTATCCAGGCCTTTTCGGGAGTAATGTCAAGCTTTATCTGAATTTAATAATTATAAAGGTTGTCATGAAGCTGGAAGATCCTGGTTTTCGTACCTTTTGGTAAATCTGTTGTGTTCCTGGGCAAGACGCTCTAGTCGCACAATGCCTCTCGTTACCCAGAAGTGTGAGAGGCGAACTTTCAGGGATGCCAGAGGAAAGTCGTTTTACGCAACCTGCGATGAACTATTATCCTACTCAAGGGAGTTAAAATACGCTTTTCTGCTTCATAGTACGGAAATTTCCAGCGGTGTGAGTTATCTGCTTTGCGTTTAACTTGACCTTAACTTTAAATTGTTTTGATCAAACTCTGTCGGTTATTGTATGTAATGGGATTTAAAACATTTATAAGGAATAAGGACCCGTTAGCGACGAGTATAGGGCAAAGGGTTTAAAAGATAAGTATATCACTATGCCACACCTCCTTCTTTAAGAATTCAGCTGCTTTATTTTGTGCGTGTTCAACGTTTTCTAAAGTTTTATCAACCATTTTTCCAACAACTTCAATTCCTTTGTCCACAGCTGCTTCTTGTACTTTAGGATTCTTTAGTACGGCTAACGCTGCTGCTGGAAGTGCTCTATTGTTTCCTGGTGCCGTCGATTGTGGCTGAGAAATCAGATTCTTTAGCTCTGTAAAAAAAGAGCATGTTAAAAAGGGACAATTTGAGACTGCCGCTATTCTCATAACAACTTTAGAGACCTTCTATGGAGAAAGTCATTTGAAGGAGCAACCTCTTTTGTCTTACTTAGTGATGATTTGGTTTGAAATTGCACTTAAAAAAAAAAACATTTTGAGATTATTATAAATATTGCATCACCACTGCGTACTTTCTCAAAAAGAAGTAAAAAAAATGGCAACATTTACCAATTCCATTTCAGAAATCAGAATTTTCCAAAAACCTCCGAAGTGGCTCCTACTTTTCTAGTCAGGTGCACATAGCTCACTGATAGGTACGTATGTGTAAATTTGCGATATTTAAACAGGCTGGCCAGTTAAGCATAAAGCTGGTTTGAATGTGGGACCTAAATAAATGATAACGAGGTCAGAGCACAACACCGGGAGCTATGTTCTATACTCTTTGCGAAAAGTATGCGGGTTCTTTAGACGTCCCCCACTAACCAGTAGAGAGACGGTGCAGGAGACCAGGCCTACGATATATCCTCCCTATCCAAAAAGCCTGGAATGTCTAACTATTTACGGATGTCATACAGCAAAGGCAGTACATTCCCCTCAGTTATTTTAAGACCCTGAGTGCAGCCCGACGCTCCACTACGTGAGCTAAAAAGTAAATATGCTAACCAACAGATGCCATATGAATTCGTACCGCTACCTCTCTTTGCAGAAGACCAGAATCTTGAGTCTTTTGATTCGGTTGGAATAAAAGACTTCACCTCCGCTGTGCTGACTTCATGTTCGGGCAAATGATATGCCCTTGTTACATATTCTTTAAATGTGACTAAGACTGGCGGGAAAGAATACAGACTACGTATTTGTAAAGTAACAGTCAAATAAGAGGAAATACTGCGTATGCAAGACAGCTTTAGATACAGCACGAGACAGTGCAAAATGGTGAGGGCAATAAATCAAACCACAGTTATGCTTGTGATGAAATTGACTTAAGCAAATAAGGGATGATACCACAACAAATATTACAGTATAAACAGACATTCATGGAAAGCACAGTTTCTAAAGAAAGCAAAGTGAAAATTCACGTTCTGACTTAGACACGAAATTTTCGCCAATTAACAAAAAAATGTTTATCATAGACAAAGGATTTATTCCTATAGTTTTCCTCCTATTCTTTACTGTTGGATGCTGTCTTTCTCCAGCGTCGTTATTAGCGCAACCGACTTGGAAATCCTGATGACAATACTTACAAACGGCAAATAACAGCGCCGTCCGGGAGAGAAGATATCCCATACTAAATCAAGAGAATGTATGAGAATTATCCAACCTTATTATAACATGCCTTTTTCTGTTATTTCTTTTTCTTTCCTTCTTTTAATATCAGCTACCTTACCAAAATGATGGTGTGACGGCCTTGACAAGCCTTGGGTAGACTAACCAATCGCCGATAAGAGAAAAGGCTTGCAAATTTCAAATAACACCTGTAATTACCTTATCACCCTGCTATCCCCACCCGGCAGGGCGATAAGGTTATTACAGATGAATAGCAAAGTAATACCATCTTACAAACGGGTACCTACAGATATGCTTTACCATAGATTCCTTAATGTGATGTGGATAAGGATATTATCTACATTTATTACACAGACAATCATGAAAAACCAGAAACTCTTCTGTTTCGGAAAACATGATATATTAAATTATCTAACGTAACATTTACATCTTTTTAACATTTACAAGATGAGTTAAAGCTGTGAGAGAGGGAAATATTTTTTGCAAAGATAACTAGTGTTATACGTAACTCAGAATTTGACGGACATTTTCTGTAAGCTGAGTTTATGTGAAGGCGATCTCTGAATTCATTGTCTACATGTACTCAAAATCTATCAAGTAAACAGAGAATGATAAGTCCACTTAGGGATATGAATTTATCTTCTCGTATTTATTTGTCTCTCCCGCTCGTGCGCTTTGCTCACTCGTAAGAGATATTATCGAGGCTCAAAGAAAACATTCGTATCTAGGCGTAGCCTCGCAATATGCTCTATAAATGAGCTAAAACATTTAACAAACCATCATCATAAAAATTAAGGTCAGATGGTTTTGACTTCAGAAGAATAGAAACTCAGAATCATTCATATAGTATTGTAAGCAACATGCCGGCCTTGAAGTAGGCTTAGAACCACCGACCGCTGTGCCATGGGCCATGTTAAGGGTCGCGGATCCGCGTTAGTCGGGGCCGGGTCACTAGGCCGTGGCCTGCTCTCAACAAAATCCTCTTTCTGAGGTGTTCAGCGAAGTGATACAGCTCATTGCTAAGTCTAAAGAAATGTGTGATCGGCAGGGAGAGATAAGATAGGAAATGCCAAATTTAGAAAACAAAAATTGCAAGGTTAAATGAAGTTTTCATTAAGAACTGTTTACTTTCAGAGAGCTGAAACCAAGCGTTCCCAGAGGAATCTTTTCTTATTTATACGCCAGCAAAGATGAATTATTAAACACGAAGGGAGCCAAAGATAAAACACCACCTTTTGAAAAAAATTATTGCAAACAGAGAGTCGGATTAGAAAGGGGTAACTGTCATTCTTTCATAAGTCCTTTGAAAGTCGATTGAATTCCTTTCCACCTCAACAAAACCTGAACAGTGAAAATGAAAATAGGAAACCGTAACGATCGGGAGCAGAGATCTATTGGTAATTATCATATGAAAGGTACGGCCTCGCGCGCAGTCCCGTAGCAAACCATAGTAAAGTGTTCAGGGCTGGACAAGTTGACGTGAGCCAGTCCGGAAAAAAGCCGTCAGGCCCTGCACAAATGCTTGTAAAGTAAGTCACACAGAAAAACGGGCTGTTGCAACAAAATTGGTAAAGAGCGAAAATCGTCTTCAGGGTTAGTAAATGATGATTTATTGACTGTGAGTCACCACAAGACCTTAGATAAAAAAGGTGTTCTCCGAGAGTCGAGACTACATGTGTGAAACCAGCGAGACTTTTAAAACTAAAATGAGATTTCTCCTCGTTTTCCTCGAGAATGCACAACTCGTGAGAAGAGATATTCTACAAAACAAAAAACTGTGTGCGCAATTGACAACAGTATGAAGGAAGTAATAATTCTTGAAGTGCCAGCAGTAGGTGGGGGTCGCTTCTCGGTTGGCAACCTAAAAAAAAAAAGGACAGTTACGGTCGTGATAGATCAGCGGCATTTCATAGAGTAGGTTGAACACTAGACGGGGATTATGGAGGATGAATTCGTTCTGTTACAAGCGCGGGAACATTTAAAAATGTTTGGGCCCCCACATGTTAGCAAACCCAGGATTTCCTATTTGTACCTCCTCTGTGTTAAATGGAGGTGGAGTTGTGATCTGACTCTTGTCATTTCGACGGTCAGAACATCGTTGTTTAACGAAAAATTTTTTTTTTTTAACATACACATACGATATATAATCAATTGAATCAGAGCAAAGAATTCTTAAATGGAAGATAAGAAGAAAGTTGTCAATAAAACAAAACTAGTGAATTAATTAGATAACTTTAGATAACGTACGCTCTAAGAATTGAAGATAAATCAGTGACTCTGCATGTTTTGACGAAAGAACACTGTCTGTGGTCGTCAGTTTGAGCAAGCTGTCATGTCTGTATTTTTCTTCTGCGTATGTTAGTAAACGGTAAACTGGGTGTTGTAAAGAAGTTATTTTAGGAAGTTTAAACTTACTTTAAGTTTGGCCGTTCCTCTTGTGTAGAGGTGGGCGTATGCACTGTCCACCGAGAAAAAACAAAAACGAAAAGATGACAGACCGAAGAAGAGGAGTGGTCGTCGAAGAGAAGGGGTGTTTAGATGTTCGCTTTGGGTGTGCAGGGTATCGGTATAGGGTCTCAGTGGGGTTAACCGATAGCCGTAAAACGGTCGAAAGATATAGCTGTTAAAAATTGACAAATTTTTTTGTGTTTGTCGTAAAATAGTTCATTTCTACAATGTGTCATTGTGTGTCATTTTGGTTTAAACGTAGCCGTAAAATGGCCAAAAGTTTAACCTTCAGCCGTAAAAGCTATCACCCCATCGAGACCTTCTTGGTGCACTCTGTTGTGATGTGACTTTCGAACGTCTCATCTGCTCCAACCGCCCCTCATAAAGAGACGCCAAAATCAACTTGGGTGTTTGTAGAACATAATATTCGGCACCCGGAAATAGACAGAATTCACCTATTGTTTCATTATACTTACATACAAAATGTTATGGCCGTGAAAATGTACTGTATGCATTTCAGTCATGCCTCCAACTTGAAACAGGTACAAGACAACTTTCTCCCCGGTTTACATTGTCGGTGGTGGCATGTTTCCAAACACGTACCCTGTATACACGGTGAGAGAAGACTTGATAGACTGCACAATCCTTGTAAAATTGTATGGAATTGCTGAGGCCAGAAATTTTGCATTGACAATGCAATGCTTCAAATAGACTTGTTACGTATGGATTTATAAAATTTTGCCGTATCAGTGAAAGTTTCACATTCAGCCGATAAAAAAAAAAAACTGCAGAATTTCGAAGTTGGTCGTCCAAGTGGTCAGACCTGAGCCGGGTTGTTCAAAGTGAGTTAAGATAACCCAGGGTTAGTGTGAAATCTGATTTCAGATCTGAAAGCTTTAGAAGAAAATTTGGTTCAATTCTCTTTGTCTAGGATATTGTTATTGCATGCTCTTAAAAGAATCCACAAAATTCTTGACTCACTCACTCACTCATGTCCTTTGCGCCTAACAGGCATGTAGGGCAGCAACGTGTTCCCTCCACATCTGGCGATCCCTTGCCATGAACTTGATGCCCTCCCAGCTCTTCCCCATCTCCTTTATTTCCTTCTCAACTGTCCGTCGCCATGTGATCTTGGAGCGACCCCGCTTGCGTTTCCCTTCTGGCGTCCAATGCATAGCTAGCAGTTTTTGCAATGGAAGCTTCTTGGCGGGCGACATGGCCAATCCACCTCCAGAGTCTCCTCATCAGGATGGTAGCCATTGGTTCGGTTCCACACCGTTCAAAAAGATCTTTGTTGGAAATGACATTAGGCCAAAAGATGCGTAAAATACGCCGAAGACTTTTGGTGTGAAAAGTGGAGAGTTTTCATAGATCCTTCTCCGTTAAGCGCCAACATTCTGAGCCATACAGGAGGGTTGTAAGGACGCAGCTATGATAGAGCTTCAGCTTGGTACGAGTACTATAGGTGGAAGAACGCCATACCTTATTCATCATATTGAGCGAATTTCTGGCCTTGTTGAGACGGCTCTGAATGTCCAGGTCAGTTCCTCCATCTCTACTGATGATACTGCCGAGATAGGTAAATCTGTATGTGTAAGGAAGCTCTTCGTTATCAATCTGGACTGGTCGTGTGTTGGTAGCGTTCAGTGCCATAATTTCAGTCTTCTTGCTGCTGATATTCAGGCCAACTTGCTTTGCAAAGGTGTTGAGGCGATGCGTCTTCTCTTGTATGTGGGTGTGGGTGTGTGATAGTAAGGCTAGATCGTCTGCGTAGTCCAGGTCTTCCAGGTAGGAGAAAGGTGTCCATCTGATTCCCCTGACCTGATCTTCAGTGGTGCGATGCATGATCCAGTCCACAACAAGGTTGAAAAGAAATGTAGACATTACACACCCCTGCCTGACACCAGTGTGAACTTCAAATAAGATGTCACCATCACCAACACAGCAGGCAAAGTTGTCATAGAAGCTTTTGATGATCTCAACAAGGTGGAAGGGGATTCCATATGCTCGTAATAACTTCCAGAGGCTGTGCCGGTGCACACTGTCAAAGGCCTTGGCGAAATCTACAAAGTTGATATAGAGAGTTCGCTGCCATTCGGTACTCTGTTCAATAATATTTCTCAGTATGAAAATATGATCAATACAGCCCCTTCCTCTCCTGAAACCTGCCTGTTCTTCACGAAGTCTATGGTCCACAGCCAGTGATAAGCGCTTCATGATGACCTTCGCTAAGATCTTGCTAGGGGTGGATAATAGTGTAATGCCGCGCCAGTTGTTACAGTCAGACAGAGCTCCTTTCTTTGGTATCTTAATGATGACGCCCTTATTCCAATCGTCAGGAATTTTCCTTCTGTCCCATATGGTGTTGAAAAGTAGCTGCAATATGCTTGCCGTAGTCACAGCGTCTGCCTTGAACAGTTCAGCATTGAGGCGGTCTTTGCCAGGTGCCTTGTGGTTTTTTAGAGAATTAATGGCTGCAAGGATCTCTGCTTTCTTTGGTGGTCCGGTGTCAAAACTTAAGTCCTCCTCAGCTTCTGGTATATCAGGCTCCTCTTCTGGTGGTGGTCTGTTGAGGACTTCATTGAAATGCTCTACCCAACGTGCTTCTTGGTCTTTTTCAGAGGTGAGGAGCTGTCCTTGTTTATCTCATATGGGGACATTTCTATTGCCATTATATTTTCCACAGATCAGTTTAGTGACTTTATAGACATTTCTCTACTCTCCCTTTAGTGCCGCTTCCTCTGCTTCTTTTGCTAGATCTTCCATATACGCTCTCTTATCTATTCTGATCTTTCTTTTGACACGCCTGTTGGTTTCTGTGTAAGCCGCTCTATACTTCTCTCGAAGTCTGGCTGATTTGCTGTCATTTATCTTCTTCTTCAGCTGGCGTCTCTCCTCGATAGCCTGCCACGTGTCTGGTGTAATCCATTCTTTCTTCTTTCTCGTCTTTTGCATCCCCAGACAGGTTTTACTTGCTTCATCAAATATGTTCTTCACTTGCTTCCACTATTGATTTACAGTGTCTTCCTCTTCATCAATGCTTTGCTCGTCTATATTACTCAAGACTTGGAACCTGTTCCTCAGCTGTAGGACAAAAGCATTCTTAGTCCTTTGGTCTTGTAATCTGCTGATGTCATATCTAGGAGTGCGTTGTTTGTTTAGTCCAGCTGCTCTCAGTTTCAATCTCACCTTTGCAGTCACAAGATGGTGATCGCTGCTTGCATCAGCCCCTCTTCTTACCCTTACGTCAAGCAGGGAGCGGCGCCACATGCTGTTAACCATTAGGTGGTCTATTTGGTTTTGATCCCGCCCATTTGGGGATGTCCAGGTGAGTTTATGAATGCTGCGATGCGGGAATAAGGTTCCACCGATGATCATGTTATTAAATGCACACCATTCTACCAGCCTCTCTCCATGGTCATTCTGCACTCCACATCCTTCTCTTACCATGACTCTTTCAAAATTCAAATTGCCTGAGCCCACCTTGGCGTTAAGATCACCCATCACCAGCAGGAGGTCTCTACAATGGACGTTCTCAAATGTTGCTTGCAGCTGCTCATAGAAGGCCTCTTTATCTCTGTCGTTGCTGTCATTTGTAGGTGCATAGCACTGTATGATGGATAAGTTAGTCTGCCTGCCCTTTAATCGTGCTTGAATAATCCTGCTGTTTACTGGTTTCCACTCCATTAAGTACTTTTCCATCCCTTTCTCACTTACGCCTAAGATATCAAGTTTGTAACGCTTCATTTCAGCAATGACCTGCGCCACCCTACCTTGCTCTACCTTGCTCATATATTGTTCGCACATTCCAAAAGCCAATCAGTGTAGTTATTTTTGCGCTGACGGCTCCCGTTGTCATGACAGCAGCTTCCTTTCGGCTTTGGCCACTGTCAGTCATTCGAATCCTATTACCTGCAGAGTTTCTGGTTTTTTCACTCTCGGCATTCACTGTTGCCCATGGCATGGATTCCGGAGGCTCTTTCTGCACAGATGATTCTTGTAAGTTACACGTTGCTGTTTCCGTAACAGAAGCTTTTTACATGATAGGGTTGTTAGCCCTATGCAAAACCCCCAAACCTGGAGGGCCGGTACAAAATTCTTGAATAAAGGAATAAAGAAACCCAGATTAAAATTTAATTTGGGTTAGCACTAACTGGTCTTCTAACAACTGTGCCCAGCTGATCTACAAGGCGACCACTCGTTGTCATGTGTTACTTTTCACAACATATATTCTCAAAAGAAACAGGCTAAAACGGTGCTATGCTTTTTTCGAAATCCGGCCATTGGGGCTATGTTTTCGGCGTCGCCAGAGACCAATACTGATGTGAAAATGATATTGCTAAAGCCAAAGTAATCAAAGCGGTCGATCAAAACGAAGGAAAAAAATTACAAGAAGCGAATGAGAACAGAAAAACAAAATAAGCGAGCTGTCTCAAAGGAGATTCGAAGTGACCAAATCGTACTTGGTTTTAATTTTCCTCTCCGATTGACTAGGAGGGTGAAGCAAGTTTTCTTGACCAATGACATAACTAAAAACATTTCACCAATGTATAATCCGGGATGCCTTTTTACACTCGATAAAAAACTGCTCATTTGAGGACAAAGATCGTTCTGTATCACAACCTACCTTCCTACTTCGTTCTTACTCATCTAAATTAATGAGCCATGAAATTCATTGCTCTTAAGTCGGTTTGTGAGTCGAGAATGGTAATAGCGCTTGTGACTAGATAATCATAACTACAGGTGGCTTTTGCCGTGCAAGCCGAGGAAGAATACTTGAGTGATGTTGGACGAATTAAATAACTGCTCGTGGCAAAGTGCGACGGTGTAATGATTTTTGAAAAGAAGAGTCAGGATATATGTTCGCCACACAATGTCAACGCGGTATGTTTACATCAAAGTATATTTTTTGAAACTTATAAAATGCCTCATAAGTCACTTACTAATACGGGAATTGCTCTATTACTTAAGTTGTTTACTGAAGAGACTTAAAAGAGCTTAAAAAGTATGATATTACGCTCTCACAGATGTCATTCTTGCTTTCCCCGACGTTCATTCTTTGTGGACACATCGTCATTTTGAAATCTACATTTACTAGTTAATATGTAAGTAGTCGTAATCGTAGGTAGTGACAGCTTTTTTATGTTTTAGTACTACAGCTCGTATTTTTTTTTTGCCTTTTTTTCCAACATTTGCATGCTTATCTCCTATTTTTCGCTATCAGCCTCTTTTGTGACAACAATACGTGGATGTAAATCTGAACACACTCTTAGTTAACGATTTTCTTTGTCGGTCAACTCGCCTGTCTTTCAATTCATGGTCGTCAGCGAATCTGACTTCTCTTCTTTTCTGTGTCTCCTAGGTTGACCATTCGACATTTTTTCGGAACTTTTATGGTCTCTCATAACGTTAAGTTTATATTTAAAGCTTAATGTCGCGAGGTGAATGTGCAGT